>NC_066322.1:23341713-23649920 GCF_022539315.1 Serinus canaria | reverse complement strand
AGGAATGTCTGCAGGAGGAAGCACATGTCAGATGTGCGGGGAAGAGCAGCAACTGCTCAGCCACAAAACTGGGCACAAGGAGCCCAAGGAAGAAAATCAGCTCTGAAGATCCCAAAAATAAGGGAGTGGGGCTGCTGGAGAGAGTCTAGAGAAGACCACAGAGATGTGACAAGGGGCTGGAGCCCCTCTGCTCTGGAGCCAGGCTGGGAGAGCTGGGAGTGTTCACCTGGAGAAGAGAAGGCTCCAGGGAGACATTACAGTCCTTTGCAGTGCCTAAAGGGGCCAGGAGAGCTGGAGAGGGATCTGGGACAAGGGATGGAGGGAAAAGACAAAGGGGAATGGCTTCCCACTGCCAGAGGGCAGGGTCAGATGGGATATTGGGAAGGAATTGTTCCCTGTGAGGGTGGTGAGGCCCTGGCACAGATTACCCTGAGAAGCTGTGGCTGCCCCTGGATCCCTGGCAGTGTCCCAGGCCAGGCTGGACAGGGCTTGGAGCACCCTGGGATAGTGGAAGGTGTCCCTGCCCATGGCAGGGGGTGGCACTGGATGGGCTTTAAGGTTCCTTCCAAGACAAACCAGTCTGTGTTTATAGGCAAGAACACAACCCTGTCCTTTGCAGGGGACCAGAACCATTAAAAACATCTTTAAAAAGGCCTGGGGGGGGAGAGCTGAGAGCCAGCACTGCTTGGTAAGACCTCCTCATCATGTCATGAGCTTCTGTAACCCAAAACTTAGTGCAAACACGTATCTATTGTCTCCAAAATCCTTCTTCAGAGGGATACAGCCCCTTCCAGATCTTCCCAGTGCCATGTGTTTGGGAAAGCTGCTGGTGCAGATGGGAGAGGTCTGAGTCAAATCTTAGAGCTCACCTGCTCCACAAATCCCTCTGTATTCCTTAGGCACGTCACACCCATGGCAATTTAAGAAACATAAACCCAAGAATGAGTGGTTTTGTGGGTAATTTTGGTGGTTTTATTTAGCCATATTTAGTCTTTGAATGTCTGAATCACACAAGATTTTGGAAAGGGCTACTAAATCACTGATTAAAAAAAAAAAAGGAGGCTGTCTAGCAGTTAATATTTTAATGATTAATTCTACAAGGGCTGTAAACATCAACTGCCTCAGCATATTTAACACTGTTTAATGCATATCTTCTAATCCTCCTAACCAGGGGACAGTGCCTTGCATGAAAATAGCAGTGAGAGAGAAACAAGCCCTTCTTCCAAGCCTTAACAAGGGTGTCTGTGTTTGCTACACCCCACCAGCCACTGCCTGCTCAGGATCCTGTGATATGTGCTGCCAGAGCAGCAGAACAAAAAACAAAATCACTTTTTTCAAAGGATCTTCCAATCTCAGCAGTGCTAGGAGGGTGTGAGATGTACATGTTGTGTGTGATGAACACGTGTGTACACAGACACACAACCCATGAGCTCATGGCTGTCAGAGCAGAACAAAAAGAGAGGTATGGGACTCATGGAGAAGACAACAAAGCCATAAATCAGCTGAAGCCCAGCCTCCTGAGCATTCATCCTTAGATCTACTGCATGGGATGGGAAGACTCTGGATCTACAGCTCCTGTGTTGGAAGCTGTGATAAATCAAGGCAGCACAAACTCAGCTTTCCACACCTCTGCTCGTGGTTTGGGGTCAGTGCAGCTCTACCAGAAGCTGGAGTCAGTCCAAATCCCAGCCTAAAGAAACTTCTGGCACTTAGGAACAAATAGAAAGACACAAGAACAGTATATGTTGCCTTCTCACTGTGGGTCCCAAAGCAATATTCAGAATATTAACTTAAGATTCCAGAGTTTACTCTTTCCCTCCTGTTGCTCCTGTTAATTACCACACCTCAATTATCTATTACAATTCTCCTATTAAGCAAAGAGTATGTTACCTTCTCCATCTGTTGCTCAGCAGGAACAGACAGAAAAGGAAGAGTTAAGAGAAAAATAAAACCCAACCAGGTCTCAAATTGGCTCATTGCTTTGTTTGTAACTCTTATTTACAGCAGTGATATTTCACTGCACTGATCGAAATATTGGCTTGGATAAAAATAGATATTCAAAAATAATTCTTCCAAATGCAAACAAATACAATATTTTTTCCTCATAGCTCTGAAGACAAACTGACTCATCAGAAATTAATGGCTTGGCTTCTAATACCAAGCTAACAAAAACACCTCGAAATGCTTTAATGCAGTCAGATTGTTCTTCCAGAACTGACCTGACTTTGGCTGAAAGGTCACTTCTGGCAGTCCAACCTCATTTTCTCCCATATTTAACATTAAGTAAGTTACCATGCACCAAAAGAACCACAACTGGTTTTAGAGATCTAATCTGTTGCAAACTGAAATGAATATGCAGAAGCTTGGTTTTAATCTAGCTCTGCTTATAAGGATTATTTACAATAAATGCAGTAAATGCTGCCTCACACCACAGGCTTGAAAGGAAATCCCCCAGCATGCTGCCTTTGTAGAGCAGCAGCAGCAAAAAAGGAGAATAGTGGACATTTTATTCCACATTATTTTGCAATTAATCATTATCAAGGTTGGGCTGTCATCCAATCAAGGTGATTTCATGTGATAGATTTGTTAATTATTGTTAATTCCTCCATAAAGGATGCACCCTCTCCAGGATTTCAGGGCACTAACAGATGGCAGTGACTCTGCTGCCAGATGCTATTAACACAGCAACAGCCACTACTGCCATTATAATTAAATATCTGTCAACATTTCCCTTGATGCCTCCCCTCTGACAAGCCCATTTCTAGAGACATGTGAACTTCATTTGAAGTACCTTGCTTTTTCTTCAGAAAGCTGCCACAGATTGACTCAGGTAAGCTGCTAACAGTCCTTGCAAAATAATATTCCTGATTTATATCAAGATGACACTATTCTTCAAAGGAGCCAACAGCACCTTTAAACTGCTTTCTAGACCTGAGCAAATCATCATTAAAGTCAGTTAAAGGAAAAATGAAGTATTTGCTTTCTTTTTATACCATAAAATATTCTTAAAAATAATTGTATTTGAAAAGGAGGAACCAAATGCATCAGTTAGAAATGGACTGAATGATGAGATGGTTAATTTCAGTATGCCAGCCCAGCACTTTTTAACCTCACTCAGTCATGAGCACCAGCCTCAGGTACTAATATCTCACATGGGCTGTCTGCATCCATCAGGATGAACAAGGGAGAAGCACTGACCCATGAGATTTACTCAAGTTTCCTTGCTTTATGTGTACTTAAGGGCTCATTTTTCGTGCTATCCTTTGGCAGGAAGAGAGCCTCTCTACTTTTCTATACCTACCTGGGAGCAAAACCACCTGAAAACGTTATTTAGGGTAACTTTATAATGAAGGGGCAAATCAAATATGGAAAAATCTCAGATACTAGTCAAATTGGATGCAATTTCATCAGAGGAATCACATTAGCTCTGCCAGAATGTGTACAGGCATCCAGTCCAGGAGGGTGTCTGAAGCAGAATGCTTTAGTAAATACTCTTGCTGTGCCAGGTCAGTATCTCCTCAGCCCAGCATGAAGGAGCTGCCCCACCCCTGTCAGTATCTCCATCCTTGGAGATGTCTAAAAGCTGCCTGGACTTGACCCTGGGCAGGAGGTTCCAGATAGCCCTGCTTGAGTCATGGGGCTGGACCAGATGACATCCAGAGGGCTCTTCCAACCTCATCCAGCCTTTAGTTCTGTGATAAAGTATAATCAGAGCCTGGAAAAACCCACTTCTGAGTAGGTTTGTTGAGTTTTATCCCCAAGCAGCAGTGGGAGAGACTGAGGTCATTCAGGCATGCAAAGGGAAGGCAGCAGCAGACACAGTGCCTGGCATTCATTTTAGGAAAAAAACCTGATTCTGCAAACCCAGCCAGCACCACGCAGTGAGTCTGCACTGACACAGGGAGTGTAACCCAGGCTTGGCAGGGAAAACTCCTCTGCTTTCATCAGGGACCCAAAATGTGTTCCAGAGGGCAGACCTCATCCTGAAACCAGCCACTTAATGGAGCTCCTCCTTCCCAGGGAAACTGCTGGGAAATTCTGCTGTAGGAACTCCAGCTCCTGGAATGCAATACGGAAAAGCAGGATTTGTAAAGCCCAAAAAACCCCAAACCATTACTCAAAATGGGATAAAAACAAGTAAAACAAGAGAAATGTGTAAATCCTGAGCAGCTTTCTGCAGCCCACCAAAAGGCCTCCACTGCTGAGAAGATAAGGAATGCTGCTTTCAGTGTTTATTTACCAGTCATGCAGAGGGGCACACACGGTGAGTGGTGCAGTAACACACTGATAACTCTTTTTAAATGCTTTTGAGATGTTAAAAACTGAAGGGATTATTTTCAGAAGAACATATAACATGCCCTTTACACTCAACTCAAGCTGCAAGAGCTCAAAAATCCAGCCAAAAGTATAAAGTCAGGGGAAAAATAAAGAAGAAAACAAGGGAAGATGAAGGGAAAAGCTCCCTCTGGAGTGAGTTGAAGGACTTCTGCAGTACCTAAATATAGTTCACCCTCAGCCCAAGTCAGTGGCCTTTGAGCTTTGATGGAGGACATTACTGAAGAGCAGGAGACAAAAAAAGGAGGGCAATTCTCACCACTGAAGGGTTTTCACAGAGCATGTATTTACTAAGTCTAATGGCTACAACTTTCTACACATCCTCATCATCTTTTCTCCCAGGCAATATTAGAAAGTCTGGGCTAATTAGTTACAGTAATTCCAGTTAATTCTGTCAAGTAGCAGCCAAACACCAGGGCTTTGTGTGAAAAGCAGACATGGGAGCAGCAGCTGGCCTGATGACAGGAAATTAGGGCAGGTAAA
Source organism: Serinus canaria (assembly GCF_022539315.1). Classification (NCBI taxonomy): domain Eukaryota; kingdom Metazoa; phylum Chordata; class Aves; order Passeriformes; family Fringillidae; genus Serinus; species Serinus canaria. The sequence continues at coordinate 23,645,102 of NC_066322.1, read as the reverse complement.
CAGATGAAATCACAAATAAGGCACATTAATGATAAATAAGTCCTACCAATAAATCCTGCAGGGAAACTCTTCCCTGCACCTTGCCACCCTGCTCCCTTTCAGAGCTCTGAGCTTTTATCAACCTACATGGGTGAATCCTTCGGGTTCTTTATAGCTTGGGACACTAAGGTCCAGAAAAATAAAATCTGGATTTCTATCTCAAAGTTCCTTTCTCCAGACAGACTGATAAACCTCAAGGTGTCCCCTAGAGAAAACAAGAGGTGTAATCACTGGTGAAATGCCCCTGTTGTGAAATATGAGGATTATGCTGCCCTGACAATCAGGGTTTTCTGGTTCCTTCAGTGCTCCTCCACAGCACTCCGAAAGGTCAGCCAGGATAAGAAAATGAGCATAGCAGAGATAAATAAAGGCAGAACACTTGTCTCCAAAGGTGAATGAAGTTTCAGGTCACATGGGAAATTGCCTTGCTCCTGCAAGGAGCCCTGCCCATCCGTGTGATAACCCCAGAGAGCACGGGCAGGAAGCAGAGGAAGGGACACGACTGCAGGACTGTCTGCAGGAAGGGATTTGCAGAATGAAGATTGGAAACATCCCCTCTCCTTGGCAGGAGGCTGAAAACTGTCCCTCACAGCTGTATGCCCCAGAAATCCAGGTGGCAAGGTGCCTTAGAGCACGAAGAACAGTGGCATCAAAAGATATTCAAAATACTGCAAACAAAATGCTACGGGCAGGAAGGAAACCTGCTCCCCAGCTCTCATTAATACATCTGATCTTCAATGGCTTGGGAACATCATCAGACTGGTTGAAACTTTTATCTAGCAAATAAAAAATAGATAGAAAAAAGTTTAAAACTCCATTGCTGATGACGTGGAAGAGTAGGCTGACTCTTGAGGAAACCTCAGAGAACATTTGGCAACAAAAAGCACATGGCAACCTTGCACTTCTGCAGGTATGTTGCTCTTCTGGATTGTAGAGCCATCCTAGATAACAAAACCTGGCTCAAAAATTAATTTTCTGCTTAATAATTTTCTGTGCCATCAACTATTCTGCCTCTCTCACTCAACCAGCTTTTACAGAAATACCCTAATTTACAGTAAATGTAGATATTACTCATGCTCCCAGCTCCTCATGCACGTCTCCTGAAGGCCTTTTTCCACCAAGTGCAGCAGCACAGAAAGAGCTGGCAAGGAGCATGAAACAACAGGACTGGGTAAAGTCTGTGAAACATTTACAACCAGGGACAAATGGTGTGAGAAGGAGTTGGGGTGTCAGGGTAGTCCTGCTCCATGAAGGCTCCTTGCTGGAATGGCAGGAGGGTTATAGCACCACAATTTTGGAGAACTTTTTACTGGGATGGTTTTGAAGAGTTTTATGCCCTTCAAACCTATATGAGAGAACACAGCTAGAGAGAGGAGTGTGCCCTGGTTAAATAGCTGGGTCTACATTTTCAGCAGCTAAAGCAAATTCTTAAGCTGCTTTTCTAGAGCCAAAACTGGTCTTTTTCAGCCTGTTTTTGGAACATGCTCTACTTTAACCCTCTGTAAAATCGATTTCCTGAGAGATGCCTTCTCATGCAAGCAAAGCCTCCTGTGATCTTCCTGTGCTGTCAAAACCAAATGAGACTGACCCAGAAGCACACAGCTCCTCCCTCACTGCCTAAATACAATGTTTGGGGTTTCACTGTAGGATGGGCTCATGGAAATGATGGTGACCACCAAACAGCCACATTGAGAGAGGCAGTAAAAATAGCAGCTGGTTCCCCCCAGCTGCAAACAACAGCATGGTGATGGTGCTTCCTCAGGAGTTAGGGTGGTCACTGGCTTTGATCTGTCAACTGCAGGTTTGGGCTGACTATGCTTATTACATTTTTTTAATTACATCCAAGCAGTTCCATAAAGTGCACTGACATTACCCAAGTCTTAAAAGGGAATTTAGCAGGATACACGTGAGATGGAGCTGCTTAGCCGTGAGGAAAGGCTGGGAGAATTGGGATTGTTCAGCCTGGAGAAGAGAAGCTCCAGGGCGACCGAATTGTGGCCTTCCAGTGCCTGAAGGAGCCAAAAGGAAACATGGAGAGGGACTGTTTACAAGAAATGGAGTGTCAGGACAAGGGGGAATGGCTTCCCACTGCCAGAGGGCAGGGTCAGATGGGATATTGGAAAGGAATTCCTCCCTGTGAGGGTGGGGAGGCCCTGGCACAGGGTGCCCAGAGAAGCTGTGGCTGCCCCTGGATCCCTGGCAGTGCCCAAGGCCAGGTTGGACAGGGCTTGGAGCACCCTGGGCTGGTGGGAGGTGTCCCTGCCCATGGCAGGGGGTGGGATGAGATGAGCTTAAGGGTTCCTTCAACCCAAACCACTCTTTGATCCTATGAAGATACTTTTCCCCATCTTGTTCTAACCTGGGATTTACAAAGGATGGAACAAGGGAAAACAAAGTCCTCCTGTGTTTGCTGCTTACGATTAAGAGGAAAACCCAAACTAATTAAAGAGGTGGTGCAAATGAAAAGATTCTCTTACAACATAGGTAAGCAGAGTGAAACGGTAGCAAGAAATTAGGAATGATGTAACCCTGAGAAGTGAGATAACAGAAACCCAAGAGTGGGGCTACTCAGCAATACACATACATTAACCTCAGGAAGGGTTTGTGTGCTCCAAACCAGCAAGAATTCCCTACAATAAGCTCTCCTTCTCCCAGCACTGTCCAAGGCTCTAATTTTGAGATTTTCAGTAATTGCAATTATGTAAATGCCATTGCTGGAACATATTTTCAATGTCTGTATTTTGCTCCTCTCAACGTCTGTTTTATTTGCATTAATTCTCAAATTTGCACCAGGCATAAGATTTAAGACCCAAGAGAATGAATAACAGCTCTTGCTACATGGCAAATTCCAGCACGCCTGGGTAAAATGTGCATTTTAGAGGATGTAATAGCTGGAATATTATTAAGTATCACATATGTACTATGACACACATGAGAAACATTAGGATTGCAGGAGAAGCCTTACATCTGATCTGTGTATTTTGTACCACCTTCTCCTTGTTCTAGTTAGCAGTTACTTTTGAAAAGCAGAAAGAACCATTCTTGTTCCACAGACTACAGTGGCCTGCTCACTTACTGCATTTCCAATCCTCAGCTGTATAAGCATGGATTTTGCCTGGATTCTCCCAACACATTTATCTGAGAGTAATACTGAGAAGAGAAACCATATACATCAGAATGGAAGACAATCATAAACTGCTTAAAAATTTTATAAGCCATTTAAATCAGTAATGGAAGCTGAGTTTTAAGTGTTTATCTCCTCTAAGTTTCCTTGGAAGAAGAGCAGATAAGTAAATGTAACTCTTAAGTGCTGGCAAAATGAGGCAACAATATATTCCAATGAGGATGTAGAAATATAGCTCTGATGCTCAGGGTGGTGCAGGTTAGAAGATATCCAAACCAATACTGGGAGAAGAACTAGCCTAAAATTCAATTACAGGCCTGGAAATACTCAAGTCCAACATTTAGGACATTATTGGTTAGATTCAATGACCTTAGAGGCCTTTTCCAACCTTAGCAATTCTATGATTCTGTCAGCCTAAGAAGACCAGTATTTCAGAGCCCTAAAATGACTGTATGCCTGTTATAGCCATTAATACCCACTCTGCTTTTCCATCCTCTCATCTTCTGCATCCCCTCTTCCCAAAACCACCCCTTGTAGGTGGGAGAGGACATGGAGGAGACTCAAAATGAGCTCTCCCCTCCTCTTCCAGAAGGCAGCAAATCTTTCCTCCAGGAAAGGCTCAGAATGAGGTGTCAGCTCCCTTGAGAGCAACCAGCCATGAAAAAGGAGACACCATGGTGTGCAAGATCAGGCAAGCAGGGATGGATCCATCGTTCACCCACAGAATTTCAATGTCTCTCTTGATCAGAACATGAAACCCTACAAGATCAGTCTCCTCAGATCTTCACCTGGTATCAACCATCACAAAAGTAAGATATTTCAAAATACCACCTAATTGCACCACCCCAGGGCATGGACCCAAACCACTTCAACAGATTTCTGTCTAACCTGTTCTCCAAACTCCCATCCCACAGGTTTTCCCAAGAGTCTGTCTTTCATTTCACCACTTCCCTGAAAGTTCAAACGTTTAACCTACTACCCAGCTTTAATCCTTGCCTGGTGCCTTCCTGCCTCTCTCAGGAGTCGTGGAGAAAATACGATTGTTGTGCCTTTTAAAGCAACCTTTCCTATACTGAATGACTCGTTTCCTTCTGTATTTTTAGGCTAAACAAATCAATTCTTCCATCTTCCATTACAGCTTACGTTTGCTAAGTGTCCTATTCTTGTCACCCCCCTCTGGCTCTTCCCCATCTGACCACATCTTTCCTACCAAGAACATTTCCAATTTCAGCCATAGTATTTAAAGCCCCTCAGAAGTCAGGATGGATCACATGCATTGCCATATGTATTTTTTTTATTCCTGTTTTTAATTCATTACCTCAAACAAGCAAGGTTGACCTACAACAGTTACAGGGTGCACCTGTAAACTCTGCATTCATACTCAAAAAAACCTAAGGTAAAAGAATGTTGAAGGAGAAATTAGCTAAGGTCTCCTTCTCTAATGGCTATAAAACATTTGTGGTACAGTGCTCAAGATGTCTCTTGCCAAAAAATTGGTGGGGATGGTCTGTCTTCCTGCCTCAATGCTTGAAATATTAAACAAAACAATTTGGTGCTAACAAAAGTATCAGGAAGTAAAAAATCCCCATGTTCTATGACTCACAGATCATCAGGTCTCCTTAAAATTAACCAAAATCACATGTAACATGCAAAACAGGTGTTCTTAAATCATTTCAATTTTACTATCTAAGCAAAACTGGCTTCCAAGTCTATAGTTGATTTCCAGCCATTTGCAGACAGTGAGTTTTAACACAAGTTCTAGTTTCTTTTCAAGTGAGGTGAGGGAAAAGATAAGCACCTCTAAAATTTAACAGGGCTGTGCCATCGCAGGAATGTTGAAAAAGGATGGACCAGCATGTCTCAAACAAGAAAGCTCTCTGCCTGAGTCAGAAGTGCACTCCAATGCATGGTCATAGGCAGAGTACTTACAATGAGGAGAAAACTCGAGTTTAGTATGGAGCTGTGGCCTCATTTTTCACTGCAATGTTGTACTATTAGCATTCAATTACTTCCCTACACTTAATTAACTCCTTGTTGAATCTTAATGTGATAATGAGAACTTTAATTCAAACCATATACCATGTCAATGCTGTGATCCTAACAGCAAAAATAGATTTTATTTAAGTCACCCAAGCCCCATAATTCCTCTTCCTTTTTATAACACTGTGATTCATACAAAAGCACAGCAGATGCATCAGGACAAGAATCTTCCCTGATTGCCACTAAAAAGATTAACAAAATCTATTTTGAAATCAAAATCAGTTGGCTGTGATTAATAGTTCTCACTTGTTCATCTCTCTGCAAACTGAAGGGCAGCAGAGATGGTGATCTGGAGACCCTGTATGTATGTTCAAGCACCTGGTTAGACCATTCATTCTGACAAAACTTTCACCTCTTGAACAACCACAGCAGAGACCCCACGATATGAATCCCTCTTGGCCCTTCTATGCCTCACACTTCATAAACACTCAAAACTAGACTGGAGACCTACCAAACCCAGAACATCAAGGCCCAGCAAGGAGCTCACTTGACCTTCCAGCAGGTTCTTCAACTCTACAAGAAACACCAACAACAAACAGATCACGTAACTTTACAAAGAAAAGTGGAAACATCACGCTTGGCACTTGGCATCCAAACCTAACAACCGGACAAACCCTAAACTTCCCAACCTGAAGGGTTACAAAAGCAGTTTTGAAACAAAGGGAGGCACGAAATGTGTGTGAGGATGATGTGATTCCCCCCAGCAGTGAAATGCAGAACTGCTCAAATTCCCTGACTCCTCACCAAGAGCACAGCCTTCCACATCACCGAGGCTTTGGGACACAGTGGAGCATGTCCTTAACAAAACGTGCCTGCTAACAGTTTTCCTGATGTAAACTTCAACACTTTGCTCCTGGATCTGCAAAGCACTTGAAGGCCCAGAGGTCCTGAAACATCCCTAAACATGGAGGTGCCTAAATCCCCTGGAGGTCAATGGTGCACAGGCCCACTCGCTCCTCTCCTGAACCACGGCCTGCACAAGTCCTCCAGCACGTGCTGAAGACTTATCTTGCAGTTATTAAACAGGATGATGACAGCAATGACTCCGTGCTGGAAGAACTCTGCTAGAACAGCTGGGTGAGGCCTGCAGGGAGGGAAGGCTGAGGGGGAAGATGGGCGGCCAACCCGCCCCAGCAACAGCATCCTGTGCCACTGGCAAAATTGCTGAAATAACCTTCAGCAGAGAAAGGAAGGGCGAGCAGCAGATGGGGATCACAAGATGAGGGCACATTTTATGATGTTTAAACTTCACTTAAACAACAGTGATCATCTGAGTGTAATGAGCAGAAGGAAATATGCTCCTTCCAGCCAAGGCTCCTGTACTCCTTTTTTCTAAAGGAAGAATCACACATGGCCTAAACTTACAGCTATAAATAAGCAGGTGGTAACATTGCACTGTCCTAAATAATTTCTAGGGTCATTAAATCCTTTCTGTTACTATGCACAGGGCTCGCTGCTTTGCCTCAGCCATTGCAAGGCCTTGCCACGCGCTGCTCACCTGAGTGTCTGCCTCAAACCTGAGCTCCTACACCCATGGACTCTCTTCTCCAGCCTTCCCATGGACTTTCCTGCTGTTTGGAAGCGATCAGATCCTGCTCACCAAGTGAGCAATCTGTGACCATGCAGCCCCAGACTGGGATGGCTCCCAGCTCTCTTCCCCATCCCTCACTTCCAAAAGGGCACATCACGCAGCTCACCCAGCAGCTGGGGTGCAGGGAATGCCCAGGATGTTGTCAAGGCTTATCTGAGAAGACAAGTGCTTAGATGATTAGCTAGTCTCTCCATAATCCTCAAATTCGGAGTTTAGTTTAAGCCCGAAATTCCTGAGGCTTAAAATTGCTTTCAATTAATTTTAATATCAGGCACGTTGGGCCCTACAGCCACCCCCATGGACACTCAGCACACGCTCTCCTGAACTTACCAGAAACTCTGGCCAGCATTTATAACACAATATGTGTTCTGAGAATGTTTTTCAATATCTAAAGGTATTTATTTTCCTCTCAGCAGGTCCCTCTCTCATTAAGAGTGCAACCTCACAGTCAGTTTGGAATCATGGAGTGGTTTGGGATGGAAGGGACCTTACAGCTCATTCCGTTCCAACCCCTGCCATGGGCAGAGACACCTTCCACTGTCCCAGACTGCTCCAAGCCCTGTCCAACCTGGCCTTGGGCACTGCCAGGGGTGGGGCAGCCACAACTCATGGCCATTTGACTGAGGTCTGACACTAAACAAGAAAAAGACTGCAGAGGAGAAGCCACAGATGTATCAGGACTAAGTCCTTCATTCCAAACATTCAATAAGCTGGACTTCCCAAATGAATTTGGAAAGCAAATTTTGCAGCATAATTATTTTGCTGAAAGACAAAAGGATCTCTCAAAGTGTTTTTTAAAATTCTTTAACATTGAAGGATTGATTTAAACACTGCAGAGTTACTATTTATCACAAAAAAACAGAGAACAGTGAATAATTGCAAGACAAGAAAACTAATAAAATAACCAGTAATACGATTTAATTCTACATGCAGTACTCTGCTTCTTGTTATATTTGGTCTCAGCTATCAGCCTAGTGTAAAAGCCAGCCAAGAATTCTTCAAGCCCTGCCAGAGCTTCAAATACTAGCCAGAAATATTTGTCGTATCACAGCTCAGTTTCCAAAAAGTAAGATGCTGGACTTTTACAGCCAGAAAAATACAAGGCGCAAAGGACAATAAAAAATGGACTTACTTAATATTGTTGGAATGCATCAGATCAAATGAATCCAAGTACTCTTAATCCTGTAGGACTGCAGCATGACAAATACACTTCATTTAGATACTCAGCCCCCGTGAGTCAAACCAGTCTGCAAGATTCAGCCTCACAATTGCTGGATGTTACTCAATTAGCGTGAGGCAATGATTTCCAGCCCTCAGCAACCGAGGCAGCCTCCTCCTCTGGAGAGCCAGACAGCTTTACCTTGGATTAAAGTGATCGATTTTTCCGCTGTGTGCACAGAACAGCATCGTCAGGCAATTTGAGTTCACCGGCCACGTTATTAATGGACTTGGCTAATTTTTTCAAAGCACTCATAAAATACAAAAAACATGGTGCCTTGTAATGAGGTGTAATTGCAGCAGCAGCTTCTGCAACATGTGTCTCTCCAAGGAGAATGTGTTGACACAGACATGCCCTTAAGAAGTTTGGGCTTTGTATTTCCTTACTGTCAGCTACAATATCTTCAGTCACAAGCAGTCCTACTCATTTCAGCCAGCCCACCTGCTGCAGTAAGCCCTGCTCCCAGGAGAAAGACACCAGCAGGAATGAGTGTCTCCCAAGGAAACCTCTTTGCTGTGTAATTCAGAACCCAGACATTCAGTAACACTAGTCAAGGTAAATCCCATGCATGAACCTAACAAATTAGGAAAACATTAGGAACCCTATTTCTTCATCCTAGACCAGGAAAAAATTAGGAGCAAACCCAAATTCTGCATCTTGGCTCAGTCACAGGTGTGCAGATGCCTAGCCTCCAAGCCAGGAAAGCTGCTCAGAGATCCTGTTTTCACCCACCCTACTGTAAAGCATCAGCAATGCTCAGTTGTCCAACTAGAATATTTATCTATTTAAAGTGAAAAAATGCCCTGAAAACTATCAATGACTGGAATCAGGAAAGTTCTTCAGATGAGTTCATGTGCAAATATATTGAAGGTACTGACTCTGGAAGAAATGTAAAGCACGATTTGTGTACTATTTTAAAGAGGATGAGAAAACCCTTCTCTGAGCTCATTTTGACATAATATAATGATGTCAAAAGTTCACTACTTACACGTCTGTGCTAATTGATCAGAGTGGCTGAATCTAAGCTGTGACTAATACCAAAGTGCAAAGCTGGCTGAGAAGAAGGTACTTTACAATGGAACATTGTTTAAATGGAGGAATACATCAAGTAGGATTTTGCTGGTATCTGTCCTGGAGCTGGATTTTCACTAGGGAACTGCTTTCCAAAACCGCAGAGAGCACCAAGCCAGGAAAGACTCAGTTTTGCAGGATTCAGAGTTATCTTGGCAACTTGGAGAGATGTCCTGAAAAAGTCAGATCATTCCAACAAGGGCCAAGTCCTAGGTAGTACACCAGCAGAAATAACCAACAGCATAGAATAACACATTGATATATCCATAATAAAATAACCAACATGGAAGCACTAGCTTATGCAGTAGCTCTGCTGGACAGGATCTAGAAACTTGCTGGACACCAGCCATCAGTATCCTGCTCTTGCAACCAAGCCAGGCCTCGTCCTGATGCATCTAGAAGCTGGGATGGCTGCAGAATGAGTGACTTGGCTACAGGCACCAGGAAGGTGTCAAAGAACAAGAGCGACAATGGCTCCACATGAAGTGGAGAAAACACTCCATGAACTAGAGCTCCTTAGCCTCCAAGGTGACAGCAGTGAGACACAATGTTCTCCTGCTCTCCCTACCTACCATCACCCCAAGGACCTAAAAATGGGTCAGCAACACGGGGATCTGGATGGCAAAGTGTTTAACAGTGTGGTGGCAGAGCTCCAGTCCTTGCACTGTATTCTTCACAATCCCAACATGCCTTCCCTCCTCTATCAATCCTATTCCTAGCTATCAATCCTATTTCATGCATTCTCGATCCTTTTCCTAGTCCACTCCCACAACTTTGTTCCTGACAACTTCTTCATTCATGTAAGGCAATGAGCTTGAAGCAAGAGCAGAATAATTATTTGGTATCTCGCACCCCAGAGTTAAGTTCCTCTAAACTCAATTAATCACGAAGAACCGCTGGCAGCTCCCTATTTGCCAGCAAGATTCACCAAAGTAATAAGTGATTTCACATTCTGCTTTTGAAGGCAAGCTATTAAATTCACATACTGTATTACTTTAATCAAGAATAGTTAATTAAGCTGTTCCCCTGATATGAATTTTTATCATGCTGCACCAGCCATACATTACATTTTTACGACTCAGACCGGGCCCATGATGCATGTTTGCAATCTGTCTTTCCAAATTAATCTGTCACCACTTGTAAACTCAAAGTGGATCCAATACATTTGGTCTCAAAGGTAACTGGGCCGAGTTTGGGGACACTGGGGACTGGAGGGTGAGTGATGCAGAAGCACCACTTCACAAAAGGGTTTCAGTGAATTACAAGCCACCCACCATGACACAAAACACATTGTTAATATTTTAGTCTGTTTGCCTAGTTTTATTTCCTTAAGTGAACTCGGCTTCATGCTCTATGCTACCATTCATAAAGTCAATTCAATAACTTATATGCTCATAGTAATCATCAGCATCCATAATGCAGGAGTCATAAGTGCAGGCCATAAAGCAAAGGAGATCTGCAGTGTCAGGTCATTAAAAACATTAACATTTGATATGAATCTAAGTCTAAATTTATTACAAGCAAAAACCCCTCAACAACTTTCTGTTCCCGGAGCTTAAGGACAGGCTAATAACACAATGTTTTTCTAGAAAAACAGACTTCAAACACAGCAGCCAAGGAGCCAGATATGGATCTCTTATCTTTTAAAAGTACTCACAGTAGAACAGCAAAAAGAAAAAAAAATGACATCACTATTTGGCTGTGTGACTTAATCATAAGAAAATAGGTTTATGAAATAAAAAAGTGAACAAAATGAAAACTTGGACAAGTTTTTCAAATATTAACTGGGAATACTCTGTTATTATGCTGTGAGAATCGGCTGGAATTTACCCCCAGGAAAATAAGGAACATAGAAAAGATGTGTCATACTATCTAGCCTTTTGTGAATCTATGCCATCAAGTCAAGCCAAGCCTTCCATACTCCCATCCAATCACTTTTATTTAGGTTTTCAAAAAGGCAGACTGATGAGGCTGATGTGAACTGGCTCTTTTCACACCTGACAATTTTACATATTTTTTAAGGCAATACAACCAAAGAAGGCAGTTTAACATGGGACTACTACTGGATCCTGAACTCCATCAAGAACCCACTGAGCTGGCCCTGGCAAAGCCCCTGTCTATGGAGACAAAAGGAGAAGCACATCAAGGTACTTAGGTCACTTATCTTTCAATGAAGATAGAAAAAACCACTATATTTTGTTTATTTTAGTGAGAAATCAAGTACAGCCAAAAAACAGTTACCAAAACCCAAGCAGGCTCACAAGCAATATGCAAGTCTACTCCATGAGCCCTTGAATTGGCTCTTGGCCCTTCTATGTATTTTTCCCATTTAAGAGATTTGTTTAGATAAACTCACAAATATGGGTATTTACATAGCATGACAGAATGGTGTATTTAGACATTTTAAGTAGAGGAACATTCTTCCAGGCCCATCATAAAATGAAAGCATGCCAAACTTTAACTAAAGAAACATGTTCTAACACCGAGAAACTTTTATAATTAATCCTCGCCTTAAATCATCTCAGAGAGAGTTATGAGTCTAATTACCGTCAGTGGAGACATTGCTCATGTTACTGAAATGGCTGAAAGCAGACCCTGGCTAATAGACAATCTGAATCCCTCCCATCCCATGACCAATTTACAGCTAAGCCCTGACTCACTGCATTAAGTCCGAAAATATTTCTCGGCATTAGCGACAGCTCATTGCGGGAGGAACAACGGACACGGGCGTGGGGGGGGGGAAATCCACTCCAAACTCCACTGCTTCACAGAAGGGATGAAGATAATACATTGCTAAAATAGCCTTTTTTTTGATGTTGTGATTTTTTTTTTTCTTTAAGATCACCAGGGCTATTCTTAGAGGAGTTACATGGTGTGCAGGTTGCAGCGAGCAAAGGCTTGGCTGGTGGCCAGCCCTGGCTGGGTTTGCTGCGAGGCTGAGGATGCCTTAGCTCGGGAAGAGATTTCTGCTTGCTTTTCTAATGAAGAAAAGAGGATGCAGAGAACTCCATACACAAGCAGCTAAGAACGAGCTGTACTCTGGAAAGATGTGCCACTGTCTCCTCGCCGTCACCCAAGGCCTGTTTCAGGGCTGAATGTTTTCCCCAGGAAGGAAATGAGTGTAAACACTTCAGAGGCAGCGTTCCCATACGGATGTTATTCTTTGGAAAAGCTGGGCAGGATGCAGTGACTTAGAGAGCCAGGAGATCTCCAGCAGCAACAAATCCCACAAATATACAAGCTGCTAAACTTGTGAATGCGGCCAAGCTCTTACAAAAAAAAGGAAGGCACGTTTTGACCTTGACTCACTCTTAGACACTGTGAAGCAACTTGAAGCTGGTTATTTCAGAGCCCCACCAGGCAGCTGAGATGGCTGAGATTTCCTATGCCTAGCTCAGGTGACTGCTTGTCTAAGGAAATGAGCTCTCCAGCTCTACAAAGAAGTTGCTGATGCCAGAGAAGTTGCTGACGCCCCTGGATCCCTGGAAGTGCCCAAGGCCAAGTTGGACAGGGTTTGAAGCAAACTGGGATAGCAGAAGGCGTCCCTGCCCATGGCAGGGGGTGGGACTATACATACATAAACATATAAATGTTTAAGGTCCCTTCCCACCCAGACCGGTCAGATTCCATGATTCCAGGAAAAGGAAAGGGTAATGCGGCAAACCCACAGCATTTCAGCAGAAGTGCCACACTACCAGCATTCCTCCAACCAAAACACCCTCTGTGTTCCACCACACCTGAAAGCCAAACCTGCCCCTCCTCTGTCGCACAGCAGCTTTGTTTCTTTGAAAGGCTGAAGGAGAGGAGAAAACCAAGGGAAAAGGGCAGCCTGATGGCACTCCCTCCCAAACTGCCCCTCCACACTATGGAGCCCAACAGAATGTCCAAATGTCCACAGAATCACAGAGTTTGTGTTAGAAGGCACCTTAAAATCCACCTCATTCCACCCCCCTCCATGGGCATGGACACCTTCCACTAGCCCAGGGTGCTTCAATTCCCATCCAACCTGTCCTTGGACACTTCCAGGGATCCAGGGGCAGCCAAAGCTTCCCTGGGCACCCTGTTCCAGAAAGAATTTCTTCCAAATATCCGATCCAACTCTGCTCTCTGGCAGTTTAAGGCTATTCCCCCTCAGTTGTGTCACTCCAGACCCTAGTGCCAAGTCCCTCTCTTGTAAGCCCATACTGGGGGAAGAGGACAGCACAACACCCTTGTGGCACAGAACTTTCCCTGCAGCAGGTTGTGCTTTATTTTTAACACCCTGGGCTCCAGAAACTCCCCCCAGCTCACTGCCCTGGAAGGATTTTGGAATAAAAGTTTGGATAAAATTCTGGGGAGGAACTGGTCATATGCGAGCCCATTCTTGCTGTGTTTGCAGGCACAGCAGCTGCTTCTGATTCCCAACACTTGCCTTCAGGTGCTGCTGCAATACAAACTACATTTAAATACATACACACACACAATTATAATATGATTACCTTATTAAGAAGCACTGGCTTTGTGTTCCCATGCAGAGATTATCTGTTGGCTTAATTTTTTTTTTTTAAAGCTGCCTTTGATGGTATCCCATGGAAAGATTACATATTAGATAGAACAGCACATGGTCCACACAGACCAAATGTGGGAGATGAAAGCAGAGCACCCAGAGCTCTGTTTGAGAACTGCTTTTTCCAGGAGCAAAGAACAAACAATTTAAAGCAAAAAAAAAAAAAAGAATTTCTTCTCAGTGAGAACAAACATGAAACTGAATATTAACTTAGGTCAGTAGTACTTTGGTATCTGTATAAACCACTGCTTTCTATCAGAAATTATTCATGAATTATTCAGGAGATTTTTTAACATACCTACATATAATTCAAAACTCTGTATGCACAAGAGTCTAAATTATCTGCCCAGCTTTTTCAGAATATTGAAGTACTTGCCTTTACTGGCATCAACTTATTTTTCACAGAGATTTTCTTTCCATCCCTGACTTTTTCTTACTTGAAAAAAATCCTGAACTCTTGAATGTTATATTCTTACATTGTTTCCCCTCCTCCCAGTCCAATTTCTTACTCTTCTTTCCACCAGCTGAAATGCAGAAATCCCTTCCAACACACATTTGAGTCTCCCAGCTGCCTGCAGAGCAGCTGGTTTTGGCTATCCACAAAATCAAAGGGAAACAACCAAAGTCCAAAAGCTCAATTATAGTGAAAAACAGACGAGGCTGAGCTCCTTCCAGCCCTGCTCTAGGAATACACAGTGCAGAAGGATGGACACACTCACTGTTTTACTCCTGGAGGTGGCTGAAGCACTTCTAGTTCAGCTAGAGGCAGCCCAGCTCCTTTTTCCTGGGGGGCTGCACACCCATCCTGCTTTAACCTGCCACCAGGGATAAATCCCCCCTCCTGGGTCACCCACCAGCTCCCTGAGGGCCATGCCATGGCTGCACAGCACAGAGCCCTGGGCAGGCTGTGGGTCAGGCTGCTGTGCCCTTCCCAGAGCTCCCAAAATGCATCCCAGGTCACACCAGGTCCTGGGGAAACCTGGACATGCCAATCCTGTCACCCTCAGCACACAGCAATCAAGGCTAAAGAGCTAAAGGACCTGTTAATGCAGCTGATGAGCTTCCCCAGCAGCTCTCTTTCCCTTTCTCAAGAGAAGACACCACTAAATCAAGATCTTTCCTGCTGATGTGTGCCCTCACATCCCAAAAAGCCTAAGCTTGGGTAGCCCAGGCCCTGCATTTCCCTGGAAGAGTGAAGAAGAAAAGTCCACTCAAAAATGTTTACCATTTTCATTTTCACCATGTTCACCAATTTCAAATAATTTTGAGCAAAACACCATTTTCTCCACAATAAATGTGAAACATTTCCCACCTTTGCTCACATCTAGTGGTGAAGCACAACCAAAACATAGAACAAGCAAACACAAAACTCCAGCTTGTAGTGGTGGGAATGTTCCTGCTCAAGGATGATGTGAGCATAAAATTGCCTAATAGATGGAAAGTTAACCAAAGCAGTGACTACTGAAACTGAGAGATCACAAAGGCTGTAGGGGTAAACATCTAATGAAGCACCTAGGGATGAATTTGTTGTTATCTCTATGCTCTACAACAGTCTGAAATTGGCACCTCACCAGATATGGAGATCCCAGACCCTACATTTCCACCACAACCACTTTGACTCTAGGAGTCCCTGAAAAGAAAGGGTGAGCAGACCACATTATATCTATAATTAAATGTGAACAGATAAAAGGCTGAATTACTTTGCCACTATCACAAGGAGGTCAGGAGATCACAGCTCACCACTGGTCAGGACTGCTCCAAACTCAGACTCTGAGGCCATAGCAGCTACCTGCATTTACAGCTTCAGTCTCTATCAGTGACTTCTGATGATTATAGGTATTTCTGCACGATCCATTCTGCCTGTATCTTGCCTCATCCTCTGTTCCAAAACAGCAGAGTTAATAATTAACACCTACTAGGCAACTGCTGAATAGCAAGTACAAAAACAGAGGATACAGAGAGCCTCTGTATCCTCTTGCTGACAGCTTGCAAAATCCTACAGCTCATCTTTCTTTAAGATTCAGTTCTGCAAGAGTGGAGATGCTCATGTTCTTTTTAAAAAAGAATAATAATAAAAAAGAATCTGAAGGTTCCTGGAACTCACAATCATGGAAGAAACTCTTAAATTAACAACTTGACACCTTGCCATGACTGCTGACTCCTCTGTTTCACCAATAGCTCTGTGTCCACCCTCCTCAACAACAGAAGCTTTCCCAGACAGGGGGGGAAATCCCAGGCAGAAACTCACCTGTTAAAATGATACAGGCATGGAAAGAACACGAGCTGTATAGAACATGACCTGCTTCCACAAGTGACAATGGGAATGTCTCTGCAGGTTTTGCAAGAATCCTTTCCACCAACAATAAGGGCTGGTTCTGAACCATGTTCCTGAGAGCTGCCCATCACTGCTGCATTTCCTCCACCATCAAGCCCACAATTACATGTTGCTCCTGGACACTGTTATTTTAACACACTTTGAAAGAAATAGAATGACATATTTTCAAGCTTTCTGCTTTAAAATGACATTCATCAAGAACTTGAAAAATCATATCATTCTACCTCTCCACAGAGCACTATGCACATTTATTCAACAAAGGGGGAAGACAGAAACAAGATCTGGTCTGAAGCAATGCACCTGGAGCTCAACAACTTTTGTATGATTTTCTGAGTTGCTAAAAATATTTATTAATGATGTTCATTTAACTTCTAAATTTTCAAAATTAAATACTGAAAGAAAAATGAATACTTCTTCACCAGAACCATTTTAATGGAATCCAGAAGAAGAATATTAATACCCAGTGCAATCTTTTACTTTGATGTCTATATAATATGTAGTGACCCGTAAGTGGAATGAGCTAAAACTGTCATAAATTCATTATGAGAAACCATTCTTTGAAGAATATCAATGCAAATTTGAAATGAAATGAGCAATATGGAAATGAACTAATTGCACAGCGTTTAAAATAACTGGCTCCAGCAGCAATGTCCTTTCTGTGCATTTCTATTTCAGCTGCAAAAAACACTGGAGAGGCTGGGTTATGAAAATTGAAATGCTGTAATTACTTAGTACTGATAGTGATAGGGCAGCATTCATTTAGAATCTCAGGCTCTGGGGAAAAAAAGAAATCCAAAGGTTGATTCTGTAATTCTCATTTCTCTGAGAAAGGGAACCTTGGATGGCATGCAGTGCCAAATGTGCCAACCCAGGTCCTGTCAACAAAGACTGGAGGAAAATGCTGTATATTCCCAGGGAGTTTTCTAGGCATCAGCTTATGAAAGCAGAATGCCAAACTTCTCTTAGTATCCTACAAAGGTCTGGCTTGGAAGGGACCTTAAAGCTCATCCAAGTTCCATCCCCTGCCATGGGCAGGGACACCTTCCACTGTCACCAGTTGCCCCAAGTCCTGTCCAACCTGGCCTTGGACACTTTCAGGGATGGGGTACCAGGCCTCCAGAACTACAGAGGTATTTTCTTCCATGGGTCTGGAATGCACCTTCCCCCAGTGGGGCCCAGCCCCTGCTTTGCCCTCTCTGTCCCAGCACTGCTCAGAGTGGCTCTGCCCGAGGAATCCCCACCTTTGCCCTTGCAGGTGCCCGGGGCAGGAGTGCCCAGCTCACCCACCTCTATCCCAATGTGAACCCTGCCACCTTGGGCAGAAGGAGTTTGGTGTTACACCCCTCCCTCCTGCACCTCCTTACTTTTGAATTTTAATCCCTGGCTTCCCTTTTCTCACTGATTTTGGGGCTGCACTTTTGTATCAGCGGCTTTTGTTTTGTGGTTTATTTCTTCAGGTGGGGGGAGGAGAGTGCAGATGAGGAGCAGCTCCATGCTGGGCTGTGAGGAACCTGTGGGACCTGTTCCCACAGAGCTGCCCCAGGCCCTGGGCTTTGGCTGACACAGCACCTGGGCAAAGTGGGTGCCTGTCCCTGTGGGAAAACGTGCTGGGGAGCAGGCTGGCTTTGGAGCCCTCCACCCCCTGCTCTCTCCTAACTCTCAGCATGGATGAACACCACAGGAACCTCTGCACACTATCCCATCTCCAGGCACATCTGCTGATGCTCACTTTGTCCTTTTAGCACTCCTATGCCCCAGGAACCAAAGAGAAAGGGCGTCTCAATTTCTTTTTCCCCCTCCCACAACGACCCAAGCTGCATCTTGCTGTGGGTTTTTGTGGGTTTCACCCTGCCAGGACTCCAACACAAGAACCAACAACAACTCCAAGTTTTTCATTAAGCTGAGCCTCTACATATATATATATATATATATATATATATATATATGTATGTATATACACTTATGCTACATCTATATGTACTGGTACTCCATACCTAAAGAGGCTCCAAGAGAGTTGGAGAGGGAATTTGGACAAGGGTCTGGATTGACAGGACAAGGGGAAATGGCTTCAAACTCACAGAGGGCAGGGTTAGGTGAGCTACTGAGCAGAGACTCCTCTCTGTGAGGGTAGGGAGGCCCTGGCACAGTTGCCCTCTCCCTGGAAGTACCCAAGGCCAGGTTAGACAGGGCTTGGAGCAAACTGGGATAGTGGAAGGTGTCCCTGCCCATGGCACTGGATGAGTTTTAAGCTCCTTCCAACCTAAACCAACCTGGGAGTCTGTGATCTGAAAGCAGACAGGAAAATAAGGGGGACAAGATGCAGCCAAATTAATAGCCTCTCTTTTATATCTAGAAAATATATTTCTAGATATCCATCCTTTACAGTGGAAAATGAACCAGCAGGATGAAGTTTTCCCAACACTTGAACTGGAGCTGACCCTGTGCTGGTGGAACAGGGCTCCTGGAGAATGTCACAAGCAGCAAGGAAAGCAAACAAGGGGCCAGTACAGGATTTAACACAGCCAAACTCTTCAGGATGGACAAAAACCAGGAAAACCTCTTTTTTCTAAGGGCTTGAAGGCTCTTGGGCATTTTTGGTTTCTTTCCCCTTATAAGCAGAGCATGAGCAAGTTCTATCCTGCAATGGTGTGTTCTGAAGCACTGGCACGGCACAATGGTTTGAAATAAATAATTAGGACATTAGAGAGAGAAACCCTGACACTGGAATATGCATTAGTATGTGCTAACTTCAGTTTTTAAAAAGCTCTTCACCAATCTACTGCACCAGTGCTGAAATAAAAATGCAGTTATGCATTTACAACACTGCAATTTAAAGCTTACCTAGCAATAATAAGCAGCACAGCCTTTAAGTATTTTAAAGTACCAAATTAATTCTATTTCTATGCTTAAATTTGCCCTTGTGATATTTTACACCTGTATAAAGAAAACACCACAAGTTCCCCAATAAACTCAGTGGTGGCTACTCTATTTCTTTTAGCTGGCTTATTTCTTTTTTATTTAGTTTTTTTAGCACTTAGATTGGGCAGATTGGTAATAGAATTAAAATGTGTTTTCCTAAATTGATGTGGAATTCAACATATACCAATCTTTGCACTGCACAACAAAAATATTTATGATTGATGTATCTATAAGATGCATTTTACATCTTGTGTATAATATATATATATATATATATTTAAATAGGGGGTCTTCCCTTTCCCATATTACATTTTCTGTGGTTATTAAGGCGTTTCATTCTGCATTTTCTGCCAGGCTTTTAATTTCACACACTTCATCTATCAGATATTACTGCCTACTTTAAACAAATCACTACAGAAAATGATAACTGGTGTTGAATACAGAGTCAGGGAGGCAGGGAGGGGGTTTGCAATTCCAAGTAATGTGGAGCTGGGTGATAAATAGAGAACAGCAGCTGGGCTGAGAAGCTCAAGAGAGACAAAAATCACATTTGCAGGTAAGTGGAGTGGAAATTGTGGAAATTGGGTAAAACAAAAAGCAAAACATTGTTATTAAAGGTGGAGTGAGAGGTAGCAAGAGCAACAGAGAGGCAATTTTCCCCCAGCTCCAGCAGGAATTCATCTCAAGCTCTAACATGCAATTTCACTACGGAGCTCCAGGATGAAACACAGGATTATATCTAATTGTTTTAGGGGTTTGGATAACAAAGCATAAAAATCTCAGTAAGTGGCCTTTTGTGCCAGTACAGCCCAGAAAATGATGAATAAAAGTTATAAAAACATCCAAAACCTGAAGTGCAATAAATATCAAGATAACTACCCAACAGAAAAGAAATGCAGCTTTAGGGAATTGGTATTTTCAGGGATATCTGTACTATGACAGCCCAGTTCAGAGGAAAATTGATCCAGCTCCTGAAGTTTGCCAAAGCAAGGCTAAGTGGCAGGAATACCACACACCTTCTCATTTTACCTCTTCTGGCAGTAATATTTTACAATGGAAAGCCAGGAGTGCTGTGAGAGTATGGAAATGAGGACAATAAAATTTGCCCTATTATGAGTATAAAAAAGGCTGTTATGTAATTGTACTCTGTATATTTAACATGATGGTGTAAGAGCTAAACAGTCCCCTCCAAACAAAAGTTAACAGGTCTTTATTAATATGTTATTTATTTAGGTCATATCTGCTTGTAAAATATTAATACTGCCTGAGTTTGGCATTTTAGCTTTCGCAGTGACAAATCCACCCTTAGCTTTGGCTAATCCTTAGGGCCAAAAAACCCCATCCAGATTTGCTGAGTGGCAAACTCAAGGCTGGCAAAACTCCCTTTGTTTTGGAGAAGGCTTAGCATTTTCCCCAAAGATGGGGAAAATGCAGGAGAGGTTTTGTAGAGCCCCTGTGGAGTCCTGTGGAGCTGAAGTTTAGTTTTAACACAAGGTGGAGTTCAGCACCACATGTGGCACATTGGCACCAAGCTGGGCATGGAGACAAAGCCCAAGATCCCAACAAATAATCCCAGGCAGGCCTTCTGCTTTGAATTCACAAATAACCACCCTAGCTGCTCATTTACCTCCAGGAATAACAGCACCTTCTATGCATCATCTCACATGCACAGCTCCCATGTTTTCTTACATGTGGGTGGAAAAAAAAATTTAAAAAAAAAAATTATATATATATGCACAAAGCAACGCTTATGGTTTAATAACATATATAATATGTAGTACAAATTACTTCTGTCTTTCACCTATCTGCTGGTTCTTCACTGTTCTGACTCCCAACTTCCCTGGTTTAGCTGAGCAGCCACCAAAAGCACGTGGTGCAGTGACAGCATCCAGGGCAGCCCCAGCTCTGCAGTGCCCAATCCTGCTACAGCCCATTCCCACCCTGCAGGCTGGGATGTGGGACTGCCAGCTCAAGTGCAATGACTCTGGCTTTGTTTTGAAGGTGGAGGTGCTCTGGAAGGTGTCAGAGGTACCTGGAATGAAACCAGAAGCAGAGAGATCCCAGTGGCAGGTGGAGAACTGGAGAAGTAACCTGACTAAAGTGAATGAGGCCTATGGATACTAAGGAACAGCAGGAAAACAAGCTCAGTTTATCTTTTCTTATTTTTCACCCCCTTGTCAAAGGTCTACATTTTAATCCAAAGGGGCCTTTGATTCCAGCAGAAAATGTCTTCCCATGGAGCATCTTGTGTTTCCCCTGGCAGACAGCCCTAGCACAGCCATTCCTGCTGGCACTGTGTCTTAGGAGCATTTCTGCTCCACCATGCCAGACCTGCCCGAGTGTGGAGCCTTGCTCAAGCCTCGGGTGGAAGCTGAGAAGGTGGTGATTCACTGACAGATACCCACACTTGTACCAGCCCTCCTCTGGCTCTTCCTCAAGCAGAATCAAAGCCTGGGACTCTGGCCTCAGCACCCAGTGTGAAATGACAGCTTCCCTGATGACTGCCATGCCCTCCCATTCTCTTCATCTACTCATGTGACCTTCTTTCCCCCTGACTCAGAAATACTGCAGCACCAAAGGCAGAGACGGCAGCACATCAAAGAGCTTAAGTTACAAGGGAAGCAGGTTTATTTTCACTTAAGCTGAGATTTTTTTTTTTTTATTTTAGGCAAGACTTCAAAATACCTTAAAAAAGTAACAGAGATGATAATGGGATCGAAAAATTCAAAGGCATCTGAATAACATAATTCAAGCACAAGAATCAGGGGATAAGATAACCCACCCAGAGCAGTTCCCAGACACTGAGGTTACACATCTCATCTGGGCTGTGTTTCTGAAGGGGATGTGAATTTGCAGCCCCGTGGCAATAAAGAAATTGGGGTTAAGAAACAAGAGAGGAGGAAAAAGGGCCAGTCAATTCTCCCACCGCCTTTTCTTGTTCCTAAAATTTCAGTTGCCTGGAAAAGGCTGATGAGAAGATGGGATTATGTAAGTGCTTGCCAACTTCTCACACACTAAGGAAATTAAAGCCTCAGTGATGGGTAGCTTAACCCATCCTCTAAGCAGTGAGCTAAAACATGTTTACTAAGGAGAACTCCAATAGTGAAACCCCTTTAAAAAAACCAGAAGTGATGAGGACTTGACAATTCCCAGGATTAAAGAGCTGCATATATTACAGACAAGGTAATCTCCTTACAGTAAGATGAGGAAAAGGAAAATAAAGCCTTTTTGGTGGGCAAGACAGTTTTTGTTTTAAGGCATATCCATCCTGTCTGGCTGAAGACTTTCTTGTGTTATTGCCTTTTTTTTTCCCTCCTGATAAACATGACAGAGAAGAGTTACACCAGCCTTCCAAATCCTCACTGTTACATTTTCCAACAAACTCACTGCTCCCACCAAACATGACCCACCAATAATAAAATAAGAAGCACTGTGCTCTTCCTACATTTAACCAGGTGAACACTTGGGTGCTACAAGACAGCTAGCACCAAACAAGGTGCAAAACAGCTCGAGCTAGTTTTGAATAGACATTCAGCATGTGTGTCATCCCAGCAGACCTGAGCTTTCCCCTGCTGTCATTCCAGTGACATGGGACCTTCTGCAAATACTCTCATTTAATTACAGCTGAAGGCCAGTGGAAAATCTAACACAGAATCACATTATATCCAGAGCTGGAAGGGACTCACAGGGATCACTGTCTCCAACTCCCTCCCAGGCCTGCAAAGGACTCCCCAACAGTCTGTTAAAAACTCTAAATCCTGCACCAAACTGAAGTTGCACCACCCATTGGAGCACTAGCTATGCAAAATTGCAGGTAGCAAATGGCTGATCCGGAGGTTGAAGAAGAAATCCTATTGCCTGCTGCTCAGCCACAGGACAGGGCAGCAAAATAAACTGCATTTGCTACAGGAATGTACCTGCAGTTGTGTGAGGCAAGTATGTGTGTCCAGGAGAGGAAATATAAAGAGCCAAGTTGCTGGAGCTCACATCTTTCATTAAAAGTTAAAAATCCCAAACTGGCTTTTTCTACAGCTGCCCAATAATGGCAAAAGACAAATCCTCAGCTGGTGATAATGGTTATGGTTCCACTGGAATCTTCTGCTGCTGTTTCCCCTCTGGACCTACAGATGGAGGGGAGAAAACCCAACCATTCCATGTGAAGAAAAGCTGTACTGAATGAGTGGCACCGGACATGGAAAGTTGCACCCAACTACAAGAACTGTGGGATGTCTTTGAAAACTTCAAGTGGTCAAAGCCCCAGCCAGCCAATAACAAAACCTACAGCCCTTCAGCTTTGGAAGAGAAGAAACAACTACTCAGAAATGCCAGAAGTGACTCAACCGTGATTTTTAAGCTGCTTCAACAGCATCTTAGTTATTTCAAGTAGTTCTAAGAGTTTGGCTGTGATTGCCTTCCCTTAATGGAACTACGAGCTGGCAAAGAGCTCGAATCGGGGCAAAAGAGACACACACGACTGTTGTGACTGCTGTGTTATGAATATATTGTTTTTTTCTGTTCCAAATTGCCTTCCCTGGGAATTTTAAAACACAGAAAACCAGCAAGTATCTACATAAGTAGGTCATTTTCTTAATGGCAGAGAAGTGCTGTTTTACTCCAGCTCGTTCGTAACACAGACACACATTTCCAAATAAAGAGCATTTTTGGATCTGCAAGGAAGGGGAGTGACTTAAAATCATGGAGGCATTCACTCCAAGATCAGGTAGAATCTAATTCAGAGAGACAAGCAGGAAAAAGTTGTATTTTGCACCTTCCATGAGAGCTTTGCAGGCAGTGGTGACATTTTGGAGAAAATCCTCTTGCCGCGCACAAGCCGGAGCTGGAGGGTGTTGCATATTCCATTACAAAAGCAGAGCCACGTTAGTTCATTAGAGAAGTGATAAGTTCAATCCTTACCAAGTTTTCTTGGTTCCTGGCTGCTATTTTCTGATCATCTTCTCCCCCATTTTTCATGTATTTGACCTCTTCCACTGGTTTGATCCTATACTCATCTGAGCACCAAGAAAAAAAAAAAGAAAAAAAAAATTTGAACCAGTGTAGTTCAGCAGCTGGGATAAAAACCAAACTAAAACCAAAACAGCTGACTAGAATAGACCCTAGTTAAGCAAAGCAACTAAAAATTACATGTGTATCTTTTCAAAAACTTACATGTGACTAATACAAAGGAAGTTTCTCCTGCCTAAAGCTTCAGTAAGCATTTCAGTAGCTGTCTGGTCTAGTATAGCCATGCACCAGGAAACAGGGATGTTTAGTGTGTAGTCTCTCCCAAATCCCTAGTTTTCTGTTTAATAGGTTCAATACAAACAAGTTCTTTGCTCCTGCACCCTCCCTGGATATTTATTCTCAGTGGACCAACAAGCCATGGACTACTCAAGAGAAGGCTGCTCATGGGTGTTCCCTGCTCAGCAAAGCTGATGGAGGACACTGAAAATGTAGGTTAAAAGCTGGAAAAAAAGCCAACCCACACCATAATCACTTTGTCCTTTTTTAAATTTTGTTTTGGAGAAAGGGCTCCATGCTGACCATCTTCCTCTTCCCACTTCCCCCACCAACCACCATTTTTCCTGCACACAAATGTTACCCAGACAGAAATTCAGCCTGAAAATAAGGAAGAAAAATAAGATTCTTGGTTTGTCCTCAACATTTATCAGCTCTTCAAATACTAGAATTCCCAGCTCTAATGCCAGTATGGAAATGTTACCTAACATAGAGGTGCTATACCACAGTAAACCCAAAGCTCCAACAAGGGATTTTTTTCCTTGATAGGACAAGATGGGATGTGAAGAAGAATTATTCTTCCCTGCAGCCTGTGAATCCAGTTCTTGCAGGACCAGCACTGCCCTTGCTCAGTCACTTTTTGCTCTGCTTATCTTTGCAGCATGTGAGTTTATTGGAAAAAACATCCAGAGTTGTGCATCCACCCTCCTCCATCCAGGAAAAACAATGAAGAAGAGGAGCTCCATCCCACAAAGGTGGAAAATATTAATTCAAAGTGAAATGAGACATAGTTCACTTGGAATAAAGGGCAAAACCATAGCAAATTAGAAGACACTGCACAAACTTTCCTTTTTTTCCTTTGGCTTTTCAAGCAATTTCTCTCACTTATACTAAGGGGAAACAAAGCACAAATAGATTTTTCTGGGTTACTGTATTGTTAAAAAAAGAATCAATATTATTTGAACAAAGTTGTTTTCAGGAAATAACCACAGAGTCTAGAAGTTAAATAAGCCTCACTTGGAAAAGTAAGGCTTATTTTAAGAATAAACTTGTTTCAAAAAACAATCTTACTTTTTAAAATACATCACGGTTTTGCATTTGGACTAGTCCACATCTATACATTTTCTTTACTATAGAGTTCAAATAAACTGAATCTATCAAATAGAAGCATCTGAGACACAGAACCTCAAATCTGACGGAAGAATTTAAGACATTATTATCAGATTGGTAAATGTGAACAACTCACAGGTTTTGGTTTTTTTTCTTTTTTCCCAGTGTAATTCAGCTAGTCTGGAGATGACAATTCATAAGCCCAAAAGGGCTGAACACAATAAAGCCTGGGAATTAGAAATAGTTGATTGACTGCAATTATCTAACTTACATTTTCCTCTCTGCCTCTGTGCTCTGTGTTGTGATTAGCAATAAAACCCACACACAGAAAAAGCATCAAACTCCCACAGAGGCACACAGGGATCTGAATGGGGAAACAGATGAGCAAGAGAAAGCAGCACAAAGGACATTTCCCAACCCACAGCCAGTCCAGGGGCACTGGAGGAGAGAGGAAGTTCAGCCCAGCCTTGTAGAAAACAAGGAAGGTGTGGAGGGGCTGATGTTCCATGACAAAAATAACCCTGAAATGTGTCTGCTGCTTATTCCAAGAGATTAATTATGATTAAACACCACATCCAGGCAGCAGCTGATCCTGTGGGCATGGTGCTTCCTTGGACACATCATCCCTTGAAGCAAGTCAACCAGAGCACCGAGGAGTCCCTGACTGACAGCCAGGATAATCAGACTGACATGTGAAATTCTGATACACCTGGACAGGACAGAGTCTCCCTAGAGATCAAAAATTTTAAATTCACAATGGACATGGGCACAGATCCTTCAAATGCTGCATCATTTGCCAGATGCACCGAGTAGCTCTGAACTGGTGGCCAGAAAACTTTGCACAGATTGCTTATGATATTTCCAGAGCTATTTCCAACAGTGTTAGTAAACTTCAATACTTTCCTGATGATACAATAAGTATTCAATTCTCTCTGGCACAGCTGGTGTTACTGTCCCCTCCATCCCACCAACTGCAGAAGGGCAGACAACTGGATAATTTATACCCAAGATATGCAGCAGCAAGAAGGTTTTGAAAAATAAACCTGTAATTTTCATAACATTTTCTGGACAACTTGAATCCACCACAGCAAGTCTTATTCTGGAGAAATCCAATTTCTCCTTAGGAGAATGGCTTCCCACTGCCAGAGGGCAGGATTAGATGGGATATTGGGAAGGAATTGTTCCCTGTGAGGGTGGGGAGGCCCTGGCACAGGGTGCCCAGAGAAGCTGTGGCTGCCCCTGGATCCCTGGAAGTGTCCACAGCCAGGCTGGATGGGGCTTGGAGCAACCTGGGCTAGTGGGAGGTGTCCCTACCATGGCAGGGGGTGGCACTGGATGGGCTTTAAGATCCCTTCCAAACCATTCTGTGATTCTGTGGATACAGGTAAAAAAAATCAGGAAGCCCCTGCAGATGTTGGCAGAATCAGCCCAGTAACAGAAAGTGTCTTACAAAATGAATATAAATGTCCTGGCTCTAATAGATGGTATGTGTTGGAGCAGAAGAAATCTATGCTGGTATCTCAAAAAGCAATAAAGCTTTGACACAATCTAAAGCTGAGGATCTGCTTTAAAGGCCACGAGATTATCTCCTGGGATGAGACCCACTGGGAAGGGGTTGAGGGCTGGCACTCAGGCCCCAGTGGCTCAAGGAGTGATGAACAGCCCAGAGCTCCAGGCAGCTCCCAGCTCCAGCAATCCAGGGGCTCTCTGCACCCACCACGGTGAGACCACAAGGCAAAAGCAGCACTGGCCTGTGGAAAGGCAGGGTTCAACTTCATTTTGGTTAATATCTGAGCCATAATTGTTTTATCAGCTACACACAGAAATGAAGGGAGCAGATCAGAGATTTGCTATGTTTGATACAACATCATTACTCATAAGCTCTCCTAGTTCCCTATCATAGGCAAAACCCCTCCCTTAAAACAAGGAGCACTGGTGTAATACATTGGAAATATTTGTTAGTTTTGAGTAGTCATTGGCTGGAGGGGGGTATAAATAGATATGATTCCACTTTGCAAGGGAAAAGAAGAGCTAAGTAATTATACAGAATTATACAGCTAGGGAGGACACTGCTTGCTGGTCTAACAGAGAGCCTTACTCACAGGCAAAACAACATCCTTTATTTCAAACTTATTAAACATAGGAATTAAAATAAAATAATTATTTCCAGAAGGTGGGTCTTGCACTGCATTATGTTATTTTTGGGAGGACACAATGATATATAGACTTCTTTTGACTAGGTGAAGACAAAATTTGTCTTCTATAGAAACTTTACACATAAGGCAACGTGTTCAGAAACCACAGATTCTGAGCTATTTATGAGATTGTTCTTGTTCTAAACCTACTGTCAGGATGAAAGCTCTGCAAGTGCAAAAAGGATGTTTACACAACACACAGACCTTGAAGTAGATCATGAGGTGTATGGTCATTAATAGTTTGAGGTGAACATGAAAACTGGATTAAAGACAGGTTGGATGAATGGGCCCTTAATGCCTTCCCTGTAGGGATGTGCAAAAAACTGCTCACCTGGTTTTGCCCACCAAGTCAAGAGTGACCTGGAATTGAAGAAGTAAAAGGTGATAAAAACCATCTTTTGAGTGTTACCTTCTGATTTCTACTGAAGTAAACACAGCATTTTGAGGTATTTTGGTCTGAGTGATCAGAAACAAAGCCAGAGAAATCCTGAAAGGTTGACTGAGATCTAGCAAGACCTCATTAAGTCTACCTAAACTAACAAGACCTTTACAACTGTAAGATGTTCAGGATCAAGGAAATTTGTACTCTGTGAGTATTTACCTTGGTCTTTTCCCTAAATACAGTTTTATATCAAAAAGAAAAGTGAAACATGTTCAGGCTTCTTTCTTGTATAGAACTAAAAATCAAGTAGTGAATATGATAAAAAAATAAGGACACTATCACTCAGAATGTGATACATCATGGATCCTTATGCTCCTTTCAGGAGTGAAAACAAAATCAAGTCCTCTCTTCCATTGTGTGGTGTATTACATAAAATGAGAAGATTTCCAATAACTCATATGGGGGAGGAATGGCTTTACAGGACTGTCACAGCAAATCCTGAGTTGAAGAAAAGCAACTCAATTAAATCAAAAGAAAAACAACATAAATGAACCACAAAAACCAGAAATATTGCGAGCATAACACCCACCACAAAATCACAGGATATAAACCAGAAAGCAGAAATGCTTCTAGCTCCAAACTGTGGAAAGGCACAGGGAGGAAGAATTTTGAAGTTGAATATGCTGCAAAAATTCTCAGCAGGCAAATCTTATGAATGAAGATCTCCATCTGGAAACAGATAATTCCACTCAAACATGTCACCCAGTTGCCATGGCAATGTGACAAAGAAAAACAGCACTCATTAATAACAATTCCAGTGATAAATGAGCATATCAACTTAGAATATTCAAACAATTACTGGGTGGGGGGCACAAAACTGTGGTGGTTCCCATGAGAAAAATGTCTTCAGCACTTCCAGACACGGCTGTAAGTGCCTTTACCACAGGAATATGGGCTCAGTTTAAAGGAAGAAAAAAGCATAACTTTGTCAAATATATCTAGAGTCACTGTGACTTTCAGAGAAATACTTGGTTAAACAGCAAGCCTTTAGATAAGTAAATGAATAGAATGCTGATTTACACTGATTCCCATTTCAGATATCTAAGGACAAACAGATTTGGTTCCACGGTCATCAAGAGGGACGATGGGTGAGCCTCTTCTCTACTTTTAGCACAATATCAAGTATCAGGCAGGAGGTGAGTGGTACTTCAGTGATCCCACCAAGAGGGAAGTTTCTGAACACACCTTCATCTCTCTGTGCCACTTATTTTTCTGCAGTTTCTTTTGCCTTTCTATCACACGACATGCCAGGATTTATCCTCCATCCCTACTAAACCACAGGTCTGCTCTGTAAAATAGGAGCTTTATGTCCAACAAATTCCTCTGCTCTGCACTTGGTTCTGCCAGGTGCAGAAAGTGCTCCTGCTGCTGTGAATGCCACGGATCAAAGCTCCACGTGCTCCCCTCTCCCAAAGGCTTGAAAGCTCAAAGCTATATTTAGATAAAGGACTGAATTGCTTTTTCTAAAAATATTTGTTAAGAACCATAAGAGATTTTGATGCAATTTAACTGAAATATAGAGCAGCAGGTGAGCCACTTAGATGCTGAGCACAGAACATGCCAAACATCCCAGAATGGTTTGGGTGGGAAGGGACCTTAAAAATCATCCATTCCCACCCCCTGCCATGGGCAGGGACACCTTCCACTGTCCCAGGCTGCTCCCAGCCCTGTCCAACCAGGCCCTGGACACTTCCAGGGATCCAGGGGCAGCCACAGCTTCTCTGGGCACCCTGTGCCAGGGCCTCCCCACCCTCACAGGGAACAATTCCTTCCCAATATCCCATCTAATCCTGCCCTCTGGCAGTGGGAAGCCATTTCCCCCTTGTCCCATCACTCCACCCTTTGTAAACAGTCACTCCATTTTTTTTGTCATCTCCCTACAGGCACTGGAAGGCCACAAGAAGTTCACCCTGGATCTTCTCTTCTTCAGGCTGAACAATCCCATTCTCCCAGCCTATCCTCACAGGAAAGCTGCTCCATCCCTCTGATCATCTTGATGGCCTCCTCTGGACTGGCTTCAACAGCTCCATGTCCTGCCTGTGCTGGGATGCTGGAGCTGGATGAGCTCTCCTGGAGCCCATCCCGAGTGCCACGGGGAAGGAAGAACACTCCAAGATCCACAGCTGCACTGTGGGAGGAGATGAGCAGTGGTGGGCTCAGCTCTAGAAAGAGCCAGGCTACACATCAGGGGAAAAAACAAAATCACAGAGCACCAGGAGTGTCAAGGAGCAGAATGAGATTGCCTGGGTGGCTGCAGCTTCCAGCACCTGAGTCATCAGCCCTGAGTGCCAGGGGCTCATGTGCATCTGCTCTGGAGGACTGGAAGGGTGAGATGAGCTACTCAGGTTATCCCAACCCTGTAATGGATCTGGGTATCAACTGCCTGGATCCCAAAAATCCCCAAAAAAGTCAACAGTCAGAGAAAGTAGTTGCAAAAATCCTGCAAATTAATATTTCTTGAACTAATTATTAAGAAATGGAGGATATCTAAGTTATCTTCTTAGGTCCAGCTTCAAGCACTCACAGAAAGCAGCAGCTCTATGGTTCATTTGAGTCTAAAGGGTTAAAGCATTTGCTCAGCTGTGGGGGTGGGTTTCTGATCCACTTGGATGTGGGCTGGGAGTGAAATTTCATTGGAGATCAACCAGTATTGGGTGAACAGCCTGTTGTTTTCCTCATCACCAACCCTCAAAGCTATCAATTCACAGGCAATTCCTGATCCAAATGATCATGGTTTTACTAACATGAACAGAATAATAAAAATAGCTTAGGAAATAAGCCAACCCATTTTTCTCCAAGGATTATCTGAAAATGCTCATTCAGATTTCCCAAATTAATTTACCTTACCATAATCCAATCTAAAAATACAGCCACTGCTGGGAGTCGAGGCAGTGGACACCACCAGATACTAAACAGAGAACAGGTGCATGAGCAACACACCAATTCTGCCAACAAAAAACTAAATCCTCTGACAGAATAGCTCTTTAAAAATCAACACACCACACAGATCGCAGCACATCTGCAAAGACCACCCTCAAGCACTTTTCCTTCTTCCTACACAACTCTGACATGTACCCAAGGAACGCCAACAACTCCTTCTGCACAAGGCAGATGTGACCACTAGGGCTGGTTTTTTGGAGGAAAAAAAGGGATTGAGACTACTCAGTGTAACAAAAGCCAGTCCCTAAGTGGAGGATTCCTGCAGAACTGGAAGAATATTCAGCAAGACAGAGGAACTCGTTCCTAAGCTGTCCAGCAGCCCTATGGCCATCCCATGCTTCATGAAACATTAAGTCCCTCAAGGGTGATGCCCACCTGAAGAAATTTAGCAACTTCCCTTCCACTTTACCAAACCTCCTTCCTGCAGGCCCAGCCATGACATCTTTCAGCAGCAATCCCTACAGCCAACAGGTCTGACACAACACAGCTCCATTAACTGCCCTGGACATCATCTTGATCTCTGCTGATGGAGGAGCTCAAACCCTCCTGTTTCTGTGTTAGCCCACCCTCACCAGTGCTGTCAGCAGCTTTCAGAGCTACTCACAAGCTCTCCATCCCTTGGCAGTTCTGTCCTCTCCCAGCCTGATGTCTGCCTGTGGCAAAGGTGCTGTCCCAACCCCTGCACTGCTGCTGCTCCTCAGATGCCTCAGTTCATCTATCCTGCATTTTCTGATTACTTTCCCCCCAGTTTAAAGGTGGCAGCTGATGATGAGCCCATTAATTTAGCTCCCTTGTTTAAATCTATAGGTTTAACTCTCAAATTTGGCATGTGACTCGCAGAAACAAACCACTGTACATCAGCTGTCACAGCAGGAGATGTGCAGCCCAACCAAGGAGGGGGTTACTTGCTTCCCACCTTCACTTGCTTCCTTCTTAGCTCCCTCTACTTGTTTTTTCTTCTTGGTTCCTTCCACCACTTGGTTTCTTCTTGGTCAAAAAGTCCTCAAGGCTACTCTACGTTTTGCTGTCATCTAGTGCAAGCCCTGTGAAACCTGGAGTTGTACATACAATTTTCCATCACATTATGAGTTAAGGCTTGTTTTAACTAACCCTACACCAGGGGCACAGGCCCACTGCTCTGTACCTGCCAGGTCCCCCTTAGCTGTAGGTAGGTCAGAGGAACCACAGCCTCAGAGGCCATTTCATTATCTCAGGGAAGATTTGAAAATACAACCTCAACATCCCCAAACCCAGTTAATGCCAAACACACAATCTCTGCCTTGCTCCCACTGTCTTTGTGCTCAGGATCTGAGGAAACACCACATGTGGTATTGAAAAAACCTGCCATGTGATCATATAATTAAAGACTTTTGTGCACTCCTCTGTAATTACAAAGCCAAAGAAGAGTGCTGGTGGTGTGCACTCACAACTATCTTTCAATTTCTGCTTGCTGAAACTATATAATTCATATCTACATATATATATAAAAATATGTACATATATACACACACTTTTTTTTTACCTTTTTGTTTTCATTTAATTAACATATAACTTTGAGGCAGACACCAGGTTTTTTAAAGGAAACCATTTCCCAGGTGGAGGAGATTACAGCCACAGTGCTTGGCAGGAAGGATACCCAGTAAATGCAATTATCTAGCCCACTGAAAAGATGAAATTGAGAAATGAAAGCAGGAGAGGGAACAAGCTGCAGAGAGATTAATTAAAGGAATGGACAGGAGGAAAACAAAGGGTCTGTGCCTTGAAAACATGACTGTTCATGTGAAGTCCCCAGGTGTGTGTCTGGATCCAGGCTGCCTTGAACACAGCACGGCATGGCCAGCTTGGAAAGGCTCCTTCAACTCCATTTCACTGCTCTGGCTTGAAATTCTCCCTCAGTAAGTTTAAAAAAACCACCAAGCACAAAACACTTAATTTTCTTCAGGTTTTTCAATGTCATTAATGAAACTCCCAGTCTCTGCTGACCCTCCCTTCACCCCCATCTGTCTATGTACTCCACTGAACATTCCTCTGGCACAGAACCTGTCAGGGACTATTCAGTTCCAGGAAAAACACCTAACTGGCCATTTCTGTGAGCATCCCTCGTGCAGCACTGCAGGCTGTGCCTTTTACAGCCCCTCTAAGCTACCCACCCACCCAAAACCACTCCTGAACAGAGCTGCCCCAAGCATTCCCTGGAAAATAAGTCATTACCACTCCACACCCTCGAAATTACACATCTCCTGTTATTGCAAACGCAGGATGAGGTGCCTTCAGTTTCCTTGTCAATAAAAAAGCCTTTCCTTAACAAGCAATGCCATTCTCAATCAGTCAACTATTAAATGAGATTGTTGCCCCGCAACATATGACTTGAAATGGATTTTCATACTCTTTCTGGGATAGGAGCTTTTTTCTATTAATACTGGGCTATCAAATTCTCCATGCTCATGGGCCTCAAAGAGTGTTTGTAAATCAGCAGCTATTTCATTTTTATTAATTCCAATATGGAAGGGACTGAATAAACACCCAGAGCCAGCAACATCTCCTCACTGTCAGTATTTCTTTAAACCAAGAGGGGAGATCTAAGGAAAACTTGATTTACAAAATAGAGCACACATTTCCAGATGCAAAAGATACAGAAGTTAATTACATTATTTTACTTACAGACCATCTAGCAGCTCCAAAAGTAACCTATTGGAAAGATTAATATTTTACACTGGTCACAGATTTTCCATGCCTTCTTCCCTTCCCTTTGGGCAACAATTTTTAAAAGAAAGCAAAATACTGATGTCTGAAAGAAAAGAATTTAGTAATAGCTAAAAAAACCAATTCCACCATGTGCATCCCTGGGAGTGCTGTCCAAACACTCCTGGAGCTCTGACAGCCTTGGGGCTGTGACCACTTGACAACAAAATACAGGAGATAACGTGCATGCAAATGTAACTACAACCATTACACAATTCAGGAGACTTCAGTGGAAAAAACCAACCCACTACACCCCCTTTTTTCCCTCTGAATAGCTCAGGATCATTCATGGAGCCATAACTCCTGGAACAAAGGTGACTGCATGCTCCTTCCCAGCACCACAGAACACGAAGTGCTCTGCACCCGAGCTGCCTGAACAGCCCCTGCAGTGCTCCTGTGACAAGAGCAGAAAGGAAAAACAGAATTTAAAAGCACCTTAACCCTGATCCTTTCTGCCAGAGTCCCCACTCACACAGGTAAGGAGAAAAAGGGCATGGCAGGGCATAATGACACCCCCCAGCAGGAGCCAGGCTGTGTTTTTCACGAGCACACGAGGCAGAAGTCTTAACATTTCCTATTTTGGTCCCATTTTTTTCTGGTGCTGGCTCAAGACAGAGCACTGTCAGGCTTGGGCCTCGGACCAAGGAGAACATGAGACCACTTGGTTGCAATATTTATTTAAAACCCCCATGATGGCACAGTGTTTTTGAGAATTACCTACTGGAAAAACGCCTTCTATGTTCACTTCCTCTATCCCATAAAGGCACCTCTGGCTGTGCATGCCAAAGATACACAAATACTTATTGGTTAGGTACCTTTCCTTTGTGTTTAACAGCTATTTCTACCAGTAGATATTTCCCACTATAAAATTACAGCCTTAAAAATTTCACTTTTGTGTGGCTGAAATGAATACACACCCATGCAGCTACACCAGGCTCACCTGGGGAATTGGGAATTATTCCCCAGAGTGAGTCTTTTCCGGCCAAATTCCAGGCTTTGGTTTTTTTAGTTCTCCAAATTTGTGGCCCAGGAATAAAACACATGGAAAATGGCTAAAAGAACACTGCAGTAACTGGAAGTAAATGGCATTTTGACCAGGATTTTTCCTCTTTTGCATGTCCAGGTAGGCAATGGATGCCAGAGATCGTCTTGAAAAGATTAGGTGAAAAACTAAGTGTGTCTGTGCCATAAAATAAACGGATTTCCTTTAGCACCAAGGCTGCCAGAAAACACATCCTGGCTCCTTCCTGGCCAGCACCACAGGCGGATGTATGGCCCTATTTATAGCCCACTAATGCAATTGTGAAATGCACACCCCTTGCACTTCATTCCTATGGGCTGGGACTGCCCTCTCCATGGGGCTAAGCAGCTTGGAGGAAAGGTCACAGTGCCTGGAATAACACCACGTTCTCTCT
The DNA here is from genome assembly GCF_022539315.1 of Serinus canaria. Classification (NCBI taxonomy): domain Eukaryota; kingdom Metazoa; phylum Chordata; class Aves; order Passeriformes; family Fringillidae; genus Serinus; species Serinus canaria. The sequence goes on along the minus strand of NC_066322.1, from coordinate 23,610,139 downwards.
GCCCACCCTCCAGGGACTGCAGGGGTCCCTCAGAGCCCTCTGGGTGCTCTGATGCTGATGGGGAGCTTGCCAAAGGGGAAAGCTCACATGAAAATAAGCAGCAAGGAAGTGATGACCTGCCTGTGATTAATTTCTGCTCCTAAACCAGGGGTATCAACTGTTTGTCCACCTTGGCTCACCTTCTGTCTCTGTACTGTAAATCCCCACTGGAAGTGCCAAGTCCAACCATGCCTGCATCATTCCAAACCCAGCCCTGCAAAGATCTGGGTAAAAACAGCTCCCTTCCACTGAGGAGAGTGACTGTGCAGAATAATTCCCTCATCTAACACCATGACAAGGGGCTGTAAAAACAGAAGAAATCCAATAAGATTAACCACCAGAAGAAGGTCACCATAGAGTACAAGGGCTGTCTAATTTATGGATACCTGTTCTAAGTCCAGCTCTCTCTTTCAGCAACCTTTCCATGGCGAAGATCTTCTATCCATTCAGAAAAGACATCTCTTTTTTGGGTCTTTCTGATTATCTTTTTCAAACAGGCACTGAGAAATATCTTCAAACACTGTTGCTCTAACTGCCTGGACCATTTACAGCTAAATAATTTTCCAGCACCCAGATATCTAAAAAGCTGCTCTCCCATCACTTCTCAACTGGTTTTCTTCTCTGCTGGTTTGGTGAAATAGACACTGAAAAACCAATCTTGCCAAAAGAGGCAAGGTACCTTCTTGGAGCCCAGAGGAACCTTTCCACAGGCCTGGATGTCACCCCAAAGGAACACCAGATCAGTGTTTCTGCACTTCCAAGGGGGGAAAAAAATAGACAAAAGAGTAGGAGAAGGGAGAACTATTTCAACCACCATCACTACATGCAGACCACAATTCATGGACAGCTGCTGTCAGTCCTGAGTGCACTAAGAGGCCACAACCTTGAGAGCCTAGAGAGCCCACCTGCACCTCCTGCCCATGGATCCAGGAGCCCTGCTCCTGCTGAGACTTGGGCCTCCAGTCCCTGCCAGAGCAGGTCTGCCTGCCTCTGGTCCCATCTCCTGGAGGGATCTCCTCTCCCATCTCTCCTCTCCGTCTCAGCCTCGTCTCCTGGTGCTCCTCACTGCATTCCCTGGATCTGGTTCATTGCCATGCCTGGGACTGCTCTCTTTGTAATCTTTATATATCTATATTTCTGTGCTGGAGAGGGAGGAAGAGCTTGTTTTGTTACCGCTCAGAGCCAACCCATAGTCCAGAGCAGCCTCTTCCCTCTTCTGCAAAAGCAGCACTTCTCCCAAGAGATATAAAGATGAGCCACTTCTGTACATAAAATGTGAAAATACAGTTTTAATCCATGTGGAAAACACTTTTTTTTTGCACGTATTGATCATGAAAACAACTAGACAAAACCTGAGGGTGTGGTTTGGTTTTGTTTTGATTTTCTTTAAACTCTGTAGCTTCCTTATGGTAATAAAATAGTAAATTATTGACTTACCAAGGGTGTTCTCAGAGTTACACAAACACATCATAAACCCAGATAACACATGCAATTTTGTTACATTTCCCACATGAATATAACCAGGGTGGGTAGGGTTTGGTTCTATTCCTTTCTCTCACTTCCTGAAGCACTTGTTTAGAACTGCCCCCTTTTACTTAGATAAGAAGCAGGCTATCAACAAATTGCTAAACAAAGCAAGGAAAGAGAATCAGAGAGTCACAGAATGGTTTGGGTTGGAAGGGGCCTTAATGATTATCCATCCCACCCCCTGCCATGGGCAGGGACACCTCCCACTGTCCCAGGTTGCTCCAAGCCCCATCCAGCCTGGCCTTGGACACTGCCAGGGATCCAGGGGCAGCCACAGCTTCTCTGGGCACCCTGTGCCAGGGCCTGCCCACCCTCACAGGGAGGAGTTCCTTCCCAATCCCTGATCTAACCCTGCCCTCTGGCAGGTAAAAAACCCAGAGTCCAGTACAGTTCTGGAAGATGCTCGTGCACTTGAACCCTCTGCTGCAATCACTCCCTCACTCATCTGCTGTTCTTCAGCTCCCAAGCACTGGAACAAGATCTACTTTACAACAGGAGCTGCTGGAACCATGAACAACATGAAACCTTCCCTTTCAGGAGCTCAGCCAGAATCTGAATTCAAGCAATGGAAATCTTTTCCTTTGAAACTCACTGATATTTGGTTTTAGACCCCGAGACTGAGTTTTCAGAGAGTGGGTGCCTGCAGGCCACTCACTTCCACGGAGCTTGGATTAAGAACAAGTGATGCACGTGTGGTTGTACATTAAACATTTTTCATGTTTGAAAGTGTCTTTAAAAAAAGCTACAGTCTCAAAGTATGGAATTAGGACACAGCATGGGGCTGGTCCCCTTGTGCATCTGTCCCCAGAGAGAGTAAGAGCTGATACTGGAGAAGATACCAGGACAGCCACGTGAGCTGGAGCAGTTCCTGGTGGAGTGTTCATCAGCCAACCACCACAGCCATCAAATAAAGGCTGCCAGGCAAAGGGAACTGTGTGTTTGGGTGCAGGGGGACCTTCTGATCCCAGCACACATCCACCCTTGACAGGACACAAGTTCCATGGCTTACTACAGCATTCCAGACAGCCTCAGTTCACTGAGGACAGCCATGCTGTCTTCTAGAACAAAGAAATTCTCGTTTTCAATTTCAGATTTTTTTTTGTTTCCCCCCTGACAAATGAGGGGAAGGGAGAGGGCTTAAAATGGTGTAACAACAGGAAGGTGTTATTCACTGAAAACACTTCTCAGATATTTTTCTGACTGAAAATTTGAACTGAAAACTTTCCCAGTCCAAATGGTCAGATGACCTCCAGCATTTTGTGTACGGGAACAAGATGGGTTTAGAAGTCACCTCATGTTAATTAATGACATCTGAACAGTCTTGCTAGGCCTAGAGATATTTTGAATTGTCCTGAGCAACATCCCAAGACTGAAGTTTTCAGTAAGATGATACTTCTGGCCTGCTAAGCAAAGAGCCTTCAAAGCAAACTAACCTCTACAAAGATCTGGACACACTATTTTTGGAGATGACAATGCTTATTTAGGAGAGGTATACAACAGTCCAAATTCCCCCTTGTTATTCCCCTGCTGCATGGAGTGGACATATTTTAAAGGTTTCAATTATTTTAGCAATTTGGCATTTACTTCAAACTAAGTCAGGGTTCTGCTGTCTTTGACAGAGACAAGGAAGGAAATACCTGCCACAAGACAGGGATGAACAGAAGGGAGACAACCCCACAAAACACACTGGGAGAAAGAAAGCAACATGAGGAAGAACACTGCCCTAGAGCTTGGGAAGCAATCAGATCCCCTCACAGAATCCCAGAAGGGTTTGGGTTGGGAGGGACCTTAGAGCCCATCTCTTAGAGCCCCTGCCACGGGCAGGGACACCTTCCACAACCCCAGCTTGCTCCAAGCCCATCCAGCCTGCCCCTGTGCATTACTGAATTTTTCAATCTCATTACAAACTGCTTTAAAAACTATTGTGCTTTGGGTTCAGCTTTATTTAGACAGGTTTAGCAACTGGAGCTGCTCTTAATAACAGAAATCCCACCATGATATTCTCATTTTGTCAGGAAATTCTGACCTGACATGTTCACTCCCCCTTCTGCAAAGCACCCAGGAGCTCCATGGAAACATCTGGATTAAGCTTCTCTGACTAATGAAGACATTCTAGAATATTTTTTTTCCTCCAAATCACATTACCACTTACTTTCTTACAGAAAGAATTACTCCAATAACCTCCCCCTCAACGGAACATTCCATAATTTTTTATAGAGGCACAAATAAAATTAATCTACAGGAGATGTTATATTATTAAAACATATGCTGAAATCAACAATGCTCAAGGCTCTATCATGGCATTTTGTTCTTCATTGGTATTTACATATTACAGTTCTTATGTATTGCCCTGGAAATCAGCTTTGAAGTGGAATGATGAATAAATGAAGATTTATTATTACTATCCTTATTAGAGGGATTTTAAAGTCATTAGAGACCAACAGACATAATAATCATATTATATTCAATCTTCTCTAGAACATCTCCTTTGATAGGCCTGCTAACTCAATTATTTAAATATATATTACAGCAAAATGCAGCATGACTCCTACAGCTTGGGACAGGGTGGAAATTTTTGTGTTTTGGTTTCATTTACCAGGATTTGTCCTTACAGAATTCATGGGTTTCTTGGTTTAAACACCAGGATTTCCAATTCACAGCAAGCACCTGGCTCAGTGGGTCTGCTCAGCTAAAATAAAAGGTTAAAAAGCTGGGGAGGAAATAGGGTACAGGAGATCAATCTTAACCTGCAGTCACCTGCAGTGACTTTTAAAAGTTCAAAAAAAAGAAATCTCCCAGAAGCCATGATCTCCCAATCTCCCATCAAGTCAATAGACTTGATGCAACCAATCCCATCATGAAAGGAGAAGAAAGATCCAGAGGTTCTGAGGAAGAGCCAAAGCAGAACTGCACCACTCCCAGAAGCTCAGAAAATTCTCTCTGGATTCAATGTCAGTCAAGTAAAAACTACTCATGGGGAAAAAAAAAAAATCCAAACACTGCTTAACTGGAAGGTACAATCCTTACTATTGATTCCTTCTGCCTGCAGCTTGTCTGGGGCAGGTGCCAGAGGAAGGAAGGTGACCTGCTCCCAGTGGGGTGTAGTCACAGAGCTAGGGGCAATTTCCTGTCAGCCACATCCCTCAGACCCCTCTGCCTGCCCAGGGAAGGCAGCACCAGCACTCTGCTCTTTTCCTTTAATCCTCTCAGTGCTGCACCAAATCCCTCAGGACTTCCTCTCCCAGTGAAAGATCTGAGGCAATGTGGCCATCACAGCCATGAGGCTCATCCCTGCTGCTTCTGCACAGGCACCTTGAGGTCACCTTGGTCCCCAGGTGCCAACACTGCCCGTGCTCCCTGTCCATGCACAGCATGGCTCATGCTCACTGATATTCTCAGGGTGTGGCTGACACATCAGCCACCTTCCAACCCCACCTCCCTTCTGCTTCCTTTACTTTGCAGCCTCCTCCCCAAAAACTAACCTCTAATTCCCTCTCCCTCATCTCCTGGCTCCTCATTTCCCTGCCACTCACCTTGGTTTAGCTCTGCCCACTCCCACTGCAGGGAACTTTCAATCCCCACAGGCAGCACAGATACTCTGCTCAGGGCCACTGGCTGGGTGAGACACTTCTGTCCCTTCCCAGAAATATGAAAGGAAGCATCAGGGTGGGCAGGCCCTGGCACAGGGTGCCCAGAGAAGCTGTGGCTGCCCCTGGATCCCTGGCAGTGTCCAAGGCCAGGCTGGATGGGGCTTGGAGCACCCTGGGGCAGTGGGAGGTGTCCTTGCCAAGGGCAGGGGGTGACACTGGGTGATGTGTTAAACTCCAGCTCAGCCTCCTCCTGCACCCAGCTCCTGACCTAGAGGCTGTCTTTCAACAGCAAGGGGAAAATGTGACTTCTGTGGTTACCATTCAATGAGTTAAGGCAGACTCCAACTCTTCTAAGAAGGAATCAGTCACGGACTCAGGTCTTTAGGAATGACAAATCCCACACCTAAACTGAAGCATGGGCCAGGAAATGGTTAAGAGCAGGTAGTACTCCTGACAGTAAAATACAGAACAATTTACAGCCCTCAAATGGATCCCAAAATACCTAAATGATGCTGCTGACACCAGTCCAGCTCTATAAATGGGAGCCTTTTAAAATCCCTTCAATCTTCTTGATCCTCTGACTCCAGAAGCTACTTTAAGTGTCCTGTGTTAAAGTTATGATCTTTGGCCCACAGCATGAAGTTAAACACCACCAAAAAAAAAAAACCAAAAAAGAAAAAGACTGAGACTCACATTTTGCCAAAAAAATTGCTCCCTCGCTAAGTATAAGCTAAAATCTAAACTGAAATTTCTCTGAGCAACTGACAGAATTTTCTATTTATGACAGCACTTAAAGCCTATTTTAAACAAAAGCAATGTACCGAGCTCAATGTACTGAGCTGAGTTCCAAACTCAGCATCTCCCAGGGATGAGAAAGAGGGCTGAACAGTCCTGAAGTTCAACAACTGCTTTCTTTTCAGGTAACACCTCTGGGAATTCTTACTCTGGGATCCACTGGGAGACCAAGGCAGCCCTCAGAAAGGCTGGGAAAAACACCAGGGAGATTTGGTGCACTCAGTACCAAGGCACTTGTTTTAAGAATAACAGTACCAAGGCAGCTTATTCACAGCTGAGCTAACTTTCAGACAGGTATCCAGGCAGATTTAGAAATTTCATTTCTGAACAGTCTTTCAGATAATTCCTGACATTTTAAAATCTGTATTTAAAGATTTATCCCTTTATCTAAAAAACTTTGTGTATACTGACAGAACTTGGGGCAATAAACCCCCCATGAAGCTGAGTATGATTTTATCTCCTATCACTTTACCTCTCCTGATGCACAGACCTGGATCACAGACCAGTCTTCACAGCGAACCAGATGTTTTCATCCCACATTCCCAGCACCACTAAACCCCTCAGTTTCTGGTTCCACTGTCCCTTCAAACCCTGCTTGCCACAGGACTTGAGAAATAATGTTTTATTGCTTTACAGAAATGAGGAATTACTTTTCCTACAATTCATATTTTTAGGAAATGAGTCAACTATGTTGGTTCCCAATGGCGTATATATAGACACACATATATAAAAACATATATAAACATCTATACAAATACATATATAAATATATATATAAATACATATATAAATATATATGAATACATATTTAAATATATGTACAAATACATATATAAATATATATATAAATACATGAGGGGGTTGTGCAACTTGTTGTCTCTGAGCTGTTCCTGGACTTGTGGCGCTAAAGACAGCGTAGTACTGTACATCACCTAAAATGTTATTTTTTCACTAAGGATTTCCCCTCTGTTTCATGGTACCCTCCCCTGGATGGGCCAACTGCTCTGCCATTGTGCTATATTTTGACAGGCATTTTGCTTTGTGTTTGGTGAAAGGTTAAGACTCCCATTCCATGGTGCTGGGACAAAGACAATCCCGCGACACTCACCCCCAAACACATCTCCGTTCTGGTAGTTCTTGCCCTTCTGAGTTTCCTCTTCGTTTTGAACAGTGGACACATGCTTGGCGGAGGCACAGCCCATAGCTTCATTCAGACAGCTCCAGCTGCACCGAACCACAGATCATCTCTAGCGACGCCCGCTCATCCTGGCAGCAATAATCCAGCTCCCCGCTCGGCTCCCGCGTGCCTTCCACCTACACACGGCCAGAGAGAGAGGAAAACGTTCACACAAGGCACCCTCCACACGGTGAGCTTCGAGGAGATAAAAAGTGGAGTTTGTCAGGAGGAGCACAAGGGCACAGCCTCCACGGCCTGAGGCTGCTAAAACCAAATTCCCGGTACGGGCAGGTCATGATAAAGGTGCCTCCACCCTGCCCTGGGACAGAGCAGTTGAACTCAAAGCCTCTTCCAGCCCGATTCTTTAATCCGTGGCTTGAAGAAAGCAACGTGCAGCTCTGTTTCCCACCCAGACAGCAATTCTCACAGAACACAGAGGGTTTTGGGAGAGGAGATAAGAAACCATCAATATCTGCTCCTCCTGCTCCTTTTACCAATCTACCCATCGAGCCAGATTTCTTAAAAGCATTTTACTGATTAAGAGCTGCTAATTGCAAGTGTTGGGACAAAATAACTCCTCTAAATCAATTAAAGATCTTATGTTCCCAGATGTGAAAGGCGATAGTCAGCTGTATTATCTTTTCTCTGCGTGTTCATTATTCTACTCCATCGCTCAAAAAGACAACCATCCCCACTTTAAGATGGAATAACACTCCCTGAACAGTCCAGATGTCACATAAAACAAAAGGGAAAAGAAAAATCTAATCCAGAACTGTAATATTTTAGGTTAAAAATAAATTCAAATTAATGAACTGTTTATTGCTAAATGGTTCTGCACTGGAACAAAAGCTACCTCAAAGTTTGGTGAGATGACCTGGTTTGCCTTTCCACCAGCCAAACTTTTCAGAACAAAGAAAAGCAAGAAACTCTCCCTCCTTTTGCCAAGGTTTTTAGCTCAGCTGTAGCATAAGATCATACACACCATGTCTTAACTCATTACTTCTGAGCATGTACTTTACAAGGCTGTGGCTCATTTTGCTCCATGCTGCCCACAAGTTCATGTGCAACATCAGACAAGTGCTCTTATCTAGGGAGAGCTGGAGCAAGATGATCTTTAAGGTCCCTTCCCACAGGACCCCAAGCATTCTATGACACAGCAGTATCCACTCCAGCAGAAATGTGTAATCCCAAGGGAAATGGTGACTTTCCTTTCCCTGAGCACTCAGCACTGGGCAGCTCAGTGACACACCAGCACTTGGGCTAGGAGGGTTCTGCTCCTGCCTCTGCAGGGATTTTCTTGCCCATCCCCAAAGCCACAGACATGAGGATGTGGCAGCCAGGCTCAGAGTGATTCCATTTAGCAGACCCTGGCTTTCAGCAAGCAAGGGGAAGGACTCTGGATGCAGAACCACCTCCAACTCCTACTCACAGCCAGCTTCCCCCTTCCCTGCACAGACCAACAGAGCAGTGCTTTTCCTCCCCTTGGCAAGGGCATTCCAGAACACACAATGTGTACCTGCTAACCCCTGCTCCCAGCAGCCACCCCTCCCTAGTTTTATTCATACATCCCCCTGCATGCTGTGCTCCTTTTATCCTTTTCTTATACAGGCACACCTGACCCTGAATTTCTCATTGCCCAAGGTTTCTCTTCCCCCTTGGACAAAGCTAATTACTCACCCCAAAGCACAGGATGTTATAGGATCACTGAAAAATCAGGGCTGGGAGGGACTTTAGGTTCATCTCCTTGCAACCTCTGCCATGGGCAGGGACACCATCCTCTAGCCCAGGCTGCTCCAAGCCCCATCCAACCTGGCCTTGGACACTTCCAGGGATCCAAGGGCAGCCAATGTTTTGGGCAACTAACACCAGGCATTGCTGCTGATAGTGGAAGGGAGTGAGCACACCCCTCTGGAGCTATTTTTTAACCCTATATGGTTCCATAACTTCCCCCCATCCCTGAAAACCTACATTTTACAGAAAAATGTAAAGGAAAATGTCATTATAAAGCCATGGAAGCTCCTCAGTTTTTGCAGCACAGGGAGGGCCACAGCTGACACTTCATCCTCTCCTGGGTCCAATGGCAGCCCGTACTAAGGTCTTCATCCCACTGTTGGGGGGAAACAAGGATCCAAAGGGATTTAAAGCATCAGCCAGGCTGTGTTTGGAGATGGGTAAAGACACCTAAAGGGGTGTGGGAGATGGAGGAGAAACAACAGACTGGGAGAGGGAACTGCTGCCTGGACTGGAAATGAAATGGGGACTTATCTTCCCAGAGGACATAAATTTGGTTAAAGACAAGAGCTTCTAATGGACCAGCTGAAAAAAGTAAGGAGGCAAACATAAACAACAGAGTCTGGTTGTCTGACTGACCAACTGACTTCTGGTTTCAAATACAACCAGCAGCATTATTCCAGGGGAAAGGGTGTGGCCAACCATAGGAAAAGGAGCAAGGGAAGGATTGATGTAACCCTGGAAAGGACGTGGAGGTGTTTGGGTGAGCCCTGGGTAGGAGGCTGTCGTGGGGGGACTACTGCCCACCACAGCTCAGCCTCTCTGAGCAGCAGAACTGCAGGCACAGAAGTACCTGTTGAATGAATTATGCTCCTGCCACATTCAATTATTTTTCCTGTTTCCTTTTCTGCCTCTCAGCAGGGACAGTTTACAAAAGGGAAAACAGATGCTTAGTAATAAAACCCAAATGTATTTCACAGAGGAGCAGTGGGTTGGGTTTAGGAAGGAGATTTTTTATGAAGCCTTATACAGCCAGCATGCAGCACAACAAACTGCAAAATACTGAATTATTGATTAGTGCCCAGGATGGTGATGGTCCCAGGACCACTGAGCTGCATGAACAATCAGGAACAAGGAAATACAGAAGAGGAATGCAGAAGGATAAAGCTCTTTGGGGGAGAAAAGGAAAAAATATCCACAGTCAAATCTTTCCTGCAGCATTTTGGTAGCACGCATCAACCTCTAAAAATATGGTCAGGTTTGAAGGCATACTGTGATTAAAGGAAACAGATGGGGATACAAGAACTGGAAGTTTCACCTTTTACATTAAAGAACAGCAATCACAGCAGCACCTGAAAAAGCCATACAATTAATAGTTGGGTTATGGAGGCAGACTTCTCCTGGTGCCAATAAACCAGGCTGAGAAAGCTCCAGAAAAATGACCTCCAAGGTGAGTCTAACACACACTTCCAGGCATGTTCCTTGGACTGCTGCTAACATAGTGCTGTGAGACACAGGTAACTAAACACAACCCAGGGACAGCAGAGCATTTAATAGCAAGAACAGAGTGGGAGGAAAGCAGCATTAATTTCACAGGAGATGAAATCCACAAGGTACAAGGCAGCAGGATGCTCCCAAGCCTTGGGAAACCTCCCCTGCCTGAGAACCAGGGCCCTCAGGAATGAGGTCTGGGAATCACTCAGAAGAGAGGTGCTGGTCCTCACCCAGTGGGATGCCTGGCAAAGCTTTGGGGATGTGAAACACAGCACTTCACAGGGCAGCAGAACAACACATCCGTTCCTCCTCCTCCCCCACTTCTGCACACATGTAATCTTCCCTTTTGTCTTCCACAGCATTTTGGGGGCACACAGATTTTCAGAAGCCAAAAATAAAAAGAAGAAGAAAACCTCAAACCATTTGCAGTTCATGTTCACCACCCACCATCACTAATTATCAAGATTTGAGAGGCAATTTGCAGGCTCCAATCTGCAAAGCGCTGGTGAGAAAAATCTCTCAGGCAGATCAAAAGTGTCTACACCACCCCCAAATGAAATGCAGCAGGTTGAGGATTAACATCTTACACGTGGGTCAGAAGAAGACTAGAGGCACTCTCAGATGCTGTGCTTTGTACCCCAGGTTTCTTCTGAGCTAAAAATGGGGGAGCTCAACTCTCAGAATAGAGAATACCTTTGGAAACCTTCAGCAATTCCTTTCTTCTTTCTTCTGAGCAATGCCTATGATGTGTTTTTTCTTTTACCAGCTCTTTCAACACTTCATTAATCCACTCATTACGCCCTCACCTCTTATTTCTGAAGGCCAAAGGCTGCATCCTTGACAAAACACGTTTTGCTTCCACAAACACTTCATACAAATGGAGGACTTCCATTGTCTTACAACAAATGCATGTTAATTCTTCTACTACAACAGGTGTATTTCTTTTCATCTTTATTGCATTGAGATAGCTGAGCTTGCATCATCTTCAGGCTGCAGGTACATCCACGAGTTTCTTTCCGTGCTGACCACACAGGAAATCAGGTTAAAATTTCACAATGCCCAAGAGATCAAAGCAACAAGTTTCATGCAATCATGAAAAACCCCCAAGCTACAAAAGCCACCTATGAAACAACCTGTTCCAGGCAGAACTTGAGGAATTTAACTCACTGCTACTCATTACATTTATCTCCTATAAGACACAGGCCTGTTTGGTTTCCATTTCATTTTTTTCCCCAAGAAGAAAAAAGCAGAAATGAATTCTGAATTTGTCCTGCACAAGGGGTGCTGGCAGTCAGCACCTGGGACTTCTCCACTGCAACATCTCTCTTTCTCAGCTACCCTCCACCACAAAAGATGGCTTTTTGGGTTTTATTCAACAGCCAAGAGGCATTTTTGGAACAAAAAAGATATCACTTTTGCCTTTGAAGTGCACCAATGGCCTAAGGAGGGAAGGAAAAAAATATTTTAAAAAAAAGTTCTTATAAGATCTTTTTCTCCTTCTTCAAACTATTCAAATTGGGCATGAATAGTGCAGTTATATTGAAAACTAACCCACTGACTTGGCTAAATAAGCAGGGCTAAATGAGCAGCAGAATGAGTGGTGCAAACACCCTGGAGCAACATCTTCCAGTGGCACTAGGGGGAAAAGAAAAGCCAAAGTGAGGGGTGACTTCTGTTCCTTGGGGAAAAGAAAAGCCAAAGTGAGGGGTGACTTCTGTTCCTTGGGGAAAAGAAAAGCCAAAGTGAGGGGTGACTTCTGTTCCTTGGGGAAAAAGAAAGCCAAAGTGAGGGGTGACTTCTGTTCCTTGGGAGCCACGGCCAGAACATGCTGCCCTCAGCCCCAGGTACAAACAGCCAGGAAATGCAGCATTTTCTGCCCTTCTGTGAATGGTTTGCAGGCTCAGGTCCTGTGCTGACTGCAATTCCAGCCTCCTGCTGGAAGCAGGCTATCCCAGAGAGGCAGAGCAGTGACTGCCTGGAAGGGAGGGAATCAGCTCCAGGCTGGAAAGCCAGGAACACAGGGAAACACACCAAACCAGCCCAGCTGCCCAGGCCAGAGGGCTGCCCTGTGTCCTCCCTGGGAAGCTGCACTCAGCACCAATCCCTTTCCCAAGAGAAAACAGGGATGCTGCAACTTGACAGCTAAAAACACCCAGCATCACAGAGAAGATCATCTAGCTGGTTTGTTTTCTCAGCAGGGAGAGCCTGGTTTGAATTAATTCTACTAATTCACATCATCAGCTTAACAGAGGACAGCCTTTGCTCTGCTGAGGCTTAGATCACCTTTCTCATCAGCAAAATTTGCTGATCTTATTTTCTTGTGCTTGCAATCAGGATTTCTGCTGATCCAGTACATGGGGTTTTGATATATTAAAGCAACAAGTGATTTCCAAATAGAAAAGCTCTCAACAGCACCATGATACATCCTGGGAGCATCTTCTCCTTGCTCAGACTCTTAGGGAGAAATACCACCAGTAAATCCATGGAAAAAGATTTCAAACATCAGGGAGTAAAATGCAAATATGGAAGGGAAAGGGAATTGCATTTCAATCATACTCTTCATCCACACAGGGGGAAGTTAAAGTAAAATCAGTGTGAAAAGCCCAGCAGCACATGAGATGTCAGTCATACAACTTACCACTTTTCCAAAGAAAATTAATTACATTTCATTCTGAATTTCTTTTACCCTCAAATACTTTAGGAGTAGTGATACAAAGACTACCACCACCATTACAGAATGCAGTTCTAATATTTAATAACTTCCCCCCCTCTATGAGAATTAATAGACAAAATTTTGAAGATAGATGAGATTTAATTAGCTGGCAACACTGCATAATATTTGTTTTCATTTGCACACTGAGGTGGCCTGTTTCAGGTGAGAACCCAAACTTTTCAAACATATTTCATCTGCACAACCTCTCCCAAACCAGCAGCAGTACCAAAGCTTGCCTTTAACACAGAAGCAGGTACTATTCAACCAGATCTCCAAAGATTCAGGACATTTATCCTCAATATTTTCAGAAAGAACAAGAACTTTTCATTAAAAATAAGACTACATGACAATAGGCAGAGAACACCTAAATATTTCCTGCTTCTGCAGCAGAGATTGCAGAGACATGGCATGAGACATGCCATGGCATGGCATGGCATGGCAAGGACATGGCAGAGAGGTGTTCACAGAACCTTGGAATGGTTTGGGTGAGAAGGGACCTTAAAGTCCACTCCATCCCACCCCTGCCATGGGCAGGGACACCTTCCACTATCCCAGGTTGCTCCAAGCCCCATCCAGCCTGGCCTTGGGCACTGCCAGGGATCCAGGGGCAGCCACAGCTTCTCTGGGCACCCTGTGCCAGGGCCTCCCCACCCTCACAGGGAACAATTCCTTCCCAGTATCCCATCTAACCCTCACTAAAAAAGAGTACAATCAACACCAGATAACTAAAAACCCACCAGCAACCACCACGAGGGATCTGATTCAAAGCAACAAGACCTTTCCACTGACTTGAGGTGGCCTGAGGTCACTTCCTGAAATTCCACTGTCATGAAACAAAGATGGTTTTGTGATTTATTTCCAAAGGGATTTTGGAAATGCAGTGCTGGTGGTGGCACCCTGGGCTGATGTGATGTGAGGCACCAGGCAGGACCACAGAAAGCCAGGTTCCATTTTCAGGGCATGACTTTCTTGTGTACCTAAGAATAACCTCCAGCATTTACCATAATGGGAAAGCAGCTCCAGCACCTCTAAAGTATAAAAAAAGCAAGCAATAAGCTCTCCCATTTAATTTTATTTCTGTCTTCATAGTTTAAGAGTAAGATGCTTTACTGAGCAGGACACAGTAAAAGGCCCTGAGGTACAGGAACAGAGATTTATACAATATTTAGCATGCTCTAAGCACAGGTCTGAGCATCATCTCCCTCTTGAAGACTCACTCCCCTTGCTCTGCCTCAATAAAACAATTTAAAGATGCAGCCATTACATCCAGGCAGTCACCACCACCATGTCAAATCACACTAAAATAATTGATGTAGAAGCTGCAGCCACTTCATCAACAGGACCCTGCTGCTTTGGAGGAAAACCTTGAGGGATAATTACCACACTGAAAAAACAGCTTTGCTCTCCTGAGCTCCTCTCATCTTCCCACCAGGGCTGAGGGATCAATCCCCAAATGTCAACACTGACTCTGGCCAGGAGCTGAGCTCTTTTAAGGACTGCCCCTCTCCCACAAAAAGCAGTGGGTTAACGAGTCTCTCCTAAAGATGTGAAGCACATACTTCTTAATTTCAACAGGAAAAGCATCAAGGACCTAATACCACCCACTAGTGTGGCAGCAAAGATCTGGAATTTAAGATGTGTCTTAATATTTGATTGTCTAATCTTCACTTTTTCTTGTTTCACACTTTGATTTCCTTCCCAAACTACTTCTTAATTTTTCCTGTGTGCCACCACGAAAGCAGAAATAACCACTCTGAGCTGGGTCCCAATGCAATTATCTGCAATTGCACATTTGCAGGGTCTCACCTGCCCTCAGACCCACTGATTTACCATAACAGCTCTGTAACAAAAAGCCCCGCAGTCAGCTGACTGGTTATTCCCTAGAAAATTCTTTAAAATATTCACAAATGTGATGAGAGACCCTGGCATCTCCCTCCATCTCCAGCTCCATCAATGAATGATGAATTCATACACAACAGCAAGTCACCTCTCTGCTCAAAAACCCAGCACAGAATTACCCCAGCTCACCAAACTGCTTTGACCCTGCCCTGAATATACACTCTCCAGTTACGCTGTGAGCTTCCAGCTCCCACCTGGAGAGCTTTCCTTGCACGCTGGTAAGCTTGGCCATGTCTGGGCCAAATTCCTGCCCACAGAGGAAGAGGAAAGCAGCTGCAGCTGGAGAGGGGTGGCTGGATGTCCCTGGATGTCTCTGCACCCACACAGAGCCCACAACCCACCCCCCACCTCACCTCCAAGGCATTTTTTAATCCAAAGAGCTGCAGCAGGAGCTACTTTAGGTGCCACTGAGGATAAAGAGAACACAGAACAACTGAGCTCTGCACAAGCCAAGGGGCTGAGATGCTGGGCTGTAGAGGGTGATCTTGCCCCCCAATGAGTTGCAGCTGGGTCAGTTGCTGAAGATTGGAGGTGGGTCTGATCTTAACAGGCCACACCTGTAATCAATAAGAACTAGTGCTAGATAAGAGTAAGGAAAGAGGAGTGAGGAGAGTCAGATTGCTGCCAGGACCTGGAGAAGTCAGTGTGTAGAGGAGCTGCCTGTGAGCAACATCAAGAAGGTATGAAGCTCTGATAATATGAAATCCTCATACTATGATGATAATAGAACTCGAGTTATCTAAGACAACAAATGGCGACCCCGACGTGATTTGGGACTAAACTATATTGCCCCGTGGATATGGGAGAACTGGATTTAACCAATTAACCCTGAGGATTCAGGAAAGTGGATTTGACCAAATAACCCCGTGGATTTGGGAAACAGGACTTGAACACTAAGCTATTGGCAAATATATCAATTACAGCTATTGGTGTTTGCTAAATATGAGTGTAAAAGACCTTGAAGATAAGTGCTTTTGTAAATTGGGAAAAGCTGTAGAATTTAACTAATATTTAGAAATATATATCTGTCTGTGCTGTAACATGCTGTTTTGAACATTTTTATAACTCTTAATTCTAAATGAAATATACAAATATGTAATAATATTAATTTATTTGAATATGTACTTCTGGAAATGCTGCAGCTCTGTGGTTAAAAGAAAAAGGGGGAATTGTAGAGGGTGATCTTGTCCCCCAGGGAGTGGCAGCTGGGTCAGTTGCAGAAGATTGGAGGTGGGCCTGATCTTAACAGGCCACACCTGCAATCAATAAGAACTAGTGCTATATAAGAGTAAGGAAAGAGGAGTGAGGAGAGTCAGATTACTGCCAGGACCTGGAACAGTCAGTGAGTAGAGGAGCTGCCTGTGAGCAACATCAAGAAGGTATGAAGCTCTGATAATATGAAATCCTCATACTATGATGATGATAGAACCTTTGCTATCTAAGACAACACTGGGGACCTGCTGCTGATGTGTCAGCAAGGAAACATTTGCCATATGCACAACTGCTGCTGCTGCTGTGCAATTAGGGGATGGAGCTGCTTCAAGGGGCCTCCTCTGCTGGCAGATGAGCTAGAGAAATAAGAAATCTTTCTTCACTAACCTGGTAACACTTAAATGACAGAATAAGTGCAGAGCTGCTGCTCAAAGCCCCAGGAGGTGACTCATCCAGGCTGCTGAGGATCCCAGCACAGGCACCCATTCCATGCATGTCTGCCTCCTCCACAGCTCAACCAGTAGCTGCAATCTTGCTAAAAATCAGCAGGTAAAACTCAGGATAAGAGCTAACAAAGCAGCTCGCTTCACTCTTAGCTCTTCTGAACAACTGCACAGTGTTTCTACTGGTTTTTTTTGTTTTTTTTTTTTTTTAATGATTTCCTAACTGTAGTCCTGTGGAAATGGCACAAGCAGGAATGAAAGGGATGCACACAGCAATCTGCATCCCCAAAATGACACTACTGACTGCTCCCTCCTGCTTTGCAGGATGACTCCTCAGCATCAAGGAGGGGAACACAGGATTTTTGGGGCTGAAGGCCACAGTGCCTGAATGTTTGTGCTGGTATGGTTTGATCCAAGAGCCCTATGCCATATGCTATTCAATATCATACCCTATCCCACAGGTTGTCCCTGAGAATCCCCAGCTGGGAGGGGAGCTGAGAAAGCTGCTCTGAAAGCAGCAGAGCTTCGGAAACCTCCAGCCCAGAATGGGGAGCTGGAAAAACACAGGTGAGAGAGGAACCAGGTTCTGCTCCTGTAAAACCTGTTGTGATCCATTCCCCACTTTCATCCCACCCCTCCATGCAGTACTCAGGCACTGGAGCTTCTGGACATCCCTCATGGAGGCAAAAACATTTCCTTAACACAGATTTAGGAACTTACTCCAGTCCCAGCTTTGGGTGGAGACCTTCTCCTTTTTTTATTTTTTTTTTAATTTTAAAAGTCTTAGAACATCATCAGTTACAGTTCCACGGTGACATGCTGAATGGATACATCCATAACCAAGCCTAGATGTTCACAAAATAACATCTACACCATGTTTCAGCCTATGACATAAATAAATGAGCAGCAGACTAGCCAAAACCAATTGCAGTGTTTTCAGTTCTTGTTAACAGAGTTATAACTCAAACACAACCAGGCAGGGCAGAACTGGATCAGTGGCACAGGAGCAGGGAGGGCTGCAGATCTCTCCTCCCCACTGATGACAAGGAGCAGCCAAGACAGCAACAGCACTCACAAGGATTTAAAACACAGAAACCAGCTTCTGTCTTTTTTTTTGAACTACCTACATCTTATTCCAGCTGATAGCATCCTGTTTCTGTATTTTGACTTCATGTTACATTTCCCAAAAGTGACCATGATTATTTTCTGTGTAAAGGGAGCTGGGCCCTCTTCTGCATTTCACACACCTGCATAGTTCCCTTCAGCTTTGAGCCACAATTTAAGCACCTGCTTGAACTCAAAAAACCACCATTTAAAACCAACTGTGTACAAAGCACAACTTTCAGTTTGATGGTGTAAACTCTTCCTGGAGACCACTTGAATTTATTGAAACCAAATACCATGCAGAACAGTAATGCTGAAGCAATTTTTGGTACATAAAGAGGTTTAAGAAGCATCTTTTTGGAAAGGTCTGTTGGATATTAATTAGATATTGAGTTAGATTCAGCCCCAAGGCATGCAAACACCATGCCAGGGCTTCCTGCATGGATGCAGGGACTGCATTAAACGAAGGCATTACACAATATAAGTCATCCTTGCAAAGTGTGTGTGTGCCTTCACATCTCTGCAGGAGCAGTGAAGGGTATAAACTTATCTGTGCTGTCCACCACCAAAAACTGAACCTGGAGCTGACCTGGCAACCAGGAACCACCCAAAACTATTTTGGGTCCTGCTTCCAACTCCCTTTAGGCAGCACGCAGAGTGAAAGCCACAGAGGAAGGAAGGAGCAGAGGACTGGGAAAGCTCCTGGATGCAGGGAGATGAGGTGGTCCTGCAGCTGTGAAAGGTCTGTCCCTGAGCAGGGGCAGCCTGGAGGAAACAATCCCAAAAAGACAGGACAAATGGAGCGTTCTCCCACGCCCCCTCACAGCCACTCTGGGGCCAGACCACGGTGGCATTTTCCTGCCAAATCAACACATGAATAGAAGGAGGGGAAAAGCCCAGCTGGAAAGAGCCTCACAGCAGTCAGAGCAAGGAGAAAACCCATACAGAACAGGGAAAAAATACAAATTCTGCTCAGCTGTAAGAGCGGAGAAAAAATGTATTATAAATAATTGAAAAGGCTTCCAAAGACCATTGAATACAATCAGTAGGAATTGAAATGTAATAGGATTTTTTTTTTAAGAATTGTAATGTCAGAACAATACAAATGGCTACAGGATCATAATTCATGTGGAAAACCCAGGTCAAAATAGGCCAGAGCAGGCATGCAAACATGCTAAAGCTCTGCAGATGCTCCTGCAGTTTCCTCATGAAGGGAAAACTGATGGGGAGAAGAGTCAGTGCAACACTGGGAGAGTGGGACAAAATTATACAGAGCCCCTGAAGAAATCAGGAATACGGACTGGAAAAGACTGAGGCAACTCTGGAAAGCAAGGACAACGTGAGTGCACAGTGTGTTTGGCTTGAGGAGGGACAGAGCAGGGACTGGCTCTGAGAATGTAAATACATCCCCCAGGCTGGCCCACTCTGGGACCCTCACTCACCCCTGAGAGCAGAGGACAACATCCACAGGCCAGTGAAAATTTCACCCACCATACTGCTTTCATCATCTCAGGAGAACACTGTCTCAAAAGCATTTCCCAAGTTCTCCCACTGTGCCCCAAGCAGATCTCCTTTTTCATGGGGATCATCTGAGCTGCCCCTCTAGGAGCTGAGTCCTTCTCCTTCTGCCCACAAGGATTCTCCTTACAATTACTTCATTATTCAAATGTTCAAATACAGCTGCTTTTCCAATTGAATTAGTTATTCTGTAATGTCAGTCATTACATAATGTCACTAGGTAAGGGGGGCCAAGGAACATGAGCCTCTGGGACCTACCCACACAGCCATAAAGAATTCACCTCCAACAGCCTTCAAACTTTATGTACTTTGGCCTGCTGATTATTTGGGCAGAAAACCATCACATTTCAAAGGTGCTCATAATCAAGTGTCCAAGGCCAGGCTGGATGGGGCTCTGAGCAACCTGGTCTAGTGGAAGGTGTCCCTGCACATGGCAGGACATGGAATGAGATGAGCTTTAAGGTCCTTTCCAGCACAAACTGTTCTGGGATTTTGTGATTCAGTAGCACAGCATCAGCTCAGTATTTTTGAAAGCCTCTCAAAAAGGTTGTCAAGGTTTTATGATCTTCCCCAGGGACTTGACTCTAAAGTGTTTTTTTTAACCCTGTCACATTTATTAATTTAAATTCCTTTTACATTTTGTTCCTTCTTTTGTTTTGTTGCTATTTCCCTCCTTGTGTCCAGCAAGGACTATCAGCAGTAACCTGAGGTCTCCAAGGCCAGCAGGACCATTCCACTGCCCAGGGTCTGTGATTCCCTGTGACAGAGACACTTGGACACAGCTGCATCCCCTGTTAAAGGGCAGCCAGCCACCCAGCAGCTGGACACTGTGGAGCTCAAAGGCCCCTCCACTCCACATTTAGTTTCCTTCACATGAAAATAGCAGCTGCTCTCCTGAGAGTCAATTCTGCAACCCCTTAATGGGCTTTCTCTCCTTCTTCCAGGGTCAAGTGTGAAGAGGATTCCTTTATAAAATTAGAAAAAGAGATAAGTTTATGAAGGCTGAATCAGGCTGGCTCTCTTAGATCCACTTTTATTATGTTAGGAAAGCAATACTGAGACTAAATTCCAAAAACATTGACTTGGTTAGTAAAAAGAAGAAGGAGGGTGGGGAAAAAAGAAAATGGGAGAACCAAAAATGCAATGTGCAAGGTCCTGCAGCCTGAGCACCTCCCTCCCAAAGCCAGGCTGGGATGGACATGGCTGCACAAGGAGCCCGTAGCTGGAAGCTGATTCAATGCTATTTGCAAGAAAAACCATTGAAGTGAGTCCAGTTCCCTGGAACAGCCTTTAACTCAAAACAACACAACTGGAAATGCCATTTATAGCACCTGTAAATCATCCACTGCCAGACAACTGATAAGCCCAGGCTCAGGAAAATCAGCGTCCAGAGCAATATGCACCAAAACACCATAAATCCTTCTCACTCTTACTGTATTTTTCCATCCCCATGTCATAAGCAAATTCTGTGCAACTGAATTATAATACTGTAGCTGAGCACTTCCCAATGATATTTTAAACAGACTATTTAAAGGTGCCTTTATCCCACTGCAAAACACATCCTCAAGACAGCAACAGCACAGAAGCATCCACCCCAGAAATAATAACTGGATTCTTCTCTCTTGACTTTGTTTCTCTTCAGTTGCATGTTTTATAATTAAAAATCACATGACAGAGAGCCACTACTTTCTCATCTCCAGTGAATCATTTAATACATATGTCAGTGCTCATAAAAAGCCCTTACTGCATCCAGGTGAAGTTGACATCCTCAACTCCAAAGACTAAATCCAGAATGCCATAGTGAGAGCTTGAAGCTAAAAAACAGCAAGGACAGAAACACTGTCTCTGGTTCATCAAGAACAGCCAGGCTGGACAGGCCCTGGAACAACTTGGGCTAGTAAAAGATGTCCCTCCCATGGCAGTGGGTAGAATGAGATGGGATCCCTCCCAACCCAAACTATTCCAGGATTCTATGACAGGTTTTAAAAGATGCTAAAATAAAAACTAAAAATTTTATTTTTCCTTAATTTTTTTTCCTCACTTCCCCATGGCTAAAAGAAACAAAGTCTAAGTGCTCAGGTTTACAAAAAATGCTGTTTAAAACCAAAAATAAAAAAAAAAAAAAACAACTCAGGACATTCTGCCCAGAAATAATTTCACTTTGCTTTCTGATAGGCAGCTTTCTGTAAAGCACCACTCCCTCATCTCCTTCCTTGGCTGTGTGGTAACACCTGAGCCCTCCCTATTAATGCCAGCACCACCACCACCCCTGGAAGGACTTTTTCAGCACAGCCAGACCCAGGGCTTGGCTGGAGACCTGCCACAGGAGCTCACAAGGAATCCAAGCAGCAAGAGAAGCAGTTCTGATAAGGAACTGAGTGAAATCAGCTTTGTGTTGCACCAGCATCATCCTGCCCCCTCCCAGTGGGAAGATGGGAAGTGACTGCTTGCTGAGATGGGAGAGACCCTCCAAAGTACACCAAAACACCAGGGGAGGAGAGAAATGCCATGGGAAGAAGGGAAGAAGTTGCTTAGCAACTCTCTTATTCTGACAGCCAGTTGGATGAAAGAAGTTGGAAAGATAAAGGAATTAAACACAGAAACTTTGTTTTCTCCAAGGTCCTGGGCTGACCTGAGTCACATTACTCAGATGGTTTTTGATGGGCTAAATCATCCTGTGCCAGTTGTGGATGCAGGGCAAAAGTAACAGGAATCAGCAGCTACCCAGTGAAGAAATAAAGCAGCAGAAACCTTGGGAATGCAGACTGGATCAGCATTGGGATCTACACAAAGCAGCCACTTTGGATTTCCACACCCAAATGCCAACAACTTCCTCCCAAGCCCAAAAAGTGAGTTTCTGAGCAAGAACCAGAGTGGAAACTTTAAATACAGCCAAGATGCCAAATCAGGATGGGGCATTTGCCAGCCAGCACCAGCTGGAACGGAGGCTGTAACCCCAACAGCTCAGTCAATCCTCTCTTTTTAGGCCACAGAAAGATCTTGCAGAGGCCTCTGAATTCCAAGAACAAATGATAATATTAGGTTAAAATGTGGCAGGAGGAATGATGTGGGTGCTCACAGACCCCAGGGCTCAAAGCTGGGCTTTCCAGCAGCTTCAGCCTGGGCAGCACAGAGATCCCCCTGCTGAGATCCAGCAGAACAGAGCTTGATGCAAATGAGTGTTGTTTCTGTAGATAGAGCGGTTTAGAAAGAAAAATACAAGTATTGATTTTTGCTATTATTTGACAGAGAAGATCAATCTGCATGTGACTAGTGCATTTCAGCCTGTAACATAACTGATAAAAGTGTAATGGAACATTAATCTTAATTTAGGGTTGTTTAAGTGCCTTATGGGGGGGGGAGGAGGGAAGGATCTGACTTTATATAAGCCAAAGTACAGCCACAGAGAGGGACATGAACAGATTGTTTTATCAGTGTATAAAAACCAGTACCAGTATTTCAGAGCACAGCAGACTTATTCATAAGGAGAGGAGCAGGTAATCCAATTTCACATGATAAAATCCCAAATTTTTGTATTTTCACCATGGCACTTAGCTTCCCTCAATGGTTTGAGAGTGAAAAGCCAGCCCAGGCTGGCAATTTCCCCCTGAATCCCCAGCATTTCTTTCTCTCCCTGCAAGCTGCCACACACCCTCACAGAATACCAATGACATGGGATGGGACAACTGGGAACCAAACCAGGGGCTCCAGAACAGGCCAGACAGAGCAGCAATAAAATCCATTTATTTTAGCAAATCAAACTAAAGACATGAGGTAAATACACTGCCCTGGTGCCACTGCACAAGGAGGAGTTCATGGGTGCACTAAGGCAGAGCTCGAGGTGCATGCTGTGCCCCTGACACGTCCCTGCTCCCCACTTGGCAAGAGCACGGTTGCTTGGTTGATATAAAGCCATAAATGATTGGTTTTACTCACAATTTACCTGGGAAAAATATTCCATTTTCCATCCAAGCCAGCTAGAGTGGGAAACACTCTGGGAAGATCTTGAAAATTATAGACTGATCAGCCTTACAAGTTGTTTGAAATCAGAATTAATTCATGATAGTGTTTGAAAGCAATGAGAAGAAGATGCTAAACCAAGAAATTTAAGCTTCAGTCAGAGAAGTCAGTGTGCTTGGTTTTTTGGAATAAAGGAAATGTCATGTTACTTGAACATTCAAAAGCCAGGGACAGCGACTTGAAGGAGCTTTATTGGAGACATTTGGAAAGTGGCTTGGAAGGAACCCCAGAATGTCACCTGGCCTGCCAGAGGGAGAAGAAGAGGGAAATCCTCACAAGAGCAAGTTCACCCTCATGGACATCAGTGTAAGTGAGGAACTCCTCTGGGAACACTCCAGAGCCTGACCTGGGCCGGGTGAGTGGCCCTGTGACCTCCCTGGTCCTCATTAATCCCCCTGCAATCAACTCCAGTGCCAAAGAAACAGCCCAAAACCCCAGAGCAGCATTCATCCTCGAGTACAGACATGGGCTAAAACTCATTTCCTGCAAGGAGCGGCCAGGGAAGAGCTGTACACCATGGGTGGTGCTAAACTGCAAATTCATCCAGACTAGAGAAAATGGCCAAGTCCCAAGGGGCCAGAGAACAGCCAGACCATTCTGAATTAACTTATCTTGACAAGCACAAGGTAACACAGATTAGAAGGAATAATGTACAACTGTGATGAGGGTGTTACTGTGGACAACTAATAACAATGTTTCACTAGATCCACAAAACTCACTGAAAAACTGATAAAAAACAACACAAAGCTAGATCAGCACAGTGCTGTTTTGTTTTATTCCCTCATTTCATTATTGACCATAGGATATTCTGAATACTGAGTTAAAATACTTTTTAAAAACTACAGCAAAACAAGTGTCCTGGTTTGTATGACGAGATGGGCTGGAACAGACACTCACATTTTATTTTGGAGATCAGGGTTATATCTCCCAATCATCCCCACACAGACTCTGTTTATGCACATCAACAGTCAACTGGTCTCACCAGCAGAAGGCTTCACCCTGATAGACTGTAACTCAGTAGATCTCTCACAAATGTTAAAAAGCCCTCTTGAAGGCACAGCACCATCTCACAGCAAGCTCTAGTCACAGAAAACACTCAGGGGAGGTGTCACGATGTGGCATCAGGACATGCCAGGCAGTCCTTGCAGATTATGCCCGTCTCAAACAATCTCTGGTGAAAGCCCCACGAGCCCCTCACTGCTGGGACACCACCAGCAGACCCATCAGCTGCAGCTCCTCCTCCCTAATTTCCACCAGCCAGGGGACATTGTTTACCCAGATTAAATTTTCATGCTCAGCATGAGAGACTCCACACGCACCCCCCATGCCTTCCCTAAGAGGGAGGCATTTGTATTCCAGAGCAGCAGCACAGGCAGCTCAAGCTCCCAGACAGCTCCTTGCCAACAGCCCCTCGTTGATCTTCAGCTCAGCCCTGAGCATCCCATCCCATCCCCATCCCCATCCCCATCCCCATCCCCATCCCCATCCCCATCCCCATCCCCATCCCCATCCCCATCCCCACCAATGGATGTTCTCCCTCCCTGTAAAGAAGCCCAGTATTTTGTACCAGGAGGCTCAGTCAAAATAGGGAGAGCTGATAAACAATCCTGGCTGGCACATTTCCTCCCACTTCCCCAGGCTGAGGGCAATGCACTCTTCCCACTTGGATCATTTCCTGTTGGTCCCACACACCGAGTCCGTACATTTTCACTCGTCTCACAGCAAGAGTTACTTGAATTTCCTTTTTTCAAGGAGTATTTTTGTCACAGTGCAGCTGGGGCTGCTATAATGTATTTTGGACTGCTTTTTTAGCCTAGAAAACCTCTGGTGTAAAACCCTACATGATCTTATTTTTTTCTTTTTCTCTCCTTAGACATTTTATGAAACTTCATTAGATGTTTCAAAAGCCCAGCCACCTTCAGCTCCTCTAGATACCCTCTTGGTTCAGAGAGCAAAATTTGTATCTTCCAACTCCCCAAGGTAAATGAGGCAAATCTAGGACAAGCCATGAATGAGTAAGTGAGCAGAAGCTGAGGGTACCTCTGAATGTGTGTTCCTGCTCTCCTCTACATCCTCCCCTCTGGCATGAAAATGTCACAAAGGTGTTTCTGCCCATACAGATATATATAAAAAGTATGTGTACACACACACAGAGATATATAAATAACTGTGTGTATATCCTATAAAGGCAAACAAAGCATCTAGAAGGCACCAATACACACATCTCTGCACTTCCAAACCAGGATTCTTAAACATGCCTGTCCTTTCCTCCTCCTCCCCCCATGGTGCCAGGCTCTCCCAGCTCAAACAGATTTAAGAGCACTTGGTGCCAGAGCTTCTGCCAACCGGTTTCCAGGACAGAAAACATCTCTCATCCTCTCATACATCAAAACTGCTTTCCAGAGGGGCTGCAAGGCAAGCTTTAAAACTACTTTCCGGTTAATCATCCCAACACTGGGCTTTAAAACATTTTCCAAAACCATTGCAAATACTTCCCCTGATTATAAAAGCTGCATTTATTTATTGCCTTTAACCTAAACCTCAAGTGGGGTCGATTAATATTAATCCAAGTGAGATCTCCCCCAGTAAATAACAACCCTGTATGGAAGTTCTGAATTAAAAGCAGTGTGTTCTGTGACTGTGCAGCTCTCCAACGAGAGAGGGAGGAGAGAACTGCCTGCAGGAGAGGAAGGATGGGGTGGGGAGGAAGGGCCCATAACCCTGGTGACACGTGCAAGTCAAGCTCCCCAAGCCAAGGCACTCCCAAATATTCCAGATGAATTTCCAGTGATGCTGGCAGCCTTCATTTCTGACAGAAACAGCCCCAGCCTCCAGACTTATGTAACTTCTCCTCGATGCCAAGCAACAGCCAGCAGCCTCTGCTGAGCTGTGCTCTGATGGCTCAGGTTAAGAATAAGCCATGAAATCACAGCACAGCTCCAGATGCCAAGAAAGAAATGGCTGCATCCTGCTGGGGGGTTCTGCTCTCCCTGGCTTCCCAAACATGAGATGACAAATATTAAGGATTGTTCAGAATTTCAGTGCCTGGCTGAGCAGCAGATTCACACATCAAAGAGAAGGGTCCTGCAACAGAGCAAACATCTCTGGTTGCAAATAATAATAATAATAATAATAATAATAATAATAATAATAATAATAATAATAATAATAATAATAATAATAATAATAATAATAATAATAATAATAATGCAGGTTTTAATTACAACACAGCTCTCCAGGAGTATCAGTTTGGTAGCTGCTATGAAAGCACATCACTTGGAAATTGTTTTGTTCAGCATGGGTTTGGGGCTTTTCACCAAAAACAATGCAACTGTTATGCACTGACAATATTCTTATTATGCCAAGCAAAGCTTTTCATGCTGTACACTACTAAAAACTTGAAAGCAGGAGACAAGGACGAAGTATAAATGTTGACAAACCTACAGTAAAGAACAGTGACAGAAACCTTCAGATACTGATAATATCCTTTCTTAATTGTAGGCTTCTATTGTTAGAGCTTCACACTATGGTGATGGGAAACAACACACATGAAAAATAAAATAAATTTGAAAAATTGCTCATGCCATTCATAAACATGATCTATCCTATCCCCTGCAGAAGATAAACCAAGAAACAGATAATTCTATCAAAACAGCAGGAGAATGGTACAACTTTAAATCATAAAAAGGTATTACAAGTCTCCTGCTTGTTTGGTTTTACCCCTGCTTTAAATTTGCTGAGCAGAATCTTGTTTTCCTGCTTTAGATAACAAAAACACACTTGGGAGTTTGATAGGATGCTATCACATGACCTCTCTCTACACCCAAAACCATTTGTCTCTGAGTGCACATATTTTACAACCTTGAATTCCTCTGCTTCAGTCCCTGCCAAAACCAGCCCTTCCAAAAAAAGATGAAATATTCACCCAGGGCCCCCTCGATTCATACCTGCAGCTGCTCAGGCTGAAAGGCCCTGCTGGAGGTGAATTATTTACAAAATTGTGTTTTAACAACCAGAGCTGCCAAAGGAACTTGTCTCACCAGGTACAGCAGCAGTGAGTGTCTGACCAAGGATGCTGAGCTGGGGGTGAGCAGCAAAGGTGAGGAGTGACTGCACCACGGAGTGAGACCAAATTACAACTCCTGTGTAGCCAAACCTACCTGGCTCATCCCTCACACAGCTAGGAGGAAGGAGTCAGCCTGGCATCACAGCCCTGCCACAGCTGACCACATCCACGCTGCTCCTGAAGCTCTTGAAGGACCCAGGACAACACCACACGATGGTTTTGATAATCCTTTGAGACAGCTCCCATTCTTTATCTGAGCATTTCTTTAGCCCGATGCTGTTTGATTGTTAAGGTTTAAATTTATAACATCCTGGCATGAGAGAAGCCACAGTTCACCCAGACAGCTGAACCCTGGCTCCACTCAACAGGATTCCTGCCTTGCTCAGGACTGTCACCACAAGAGGTGCTACAAGCACATGACAGTATTTATACTGTAAATACTAATTTTAGACTGTAAATGGATGATACAAATCAGTCCTTCTTTTACATACAGACGTTGCTGGCCTACAGAACATCTATCTTCTTCTAAATATCATGAATATCTGTTATTATGTCACCTTAGAGCTTTCTCTTTGCACTTGAAAATCCCCTTCAGGTGTCTCTGCAGCCTTTCTCACTGTAGCTTCCCTCACCATCAGCCTGTTCTAGAAACATCCTCACAGGTGAGACCAACCACACCTACCCAAACCTGAGCTGTTATGTTGTGATGATGTTATTATTGCAAGGGCAAGAGAATCATTCCACCAGGACTTAAACATTCCCCCTGAATTGTCCTACACTACCCAAAAAGACTGCAAGTGTTTCACCCAAGGTGAAGGAGAACTTTGTCCTTCTCAGAGAGCCTCTGCCCCAAGCCTGTGACATGAGGCTGGTGTGGCAATGCCACCTGAATGTGTCTGACTGTCACTGACCCCACCAACAGCTGCATCACAAACCCCTGGCAAAGCACAAAACCCCCCTAACAAAGCACAGGGGGAATAGTCAAACCCATCTGGAGCTGCTCTGCCAAGCACTGGAGGAGGACTGGGAGCAATATTGATCCTACCTGACTCATCTCCCTGGAAAACACAGCTCCTCTGGGCATCTCTAACAGCCCAAAAACTTGCCAGGCAAAAGCAGAAACCTCCACTAATCCCTGGGATCAAAGAGGAGCTTAAAGCTTTGGGGATTTGGCTATCCTTGGAATGGTGCTCTTACAGAACTGTGTGTGTGTCAGACACCTTCACTTAGGGCTTTTTTTTAATGGCATTTGGAAAAACAGTACCCCAGGTTTATCCTTCGAAATGGAGATATGCTGTATTTGAAGTCTGAGGGCTTTATACAAATCATATAATTAGTACCTGGACAAAAAGATCAAGAAAAATTTGTTGGTTTTTTTCCACTGGCTAAGTGCAGGTATAATTTTTAAGAAAGAGCTGGCTGTCTGCCAAGAAAAAAAGCTTGTAGCAGAAATTTTTCAGGGGAAAAGCATCACGTCCTATTCAGTTTGCAAAATCCTGAGTATTCCTGAAGGCAAGCAAAGAGTTGAGGAGCATTAGTGAGAGGATTTGATGCTATTGCAATGCAAATACTAAACCCTTACCAAAAGAAATTTCGGCAGACTCACTAAAATGCATCTTAACACTGCATCTTAAAAAATTATACTTGCCAGGCATCATGATGGCTTCATGAATAATCTCTCATAAGACAAAAGGTATGAGATTATGCAGTCAACAACTGCCAGGAGTGCAGTGACCTAAAGGGTGATTACTGCTGACACGCAAGGGACACAACCTCTCAATGGAATAAAAAAGCATTTTTACAGGAAATAAGAATGATTTCAGAGCTGAGGTAGTTAGCTGTTGCTCTGCAAACATTACTAACCTGCCCTGTATACAGATAAAATTGTACATGAGGCATGCAAGCACTTTTCAGTACATTATCCACTTTTTAAAATAATTTGTATTTCAGCAGAAAAGCCAAAACAAAACCAACTCTCCCCTCCTTTACTAAACAGCCTTAACTTCAACTGCAGAGCCAGAGGTGGTCAAGTTATAAAAGGTAAGCATTTAACAGTTAGGCAGACTAAAGAATAAAAGCTCTGTGCAGAAAATGGTAATTGAAAAAGCAAATTTAACATCTTCCCAGATTCCTGGAGCCACCTTCAAATCTGGGGTAGGAGCTGGCAGAATCTGGATTCCAGGCACAAGCCAGAGGACACTGCCAGCAGGAACAGGGTTTGATAACAAAGCACAGGGGCAAAATGCTAAGAACTTTAAAAAAGAAAAAAAAAAACATTTTGGTGCTCACTATTTCCAAATGCTCAGAGAAGCAAAAAAAAAAAAAAAAAAGAAGAAAAAGTTCTGTGGAAAAGGTGCTTCCCAGCGCCTAAAGGGGCTACAGGGGAGCTGGAGAGGGGCTTTGGGCCTGAACTAAGGATTACCCTCATTTTCTGCCTCATCCAAAACTTTACTGTGACAGCAAATCCAGATCCCAAAAATTCAAATACTCACCCTGTTCAACATCCCCTCTCAACACGACATCCCACAGGGCTTCCCTTCTGATGCAAGTGGTTTAGTACTTACAAGTCAACCAACACGCTCACTGAAGTGGCATTCCCTCAGGAAAACATTCAAATGAGCTCCTCTATTAAATTACAAAATAGGGCAGCCTTCAGTTGTTTAACATGCACTCCAGTTCCTCTTACAGCAGGGCATCCTTCAGTGTTTAGCAGGAGCATGTTCCTCTACTATTCAATTATCTTCTTGCTGAAGAAACACTAGACCTCTGAAACGAAGGTTAACCATTTTTTATCCATGAGGTTATTTAGGACACCACTAATGATTGCAATTTTGCATTTATGTGTAGCCTACCTGCATGAAATGCAATGAAAAAAACTGGCTGCAAAAGCAGGTTTAAAAATGGATACCATTATCATTCAGCAACATTAAAATCCAAGGGAGGAGAAAACCCCACCAGTCTTAACTCTGTGGTCTGCCTTTTGTGAACTAAAAATCTACAGAAGGATTTTATTGCAGGGTACTCCTGTTGGTAAGTACCAATAACAATCCAGAATCCTGATGATCTGGATTAGAAGAAGGTTTCTGCATCCACAGCAGGAATTTTTCTCTAGAAACCCAAGACAGCATTGACCAAGACCTTTTCCATGACTGTGAAGACACCTTCCCTGCAGAGAGGTGGGGAAACAGCTTGTTGGATCCCTTACCAACTCCTTACTCCATGTATTTTTTTAAATTTTTTTTCCTGAGCTGTGACTCCAGGTGAAGATGCAGAGATGCACCTCTAGGTCACAATGACACATTTATCCCTCTGCACTTGGAAGTCTCAATTCCAGACTAGCTGGGAACATGGATTCATGCTCCAAGCATCCTGACCCTGGCATAAACAGGGAGAGCTACCACAAACTACCTGTACTGCACAGCTGGAACCAGGACCCTCAAGGGCACCAAGGACCAGGAAAACTGCACCAAGGCTGGGACAGAGCAAGGCAGGACACACCAGGGAGAACATCCAGCAACAGAGAGATCTCCTCTACCATGGGTCAGGAAGAAAAAGGTCATGTAATGTTCACAGAGCACATAGTCAGGGGGAAAAAAAATCATGTTGTTTCCAATCAATTGAAAAGAAGTCAATAAAGGAAATTATCACTGCTTTGGTAGGATTCCAGCCCCAAAAAGCCAATGAAATCTTCCCCTTCCATGTGCATGTGTTTTCTTTATACATAAAGAAGGAAGACAATCCCATTAAATGAGAAAATAAATGTATATAGTTCTCAGTATCAGGCTTCATTTTCAGCCACTCACAAAACCCAAACTCGTGTACATGGTACAACAGGAATGCACTGGGAATAAGGGATTGCATTCCAATCCTACAGACGAGAAGCTCTGCCAGGCAGGTCAGTGAGACCTGAGATGGGAGGAGCTCTTTGCCAAGGCTCTCTGCAGATGTGCAGGACAAGATGCCCCATCCTGCAGCACCAGGAGGAGCAGCACTCACACAGTTATTCCCAAGGAACTCTGTGCACTTCTTCTGCCCTTCAATGCTCTCAAGGCTGCATCCACACATCTGAACAGAAACAGGAGCTCCAGTGTTCCCTCAGTTCTTGCACTTGAAAGGAAGTGTTTCAGATGACAGCAGAAGAGAAGAGACTGATAATGGGAAGCAAAAATTTGGTGGGGAGTCATTCAAATGTGAAACTGTTAATTAAATATGTAAAATACTTCCAGAAGCAGCAAGGGATAGGAAAATAAACCAAAACAAAACCAAATGCTGCATCTACTGTAAACAAGTGTGAACACAGGGAATAAATATATCTACCTTCCAAACTGGGATTTGACTTTCTAATCTCTTGTCTACAAATTTCAGATTTGCTTCTTTTTTGAACACATGTTCTGTGAAGGATGTCACTGCAAGATTAAGACAAGAAGTAAATATTTCAGCATTTAGAAAAGAAACAGGAAAAACTGTTTGTTGTTCAAGATTTCTTGAATAGCTCAGAACACAGCAAACAGCTTCTGCTCCTGTTTAACAGAAAGGGTTCACCACCATGTAAGTAAAGAGTGTCCCTTGTTACCAAACAGGCAGCAGGGAGCTGTGACAAGCTCAGAACAATTCTAGGCACAGAACAATTCCAGGCACAATTCACAGGGCTGCAGATAAGAAAGGAGGAGTTGAACAATTTAAAGCAGTTTGTGGAGGAGAGGAAGGAGAGCTGCACACAATTTCATTATTACTTCAAGTTCTGTAGTACGTGGGAGCAGCATGAGAAAGAATCCCTCTGTGCTGGACACTGTGAAATGGAGCAAGAGCAGGCTCCCCCCAGAAGCCTGTGATTAAAGCATAAAACAGAAGATAAACACTAGCACAAGGTCACACAGAAGACAATTTGCAAGCCCTACTCAAACTAATTTTACTTCTAGATACACAAACAACTCAAACAGGATTTAACAAAAAGCACTATAACTATCATCCAGCCCCTATAAAATGCTGCTCATTCCAGCCACCAGGCCAAGCTTTCAGAATATGGTGGGTACCACACAGAAGATGGAGGGTACCACAATTCCCATCTTACACAGGTGCAAAGAGACACCTAAACATCATTGCAGTGGGTTCCAGATTAAAACAGATCAGCCCTCAGCCTGTGAGCACAATGCATCACCCTCAGCTCAGAAGATGGTGTCCTGGCTGAGGCTGGGAGAGAGTTCCTTTTCTCCCCAGTAGCTGGTACAGTGCTGAGGTTGGGATTCAGCCTGAGAACAATGGTGATGCTTCAGCTGCTGCTGAGCAGAGCTCCCCCCGAGTCAAGGACCCTGCAGGGTCCCAGCTGTGCCAGTGAGGAGCTGCAGCAGGAGCTGGCATGGAGCATGGCCAGGAGAGCTGATCCCCTTGGGCAGGGCATGTTCCACACCAGGGGATGCCATGGCCAGGGTGGGAACTGGGGCAGTGGCCAGGAGGGGCTGAAGGCTGCTGAGGGAGGGGCTGGGCATCAGTGGGTGGGTGGTGAGGGATCACTCACTGCACTGGCATCACCCATCTGTCTGGACTGTCCTCCCTTCTTCAATGGTCTCCCTCCTCATTACAATAACAATACTAATAATATCATTATTGCTTAACTCAAGTATTAAACCATTCTTATCTCAAACCCACAGGTTTTACCATTTTCTGATTCCTCTCCCATTCCCCAGCATCTGTCAAACCAGGCCAGGTGGTTTCCAGAAGCAGATCCAGCCAGCTGAGGTCTCTGCAGCCAGCCTGTAGCATCAGCTAAAACATCCCATGCTCCCAGACTGAACCAAAGCTCAGGACACTGCTGGGCTCCTGGCAGGAGCAGCTTTATGGGGAAAGGGGAGTAAGCTTTTGGGGGGGGGTTTATGGGGAAAAGGGAGATGGAGAGAGACCAGGATGACTCTCACACACACAAACTGCCAAGGAGAGACACACAGTGATTGATGCTGTACATAACAAACACAACTGGGAAGAGTCTAGACAAGCTTTCAGTGTGTAAATATCAAATTATATGAAACATGCTGGAGGGACTTGTAGCAACCTCTAATTGTAAGGTTCTACCTGAAATTTAAAAGAAAGGCAGCAATACCCTCCCTGGCTCCTTGCCTAAGCAGATTCTGCTGATTTGCTAAACCAGACAAATCACATAAACCCTGTGGTTTATAAACACTTTAAAAGTTTATTCCCAATGAGTAAATTGAGAAAACCTATGGGTCTGGGCTTTTTTCTCTGAAGAAAAAGTGAGTGAGGGAGGAAAATCCCCTTTGCCTTCATCCTTCCCCTTCATTCTTCTTCATTTTCATAGTGAGCTACAAAACTGCATTGTGCCCAGCACTGTCACTGTCCTGCCCAATGCTCACAGGATGGAATCTACTTTCCCTTTGAGAACAACATGAAAATTGTTTCCCACTGCTTTCTTCCCAAACACTTTGCCTAAATTATTAAAAGGCAATGTTTACTGCTCCTGCCACAACCCTGGTGCTCTGTAAACACTTCCCACAGAGCACATCTGAACCACCAATCCTTTATCACCTCTCCAATTTCAGAAATGTATCAGTCCTGCAGTTAAAACTCCTCACATGCTTCTGTGATGGGCAGCAAAACCAGAAGTCAGTGGTAAATAACATAACCTGCTAAGTAAAGTTAAATTAAAGATTTGGGGGGGTCTGAAAAGGGGGTTTGATCTTTCACTCAATAAATAAACAAATAAGTGACCCACAAGATGAATGCAGTTCACCCTGAGCACAGGGAAGAGAACTCCAGAGGGATGACCAGGATTGTGTCAAAAAACCTCAAGTTCTAAGAGCAACAGATGCTTCCTCCCAAATCCTTCCTTTTGGGACCAAAGACAAATCCCTGGGTTTCTGCTGGATGCCAAGCCACCAGCTGTAACTCACCTGTCTCACACCAGCCACACACACATCAGTGTTAGCACATCTGGGCATCTCTACCATGAAGCATCACATAATGTGGAAGAAATTGGATTCTCCCCAAACAGCCTGCTCTTCATGCTGATTCCCTCTAAAAATTCACTTTTTTCTCTCTCTTCTCTTTACTTTCTGTCCTTCTCAAAAGAAAAGCTGGACAAGGAAGGTTTTAGCAGACCCATCTCAAAATGCTGAAATTGCTTCGAAGGTTCCCTGATGGAAAAATACCAGCACAATAATGAGTTTTCAACAGAAAACCTGAATCACCTGAGAAAAGCTAATATTTTCAGCAATTTAGCACTTCCCATCTCCTTATCAGAATAGTACTGATTTTCTTTTCAAGCCAAAGCACTTCAACCATACACATACTTCAATCACAGCAAGCTTGAGGGCTCAAAGTTACACATTTGCCAAGAGGGTCTTGGTGAAAGACAACCAAAACCACCAGCCAAGACTTTTGGTCCAGTAGTGAAGTGCCCAGCTTGCCACAAGTTCTTCCATGGCCCACAGTGGGCCAAAAGCAGCACTGAGTGTTTATTTTATTAACAGCAAGTTCACTTATCTTAAACATGCCTGACATCACCACTGCCCCACATCAGATGCCATTCTCCAGCTCTGTCTCCTCCTCTCCTCCAGGCTTCCAGTAAAATTAGACCTTGCATTAAACTTCCAGTAAAACAATTACAGTTGGCAGGTATTTTTCAACACTGATTTGGAAGCCAAGAAACCAAAGCAAAACAAAACAACATCAAGTCAAGCATTACTCAACTTCCCTCAGAAATAGCTTGTTCTGTAGATCAAATACTGTCACTGGCAGATGGTTTTGCTCTCCAGTATTTCATGTGCTCTGTGAACTTCACAAAAGCATTGCCTGCATACCTTACAAAATTTCCCTACAATAAAATAGGGGGAAATGTCTCAAGGCCTTCAAAACAACAACAAAAAATGATGACAGAGAGAAAAAGTCCTCCTCAAATGCAGTGGGCATTTTTATTGTGGAGAAAACAATGAAAAGAAAAAGGAAAGCAAGAAGGAGCTAGAATCCTTCACAAGATTTCTAAGCAGCATGCATCACCACCATCACTTTCTCCTGCATGCAGATGATATGCTAACAAGCCCTTTAGATAATTTAGTCCATATATATGCTGTGTAGGTGTTTGCTAAAACACTAATGCCAGCATCCAGTCACTACAACGGGCGTGCTTTCTACTTTATTGCATTAAAAATTGTTAGGAGAAGTCACAGGAAAATGTGACAAGAAAGAGAACTCCATTTTCAGAAGTATTTTAAGTCAGTTCACCTCCATTTATTTTTCACCAGCAGCAAGGCTGTGGTTAGAGCTGTTTCCTCCTGGCATTGCTAACTCAGCATTCCCTTGATTCCCACACTTTATCATTCCCCTTTCCTGTTTTTGTACTCCCTGCTGCCTTTTGAGGATGCTGAGCAGGGGCAGGATGAAAAATCGAGAGGAGAGCCCTCAGCTTTCTGAACAGCAGCCTCAGGAAGCAAAGCATTTAACAAACACACTGGAATGCTGATCTTTAATCTTCAGGTCATTCAGCTAAAAACATGATGTACAGAAAGGAAAAAGTGATGTTCTAACAATCCTTGAGGTCTCAACAACAACAATTCTGTCCATTCAGAGAATCATACCGAGCACTTTCTCCTCTGTCTACACCTACCACTTCTGTCTCATTCCACACTCTTAAAAAAATTCAGGATGTTTAACAAAAAGTCAGCCAGGTTTGACTGCAAACATCTTTTGCCAGGATAACTCTCAAAATTGCCTAAGGGCTTGAGACACTCAGGTGCTTTAACTAACAATTGAACAGGACACTGCATTTCGTGCAGCTCTGAGATGGCTCTGAGACCTTTTTCAGTGTCTTTTTTTTTTTTCCCCACATACACACAGAGAAAAGGATGGATCATTCTGGAGATGAGTCACTACTGAAACAACAGAATAAACTCCTGTGAAAATGCTGTGAGGTTTCTGCTTCACATTCTCCAGCTCCTTTCTGGGATAATTTGGCAAGGTTCTGGCAAACGCTCCTCCCACAGAAAACAAGCAGAGATTTTTGTCAGTGAAATTAACCTAGAAGCGCTCAATATTAATTTCAGTCTCCACTTACCTTCTCCTCCCGCTTCAAGTCTGCTTCCTCACAAAGCTGACAAAGGAGAATGGAAAGCCACCAGGAGCAGGGTGACTGCTGACACCAAGCCCACAGCCAGGACAGATTTCCACACCCCCAGACAAAGCTCCAGCACCTTTGCTACTGCCTGAATATGTACAATGCTACAAGGTGGTTTAGACTGGCTTCCACTTGGAACAAGTTCAGCAGGAACATCTTTAGGCTAAAGCCAATTAACCCAAGTAAAATGGGGGGGGGAGTGAAAGGTAGGGGTAGGTGAGGCTTTGGTGCCAAGCAGTCAGCAGGAAACTCGACCTAAAGCCAGAGCTTCCTGCTGCCATGGTCTGCCTGCACATCCACCCAAAATCCTGACAGACCTGAACACCCTCCTTGGGCACAGGCACCACACTGATTCCTGCCAGCCCATCCAATCTGCACACAGAGCACTAATGAACTCTGAACAGGCAGAAGGTACCCAACCCAGGATCACAGATAATGTCCCTGTCTGTCACCAACACTAATCTCAGGGTCATCAGGGGACACTGGGTGCTTACCTGGACAGCTGTCCCATGCTGCAATCTGCCCCACTGTCTCTGCATGTGTCCTGCTACTCATTTATCCCTGTTACCTTCTTATTTATCCCTGTTACCTTCTTATTTATCCCTATTACCTTCTTATTTATCCCTGTTACCTTCTGGCTCTGCACAGCTCCCTGACAGGAGGGGGCAGCTGGGGGGGACGGGCTCTGCCCCAGGAACAGGGATGGGACAAGAGGGAATGGCCTCAAGCTGTGCCAGGCAAGGTTTAGATTGGGAATACAGGATTGAATATCAGGGAAAATTTCTTCATTCAAAGGGCAGTCAGGCCCTGGAACAGGCTGCCCAGGACAGGGATGGAGTCCCCATCCCTGGGGCATTCCCAAGACATGTAGATGTGGCACTTGGGGACATGGGTTAGTGGTGGGCTTGGCAGTGGCTGGGGGAACAGCAGGACTCAATCTTAGAGACCTTTTCAAACTTCAGTGACTCTAAAATTGCACTTAAGATACTCTTAATTGCACTTACTTACTTAATATAATAATCTATATTATTAATGTTACAAATATACCTTCAGTTAGGGACACTTGCACCTTTTATTAGAGCTCCTCTGGAGGAACAGGGGCATTCCTACCATCCCTGCTCCCACATCTCCACAGAGGCACTTCAGGAGACTGGACATGGCAAACCCTTGGTTCTCAAGGTCACTGCCCAATCACTTCAGTCATTTTATACAGGAATCTGATGGAGAATAGTTTATCCATATCTGATGGATAAACTGCTTATCTACCATACAGATTATAGTAGGACTAAAAACATTCTGATTGGCTGTGCATAGTTGAGTAGGCAGAAAACATGAGGAAAAATGCAATCTTAAAAAAAAAAATGACCAACTCTGAAAGTAAATGAATTTTTCTACTGGCTTCAAATAGACTAAATTAAGGGAGTTTCACCAAAACAAATCATTAAGTTTATAAACATGAAAGTGAGTTTTGTCAGCTAGCAAACATTTGTACCCCACAGACGCTGAGTAAGAGCATGCAAGGAACAAGTGCACTCACAGTGTGCTCAAAATCCACCACCTTGATTGGACTGTCAGTCCCTTAACAGATGATAATCCATCATTCCTCAGAGACTGCAGGAATGCCAGCACTTCCTTCAGCACTCATCAGAGAGGAAGATGAGAAAACAAAGTAAAAGAAATTAAAGACAGGCAGGCAACCCCCCCTACTCCAAACCCAAGAGAACAGCTGCTCCTTTTCATCAATGGGGAAAGCACTTTACACCTTCATTCCCCTGTGCTGAGCAGAGCTGGTTGGCATTTTTACACCATTTCAGACAGGAAAGCAAAGGGCAAGTAGCACAGCAGAGGCAAAAGAAAGTTCTACCTTTCCATCCCTCTGCTCTTATATCCATGGGAGAAACAGGCTTTTTTTCATTTTCAAATTTGTTTGCAAACTTTCATTGCATTCCTTTGCTTTCCCAAACCATTGTTATCCTAAAAGCTCAGGTGAAACACAGAAAGAAGCAATTCCTTTTTTTAGGAAGCCTTCAGTGGAATCCCCAATCCCCCCAGCCATCCTACACAGACCCCACAAGCTCACCCAAGACTTTAAAGGTGAGGTGACAACAGTTATTCCCAACAACTACATCCAGTCTGGGAAGTCCATTTCATCCTGCAGCCAAGGGAAACCAAAAGCAGATCCATGGGAAATGGTGTAGAATACAGAAACCATCAGGCAGTAACACTCCCTCCTACCCCAGCTCAAGCACCCCAACCCTCCTCTCCTCAAAGAGCAGCTAAAGCTGTAGGAGTGCAAAGCAGCAAGTCAGCAGGGACTGACCATCACAGCTGTTGGGCTCTCCTGCCCATTTCCTCGTTCCTTCCCTCTCCCACACCTTGGGAGCTTTGGAAAACCAAACTCCCTGCTGAAAGGCAAGACTGCACTTCCCAGAACAACACCTGATCTCATCTGGGCTCTCCTAGCCCCAACATAAAACAACTGGCAATGTGGTGAGGGGAAATTTAAGAAGAGGACATGGGAAATGGTGCCAGTGCTGGGAGAGGAAACTCCATCAGAACAGCTTTTTGACTTGGAAGCAAAATTAACCAAGGAATTTCTTAAGCGCTTTTTAGAAACACCTTAAAGTTTTAACCAATAAAGAAGACCCCATGGAACAACTTTGTGTTGCCCAAGACTTCACAGGCAGCACACACAGGAGGTTCCCTGCCCAAAACCAGCACTGGAGCTCTTTGTCCTGGACACGAGGCCCTGCTGCACCAGCTCTGAGCCTTCCCTCCATTCCCTCTGCTGACAAGCCAGCTCTTGTTCCCTGGTGTCCTGCCAGGACCTCTCCTGTCAAACATCCCCTGTGCCAGCACAAGTGGCAACACGAAACTGCAGGAGAATTGGTGCTGCTCTGGCTTTTGCAGGTCACTGCAACACCACAGAGCACGGGTGGGGACATGAAACAGAAATACCAACCAGCCTGCAGCTACAGAGCAGGGCTTTTAACCAGGCACAGCCACTGGAATCACAAATCTCTGTACTCCCACAGCCAGCTAGTGCTCCCTCTTTCCCAACAGTGTGCCCACAATGAGCCTGATTCCTTCCATCAACCCCACCCCAAGTTGAACAAGTGAAGGCTCATCCATTAAATTTCACCTATACCCTCATTTCTCCCCCAAGAACACTCACTCGATTAGCTACAGTTAAAGCACCACAGTTAAATGGATTTTAATCAAATGCAGTTTCTTTTTCTTCTTGTTGCTGTTGCCTTGCCTTTTACCTACTTATCTACTTGTCTGTCTTGCAATCAAATCCCAGAACACAAAGCAGCACCACTGAGAATCAGGGAACTAACACAAGTGGTGATTATTTTGCTGTAACACCAGTTATCTAAGTGGTTTGTGGTAGAAAGAGAAAAGGTTTAGGGAACAAACAAGGGGTGCAGCCAGAGATCAAAAGAAATACTGCTCCTAAGTGGAATATTAACATTTCCCTATGGAAGAGATGACAGGAAGATCAGTAAAGCACATTAAGCAGAATCACTGCAGTTCACAACTGGAATATTTACAAGCTTTTTGGCTGTTCTTTAGTATTTCAGAATTGAAGAAAAACCCTGACTGAATCTTTCCTCTTGTGCCCTGCCCATACCTAGTGGTGCTGTTCAGCATGACTCCACTGACAAATTTTCTGTCTGGATCCAGCCCAACTCTCTGTGACCCATTAGAAGAGAAGGGTGCACAATGGAGAAAAGCAACAAAAAGCCATGGCAGCCTACAGAAACCAGCTCTGGCCCTGAGCACTCACTCAGAAAGCTTTTACTCCTAACACACACCATGTGAAGGATGGGAGAAAAGCATTTGATCATTTCTGCCCCTGACACACCTGGGGACAGCAATGCAAAGCACACCTGTGCCCTTACACAATGTCCTTTCCAACACCAAGTGCCTCCTCCTGGTTTTGCTAGGCTGTGCCTCAGCTTCTCCTGCTCACATCTCCAGCCTCATGCCATCAGCTGTTTAGCTCTCCACATTCCATCTCAGCACTCCACCTTGCCACCTCCTTGCTCATTACATTGATGAACATTATACTCCCACTCTCCATGTCATTTTTCTGGTTACTGACACCAGCTCTGGATGGTGACAACCCAAACACAAATGCTCAGGCTCTGCCTCTACCCCAAAATGAAGAGTCAGCCAAAATGAAATACCCAAGGACAGGCTGGATGAGGCTTGGAGCAACCTGGTCTAGTGGAAGGTGTCCCTGCCATTCCAGGGGTTGGAATGATATAATCTTCAAGGTATAATCTTCCAACCCAGGCCATGCTATGAACATCTGTGAAATCTCCTTTGCTGGGCATCATGGTGGCCAACCATTACTCTGAAGTTAATTTTTAATGCATGCTAAGCCCAAGGTATAAAGACTCCAGTCTGTATGAGGTAGGTAGGGACTGCAGAAAGGTGGTGGGAGCTGAAGCTGGGGGACAACCAAACACCAGATGTGCAGAGGAGCCATACACCTTCTAAAGAGGGCAACCAGAAAGACATGTGCTAAACCTCATCTATACAAATTCTCCTATTTGTAAACAAATTAGCATAGCCACAATCCATGACTGTACTTCTGTCTTCCACGACCAGTGAGTCAGAATTGCTGTTTACAGTTATTAGCAATGCAGCCCTGCAGTCCATCAGCACTGGGAGGCAGGTGAAGCTTCAAAAACCATCAGGAAATAGGGATGCACACCCCAGCCCCAGGACTGCACTCTGAGCATTAGTACTTGTCAAAGACAGCAAGAGGAAACACTCTCTGTCGTAATTCTGACCTTAAAAATAGTATTTGACAAGCAAATCTATTATGAGAACAGAATTAAGATACTGAGGTTCAAGTTGATCAAAGGATTTCGAAAAATAATCCAGATTTCGCTCTGGATCCAGAAAAAAACCTAACAAAATCACTTCAAAAGCAAGAAAAAGAACCAGTTTTTATTTTTGTGATAGCAAAGCACAGAACAAGCTCAGAGCCTTACCACAGACACTGTGGTGGCTGCAGAGAGTCTGGCTGGGCAACTCCCATCACAGCAGCTCCACAGCCCCCTAGAAAAACGAGCTGTGGTCTCCCAGCTCCCATCCCAGTGCACCATTCCCTACCCCATGTCGTTTTTCTCCTATTCCAGCAATATCTGGAAGCACATACATTTTCTCCTCCTTATCACAGGCTGTAAAGCTGTTTTACCAGTGCATGCTTGCTCTCTTTTCCCCCCAGTATTCCCTAAAACAGAGCAGCAAACAGGAGAGAAACCAGGGGAACTGCCAAGACAGATGCACACAGCACTCCTACATTTCCAGGTGATCACAAACAACTCAAGGTCTAAGGCACTGCCCTGAGCCCACTGTAACTTCCACCAGTTTTCAATTTAGTCCTAGAGCACCTCGAATCCTTCAACCTACTCAGCCTGGTGGCTAATGACCAGGTAGGGATGAGGAAAGGAGACTGGAGACAGCTTCCAACCCCTACCACCAGCAGGCATACTCTGCCTTAAGGGCCAAAGTCATTCCCATGTTCTGCTTTCCATCACTCCTTTGCCATTTAAATCAAGGCCCAAAACCAGTCCTGCAGTTTGATGATACAGAAAGGTCCCTGCACTCCTCCAGTACTGGGGCTCTTCTCCCTCAACATTCTTCTCCCTCAGCACCACGGCTCAGTCTGCACTTGGAAAACACCTTATGGATATGGATGCTAGCTCACAGAGTTTGATTTCACTGGCACTGAAGCAGCAGGCTGAAGCTCACGTGCTACTTTCATTTTTACACCCAGACACACTTAGTATTTTGAAAGCAATAAAACCATTTCAACACAAAAATTCAAGCATGTTCATGACATGTCAGGGGAGATGGCAGCAGGTAAGGAATGGAAAATTATAGACAAGGAAAAGAAGAATGGGAAATTGAACACTTAAGAAAGAAGAGAGGTCACCAATTTACCAATTAAAAGAATCCACCAGCAAACCAGACAGCACCACCCACCAGGTAGCAACCATGAAACAGAAATCCAGAAGTCTTCAGAGCTGCCTCCACTCTTACTTGCAGTTTTTTTCCTGAGGATATTCAGTTACAACCCAAGATCAAAGGCAGAGCTGACCCCACACACTAGGAAAGCTCACAGATTTTGGGGGATAATATCCTTATGGCATGGATAATTCACCTGGGATCTTCCCTCCCACCTCTGCCCAGGACTGCATCAAAACTTGCCTCCTGCTTGGCCAGAGACACAGCGGGAAGCAGCTGATGCTGCTTGTGGCCAGCAACTGCCTGTTTGTGCCTTTTCAAAGCACAGGATGATGCAAAAACACCCCAGAAAAGAGTTGTTTCTTCTGCATTTGTCTTAGGGCATAAAACATACAGGAACACAACAATTATCCTGGTTATTTACACTCCACTAAAGAGATAAGGGCTGTGATGACAAGAGCAAGCAAGTGGGTTCTTCATGTGCTTTCCCAGGATAGCAACAGCTCTTGGGAGAGCAGGGTGGAAGAGAAGAGAGGAGGTATTGCCATCAGTCAGATCATTCCTGTACCTGAAACAAAGTGTTTTATTTCAAAACCAGGTCTTTAGACTGGTGGAAGTTTGCACCTTGGGCTTTCTTTCAGAGGGCAGGCAGGGGGAAAAGGCAGCAGTAAAACAACAACTTGCCTTACTCATCACAACAGGAGTGAAGAAATCTGTCCTCATGCACTGGAGGCATTGTAAACCCCAGAAAAACAGGAGCCCTCAGCACAGTACACCTAATGAACATCTTCAGTGACCTCCCCCTCATTTGTGCAGCCTCCCTAGCCCTGTGCTGCTGCCCAACCTGTTCTGCCTACAAAGGAAAGCCAGGGCAGGGCCTCCAAGAGTTTGGACCAATTTTTCCCCAAGCAGCAACATCGCTATGTGCTGATTCTGCCACATTTGCTATTGCTTCAACATCAGCGCCTTCGGAAGCCCAAAACCCCGAGGCTTTGCCTGGCCAGTCTTCCTTGAGTGGGCAGGAACACCATCCCAACCCCAGGGCAGGAACACCATCCCGACCCCATATCTGCACCAGGACAGGAGTCAGGAAGGGCGATGGCCCCGTCCCCAGCCCGGGGTGGGAAGGACCGGGAGGGAGCCGGGGCACAGCCCTAACTCCCAGCTAAGTTGGGCGGCTGAATCAGCGCGGGTGGACAGCGATTTACTGCTGACACAGAGCTGCAATAAATCACCACCTTTCTGGAGCAAGCAGGAAGTTGCAGGGGTGACTTAGTCATCCTCCATCCTGACGCCATTCCAGGAGCAGAGCCACATACGTCCCCTGGCTTTGGGCTGTGCCCGTGGCCCAAAAATAGCTTTTAAGCCAAATCCTGCAGTCATCATTCAAAGCTGAAACCCTTTTATTTACACTCAGCAAGAACTCATGTATGTTTTTGACGATGCTGAGAGTAACCAGTGCTTAAATTATTTGCTTAGCAAAGAAGTCTATTTAACTACAAGTTACACCAAGTATGCCATGTTTTCTGACCCACATAGAAGCTAATAATTTGCATTTTATGGAACCGCTTTGCATAGACAACCCATCTTAATGGCCACAGCTTACTGTACAAGAATTAATAATTGAAAAGCAACTCGTCAGCACTGTTATTTGTGTTACAGGTAACTCACAAACCTCATTACACTGTAGCATTAAATTTCCAATGACCTTCTGGAAAGATGCTCACTCTGTGAGTCTTTTTTTTAAGGCTTGATCTCTCAGAATGCCAAGCAATTGCAGAGAAGTGTGTGACAGCTACCAAGAGTCTGTGGCAAAGGCCAGGCAAAACACCCTGTCAGAAATGTATCAGCCCGATCCCCCCTTTGGCCGAAGAAGTGACTTTGACTTCATCAATCCCCCCTCTCTCCAGCCAGTCACTTGACCACGCTTCTCTCACAAATTTCTGCCTTAATGCCAGATTAATCCTACTTCATCCAGTCCCCAGACATCTAAGAAGCTCCAGCCCTTTCTCTCTCAAATCATTGGCTTCCAAACTATTTCTGTTGCAGCACCCAAGCATTTGCTGTGGATGAAAGAAGGCTCAGATACTAGCACAGAAGTGTAAAGGCAAACAAAAATTACACGGCAAAGCCTGGGATTTTCATAGTCTTAGGGAAATTAGGTCCCCTGAATCCCACGGCAACTCTGAGAAGAGTCGAGTGCATAATTTTCCATTATGCTTGTAAAGATCCCCAAATAAATGTACAACTAAATGCAGCTTCACAAGGCTGAGCGTTTCTTATTCTCCTAAACGTCATTACTAAGCCTGAGGTTTCTTATTCCACGTTTTAAGGCCTGACTTTTCAGAACACAGCTCAGGATG
This sequence comes from Serinus canaria, assembly GCF_022539315.1. NCBI lineage: Eukaryota > Metazoa > Chordata > Aves > Passeriformes > Fringillidae > Serinus > Serinus canaria. Next base: position 23,565,339 of record NC_066322.1, on the reverse strand, counting down.
GCAGTTCCAGGAAAACCCAGCCCAGGGCCCTGTAGTTGGGGAAGAGCAGCAGAGCAGCCCCACATTTGGAGCTGCCTGTCCCGCTGACAGAGGCTCTCTGTGCTGGCACCACAGTCACTCCTCGCTGTGACATCTTTGCTCAGGGCTGTGCCCCTGTGCAATCTGCTCCAGAACATGCTCGCTGACTCCTGCCATCCCCAAAGCTCCTCTGGCATGTTTCTGCCGACTGAAGCAGGAAGATTTGGGGCAGCCAGGGGCTGATTTATCTCTGTGTGAATGCCTGCGGGTGTTATTTGTGCAGCTCTCCCAAACAAAACATTTTCACTGCCATAGCAAAGGCAAACTTGCCCAAATCCAATTTGTTTGGTACTTAATTAGTATCTCTGCTGCAATGCTGGAGACAAAAGAAACACTCCCCTCCTCCCATGAGCATCAGGACTTTTTAGTCTCAAAGATACACCTTATTCCAACATGACCAAAGCAGAAAGAATACAGCTCCCTCTTACTATTAAACAGAGATCATGAGGATCAAGCTCACAGGAGCTTGTCCATCACAAGGTTTTGATTTTAATTTCAGCAGCCCTGGCTGATAGACTCCCACACCTGAAAACTAGAGAGTAATTTAAAACCATAAATCATAAGAAAAAACAATTATATCCATTAGACCTTTGAGTGGTAAAGAGAATAGAGATGGGATGAGAAAACCCTGTCTGGCTTTCCCTTCACCCACTAATAAAACAATTCCCTGAAGTATTCCAGGAGTTTCTCCTCTCCACATTTCTGTGGCAGATGAAGGGGGGAGCCAGATGTGCTCCCCTGGATTCAGTCTGGCTTATTCAGCAGCTTCAGCTCTGCTGTTTCAGATTCCTGCAAAAATAAAGGCTCAGAGGGAAAGCTGAGCCCCTGGGCATCCACCAGACCACAACTTCTGCACGCACATAGGCTGCGCTGGGAGGAGAGGAGCAGCAGCCTGTCCTCCAGCATCACATGGCTGGCCATGCTCAGCAGCCCAAACCACAGCCTGAAACTCAGAGAACGCCCTGGAGCTGGGCACAGCGATCACTAACAAAAGAGCAGCTCCTGCACACTGCCAGTGCATTTACTGCAGTCAGCCTGCCCCTGCATTTACTGCACGCCAGCTGTGCTCCCTTCAAGATGCAGCTGGGGTGAGCAGGCCTGTAGATGAAATGAAGCAGCAGGATCCAAAGTGGATATTGCCAGAACAGAGAAACATCTTAGTCATCCCTCAAAGCTGAAGCAGAAATGGGCTTACAGCCCGTTACCAGCCCTTAGAAAGACAGCATTTGTTTTGGTTTACCAGCCCATTCCTCCCTCAGACTGCTCTCCACTGGAGAAGTGCAAATGTCTGCTACTCAGAGCTTTACTGAACAGCAATTTAAAAGGAATTCTTCAAACACAGAGGTGAACTTCAACAAGCCTGCTTCCCCAGGAACAGCACACCGACATCATGAACGTGTACAGGGCATGGAAAATGCTGCTGCCACTGTAAGAAAGGGAAGACTGTGTATTCCTCTGTGTCTTCCTGCAAAAACAGCCTCCCTGCCCAATATCCAAAACTGCACAGGCTCCACAAATCTAATTAGCCATGACTCCAAAACGCAGAGCTCTAAGTGCATAAACATTAAAATTGTTTTGCCTTTATTAATAAAATCATGGGACAGGATGAGATGAAAATCCCAAGGAGGAAAGTCCAAGAGGTAAGAACCTCCCCCTCCTCAAGTAAAGAGCTGTCTTTGTGTGAATAAACTGGGCAACCTAGATAAACTTTTCCTTGTTTATTATAAAAGCACAAGTCCACCAAGGCCCTTTTATGTCCTGATGTATGAAATTATTGCAGCTATATATAATTTCACAGAGCCAAAGGGGTGAGGCTATGGTATTTATAGACTCATTCAGGGCTAGAATTTTGGTTAGCAGCAACATTTTTATGGCCTCAACACCTACCATACTTTTGGGAAAATGCCCACCTGTATATATAGATCCTGGGAAATTTTCCCTATTAAATACATATTTCAAGTGAACTTGCTCTTTATCTTTTTCCAACCTTGACAGATAAAGCCTGTGCTTTTCTCTTAGAGATACAGAGACAGAAGGAGAAGAAACTGAGGCCACTTTCATAGCAAGAGAAAGGTCTCTAAGCCCATCCTGATGATTTCAGACATGTTCAATGGTTTGGTTTATTCTCCAAAATGGGGCCTCAGATTTCCTAAGCACATGCCACACATTAAGACATGAATCTCTGTAAACAACTCAAAACACCAAGAGCTCCACAAAATAAGAGGAGGAATCATTTTCTTTCGTTCAGGTAACAAATTAGGAGCTCACAATGGTTTAAAAACCTGTTTCTCCAAACTTCTAACCCTGAGCCCTGTGTAAAATCTGCTCGGGACTGGATCAATACTCCAGTCAAATCATTTGGCTCTGGCATCTCTTCACTCCAGAACTGCCTTCCATTGAAGCAAGCAACAGCAGACATGCAGGCAAGGGATGCTGTTAGATTAACACTGCTCCAGAGATCTTGTCCATATCCACATACTGTTGTTTTGTATAGCATCATTATGTAAGCCTCTCTATTTTTAAAACAAAACATTTGTCTGGTCAGTCTCTACTATTATCCCACCCCTAAACCGTCAGGCTGAAATTCCACCCACTTTAATCATAAGTTTACAGGCTTAAGGGTGGAAAAGTAGTAGAAATTACAAGATCAAGAATTTCTATTTGCTTTAGAAACATGAAAATTCTACCCTTTTTTATCAAAAGGATTTCAGAAGCTACCACAATAAGGGCACTGCCCAGGCTTCCCAGGAAACAGGCACGGCCTCAAGGCTGCCAGAGCTCCAGGAGTGTTTGAACAATGCTCCCAGGGATGCACAGGGTGGGACTGGAGGGGTATCTGTGCAGGGACAGGGCTGGACTCCATGATCCTGATGGGTCCCTTCCAGCTCAGGATACCCTTTGTATGATTCTGAATAAATTACCAACCTTTGAAGAGCTTATTGTAATAAACCAAACACAACTTTGCCACCAGCATCTGAAGTTTGTGACCCAGAGGGCTCTTGTAACCCAGACAGACTCCTGAACCACCAGCACAAAAACAAATACTGTAGGTCAATTCACAGCCAAAGGATCCTGCTTCCCTGCCACACAAAGAAAAAGGGGAATTTAAACCACAACTTTGTTACCACCCATCTATTCTTGAAATGGTCGAGGATGGTGTGGTGGAAGCCAACCAATAGAACAGTTCAGGGACTGAGTTACTGCTTTTCCTGCATCATGCAGCACTTAGTGGAACCTGTATTACTTAACTTCAAGCTCTTTAATACAACTTTTAAATTCTGTTCTCTGCATTCTTACACATGCCCTAAAATGTTGCACCAGATCCCTTGCTAAGATTTACTTTGGTAAAGCTTCCAACAATGTTGCTGAAGTTGCTCCTTGGCTTGCAGCAACTCTTTTGTCATTTCAGTTTCTGAGTCAAGACTCACCCCAATCTATGTCAAGGATGCACAGCTGCAGAAATCACTTCTTGTATTTGAACATTTTTTTGCATGCAGTCACCTAAATATGACAGCCATAATGGTACCTATGCATGAAATGGGACTGCAAACAGGGCTGGGATTGTACCTCACTGCAAATGTAAAGCAGTTATCTTCACTCACCTTCTAAGATCAATTAGCACCCCCACATACAGTTAATTTCTGTGTGAAAATCTAAAAAGAAATATATTCTTCTAGAATTAAGATAAAACCACAAGGACTTCAAATGGCAAACTGTAAAATGAAAATATAAATCCTTTTCAAACCAGACAATTATACCAGAAGCTCACCAGCACTGGAAGTTGTGAACACTAATGCCGTGAAGTTTTTCAAAACTGATTAAGACATTTTTTTAGAGAAGACAATCCTTCAGCAGCTATTAAACACAGTTTAATTCCTCCCTGGAGCTGCCAGCCCAAAGGTCCCCTAGAGTGGTGACTGCTACAAGGGTTTAGCAGGAGGACAACTTCACTGCTCCAGTTTTTCAGTGCACCTGGGAGTGGTCCCATCACAAGAGCCAGACAGATCTTCAGTCTGACAGAGAATAACTGCTCTTACTTCCTTCACAAGATTGAAGATGACAAGAGAGCAACCTGTTAATAAATCAGAGCTGAAGTAAACTCGTACCAGTGAAAGAAATAGTCTTAACATGACTGACTGCATATCACATTCCACACTGCCTCCTCTGAACATCCTACAACACAGCCTTAGTAGTATCAACTATTCCCTGTAGTACCTCTTTAGTTTCCAGTGTACCCAAAATGTGCTTGTGTACATTGATCACAAATGCTATACAGCACACAGAGTAGACAGTAGCACAGTGACAGACATCGCAAGTGCCTGTGAAATCCCTTTGCAATTACACACCTGCTTATACAGAATTAAACACAGCCAGCAAGGAAATAAATAACAACAAAAATAATAATAAACTCTTTCCAGAGTATTTTTGGGCATGCATTCAAAATGTAGTTCTGTTCCATCCCCTGCTAGAGGATGGAAAAGCAGCACCCTCAAGGGTCCCCTACCCTAGAATGAGGGGAAGATTGGAAGGCTCAGGCTCCACACCAACACAAAGGCCTCTGGAAAACTGACTGCAGGAGTTGCTTACTCCTCGTTTCCCCCAAACATTTGATGCCATCACACCCTGTATTTTCAGAAGCTGCCCTCTTGCTCGCTTCAAAGGAAGGTAATTCTGGAGTGAAGAGATGCCAGTGCTGAGGGATTTAACTGGAGAATTGACCCAGCCCTGAGCAGACTTTAGACAGGGCTCTGGGTTAGAAGTTGCCCACCTGCAGCAGCAGAGCCCAGGTGAGCCCACCGCAGTTCAGCTGCAGACAGGGATCCCAGCACACACTTATGGAGAGGTCCGTGCTGACCAACACCTCCCTCTCCTCCCCATGCTCTGAATACTTCCCCACATCCCAGCCTGTCCCCTGCCCTCTCAGCTCCTGTCACCTCCAGCACGGTGGCGATGCCTGCGCCGATCTCTGCCCGCGCATCACCGCCTGCTCTGAGCAGATTCAGGGAGACAAGCCCTGAGAACCTCTCCTGCAGCAATGCCACCTCCACAACAGCGACAAGAAACGGCCAACTAATAATGGACCGCTTGAGGGGCTGCCAGCTTCAGCAAACTCGGCTGGAATTGTATTTTTTGTTTAATTCAGGAAGCTTCCAGTTGAGCATCAGTCATCTTGCTTGACCCAACCCCTGGACTGCAGTAGCCCAGAGGCTGCACAGCACCCCAGGCACCAGCGGCTGTGCACAAAGACTTTCCACGAGGCCTTGGGTTGTCAACTAAATGAAGCCAAAAGTAAGTTTGCCCATGCGTGCAGGCAGCACCTAAGGCGCTGCAGAAGCTCCTGGAGCACTGACAATCGATAGTAAGTACATCATAATCCCAAAGAGATTGCTGAAAATTTGCTTAGTACATTACTAAATGTGCACTCATTGTGTTTCCATCCAGTATTTGCAACACGCCAAGTGCAGATCTGCCCGATGTAAACAGCTGCCTTAATCCACACTGTTCTATAGATCGTGTTTACCCAAAGCTGAATGATCATTTCAACCTTTGTTAATCTGATTGCATAACAAACCACAGCAGCCCGAAATAACCAAGCTGCTCTCTTCGGCACACATTAGTTGAAATCAGTAATTTCAGCACCCCGCTTCTTCTGAGAAACGGAACAGACCAGATCATGAAGAAAGAAGAAAACAAACCGAGTACCCGGCTACTGCTTTTGCAGCCAAGCACCAGACACATCGCAGCACACAGATGCCATGGGGCACATTCACACCTGGAGCGGGCTGGGAGCACAAGGCAAAGCAAAATGTTCTCAAGCCCTGAGCTCCGCTGCGCAACTGAAGCACATCCTGCTGGAGCTCACTCACAGCTCGGGCGCAGGCTCCCGAGCAAACTACTCGGCGTGGATTTCCAAAACATGAAATTGCACGTATATAAACAAAGGCTGTAATTTACACAGCGAGATCCTATGAAAGCTTATCTAGCACATGACATCACACCCATAAATTACAACTTAAAGCACCTGTGCCAAACTGCTCCCACCCCAAAATGAACGTGATTAATATCATCTGCTCATCCATGCCTCTTGGGAATAAACACACATGAAGTACCTCCCAAGACAGAGTAGTATTTAAAGATTCTTCAGACATTGAGAAGATTTATAATTATTATTGCATTGCATCATCACAAAACCTTAAACAAATCAAGCTGCCTCATCATATGACACCTAAGATAATACAAGGTTAAACAACATCAAGCAGTATCGGTTAACTTCACTTGTATGGAAGGGCAAACACCCCCAGCGCCTGGGCACGGGGATCTTCAGCCTCACAGCGATTATTAAACAGCAAGTTAGACAAGCAAAATCAAAACACACGGATTTCCTTGAACAGGCCCAGAATCAGAATCTTTCCATTGAAATCCAACCAACCGGGGCATAGGGAAAGTGAAGGGCAGGCGGATAGGGAACTGAATAAGGTGAGGGAAGCGTTTCAGCATCTCTCAGCTTTAGTTCACTGGTCCATGATCAGCTTGGGAGAAATCAAGAGGCGGTATCAGGAGCTAACATTACACTGCCTATTGATCACAGCCAGCTTTCCACAGCACACAACAGAATTCCTCCTCTGGACTGACGATAGCCGAGGAGGTTGCCTTATGGCACAACTGGCAGACAAGACAGGCATCAGCCGACTCTCTAACCAAAACCCGCCTGAATACCTTTGTAAGGCAAAACCAGCCAAGTATCTCCGCTCCAGGCATAAATATCTGCTCCTCCGAGTCCGCAGCTACCCACAAATAATTGCTAATTATCGCCGTGCCCCCACGCTCCGCCCGCGCCGGGGCACTGCCCCCGCAGCAGGCCCTGCGCCGGGAGCGGAGCGGCTCCGCCGGCTCTGTCCGCGCCAGCCGGGTCTGTGCCGTCTCCATCACGCTCTGCCCGTACCGAATCCCCATTTCTGCGCGTTATTACCAATCTGACATCACCCCAGAGCAAGCACAGTCTGACATCTACAGTTAACTCGGAGATGGTGTAAGTGCCGCCCGGCGCACGAGCGCTCGGTGTTGCAATACACCGCTGCCGAGCATCGGAAAAGAACGTAAATAGACACAGATATCGACACAGAGCTATACGTACAAAACCCGCCGGAGAGCGGCTCGCAGGGCTCGCTCCCGCCCCGGCCGCGGAGCCGCAGCCGAGCCCCCCGGTGGCGCTGGCCCCGGCCCGGGGGGGCTCCGAGCCGCCCACCCGCAGCCATTTCCCCGCCGCGGCCGCGGGTCCGGCGCTGCCGGCGAGCCCGCTCCGCACAAAGCCCGCCGGGCCATGAATAAAACATCGCCCGGAGGCGGCGGCGGGGGGGGGTCGGGATACGAGAAATAAGGGAATGGAACGGGGAGCGGGGGAGCGGCCCCGCGGAGGATAGGGGGCTCCTCCCGGCCCCTGACCCGCGCTGCCCCGGCCCCGGGCGCTCACCTCGGCAGCCGCGCTCGGAGCGGCTCCCCCGGGCCGGAGCGGGCGGCGGGCGCGGGCGGCTGCGGCTCCCGGGCGGTGTGCGGCGGCGGCGGCGGGGAGCGGAGCGGAGCCGAGCTGAGCCGAGCTGAGCCGAGCGGCCTCTCGGGGAGCGGGCGGGGCGGAGCGGGCGGGGCGGGGCGGAGCGGGGCCGTCACCGCGGGGAGGAGCCGCCCGCCCGCAGGGTCCCCGCCGGCTGCGGGGGTACCGGGAGTGATCGTCCCGCACTCGGACCCCGGGGTACCGCACCGCTCGTCGCGCACTCGGACCCGGGGGTACCGCACCGCTCGTCCCGCACTCGGACCCCGGGGTACCGCACCGCTCGTCGCGCACTCGCACCCCGGGGTACCGGCACCGCTCGTTCCGCACTCGGACCCTGCTGTACCGCACCGCTCGTCCGCACTCGGACCCCGCGGTACCGGCACCGCTCGTTCCGCACTCGGACCCTGCTGTACCGCACCGCTCGTTCCGCACTCGGGCCCCGCGGTACCGGCACTGCTCGTCGCGCACACGGATCCGCGGTGTCGCAGGGCAGGGGCTCTGAGCGGGAAGGAAGCAGGCGCCCGGTGAGGTCACGATGCACAAATACAGAATCGTGGAATCGGTGAGGGTAGGAGGGACCTGTGGAGTTGGTGCAGTTCAAACCCTCACCAAGGCAGGGTCACCCGGAGCAGGTGACACAGGTGGGTTTGGGATATTTCAGAGTTGGAGACTCCGCACCTTCCCTGGACAGCTGTTCCAGGGTTCTGCCGCCCTCCATGGAAATAAGTTCTTCCCCATGGAAGTGGAGGGTGAGCTCCAATCTCTGTTCTTGGGGCCCAGGGAATGGCTGGAGCTGTGCCAGGGCAGGTCAGGCTGGAGATCAGGGAAAGGTTCTTCCCCAGAGGGTGCTGGGCACTGCCCAGGTTCCCTAGGGAATGGGCACAACCCCAAGGCTGCCAGAGCTCCAGGAGGGTTTGGGCAACGCTCCCAGGGATGCACAGGGTGGGATTGCAGGGGTGTCTGGGCAGGACCAGGGGCTGCACTGGATGACCATGTGGGTCCTTCCAACTCTGGATATTCCATGGTTCCATGTTGATAAACTTCTCATGTTTTACTTTTTTTTCCATTGTTCCTCCTCCTGTCACTGAGCACCACTGACAAGAGTCTGGCACCATCCTCTTGGCACCTGCCTCTGGGATATTTATGTGGCTCTCTTTGGTGTCCATGGCCCACTCAGTAGGAGAACAGCAGAGTGCTTCTCTTCCTTAGCATGGAAGTTGTTTTCCCAGGAATGCAATGCCTATCAGCTCTATGGCACCATGCCCCCAAGCTTTCACAGGAAACCTGTGTTTTTCTGTCCACAGAGGCAGACTTTTTCATGAAAACAACTGAAAAACTGGAGATGGAGGTGAGGCCTCTTTGAAGATTGGGTTATAAAAGCTGTCTCAGACTGTTCCTGCCAGGAAGTGCTACCATGTGAACTAGAAAGACTCCAGCAAGCCTACATCCTTTTCATCACTTACAGTTTTAGTATCATCCAATGAACCAGGCAGATAAGTTTTCATCTAAGGACATTTTTCCTTCAGCGTGATGAAAATGTTGAAATAAACAACAGTTTGTTTGCCAAATCCTTGGCAAGATCCCATTTGAAGTAATTTCTACCTTCAACTTTCTAGCAATTAATTATTTTTTGCTGCACTGGAAATCACTACCAGAAAGGTGCACATAAACAACATCAAGACATTCCAGAAGAGGGAATATTTTCAACTCTAGGTTGATAACTGTGAAGTTTGGCCAACTTTGTTTTTCTGCAGAGAGCCTGATACTGTTTCCAAAGAAACCTGGTGCTTTTACAGTGAAACATATATGATTGCTATGCCTCTATAAACTGTGCTTCCAATAAAAATGCCCATAAAAGAACAGCAAGAAGCAAACATATTTTGTTTAGCTTCCACAAGCAAACCTCCCTGATGTTTTCCTGATGATGTGTGCAGCTAGTTAACATTCATAATAATTATTTACATGAAAATCCATTTCCTTATGCACAAATTCGTTGATGGAGTCTTTGTCTGCCACTCTCATGTAGTCAATAATATGTTTAAAAGCAGAAAATAGTTATTTCCCTGATTTCTGGTGTTTGTTTTACTCATTTCTGAGATGAGACAGTGCATACTGGAGAGCTATTTTTAGAAGCTGAAAAATGATACACAGAGTAAACAATTTCTGATATCTAGGACAATTTTGGTACTAAGAGTACCATCAGCTGAGCCCTGTGCTCTGTCCCTGCCTAGTGATGCTCAAACCAGGTATTAGTTGATTAACTCACAAATAAATTACAGGTTTAATATCAAAACCAAGTGCTGGGGGTTGTTCCTGCAAGAGGAGAACTAATTTCATCCTTACTTTTTTGTACATGAGAATAGAAATTGGTTTTACTTCTTTCATTCTCCTGCTGCTGTAGGAATGAATTGACTTGGGTCTGGGAGAGTCATGGACTAAAAGTAGCCAGAGAAAAATATTTGCAAAGATGAAATTATCGTTATTTTTATAATAATAAGCCCCTCAAAACTCTTGGAAAGAGGAAAGATGAGGATACATTTGAGTATGGAAAGCCAATGGCTTGTACCTGGTTGTTTTCTTTTGAAAGCAGCTCCACCTCTGTGCCAAGAGGAAAGAACAAGCCTCTTAAGGTAGCAGGTAAAGCAGAGGTGTAGAAGCACCAATTTGGCCTATTTTTGAGGGGAAAAAAGATTTGTCTCTCATCACAGTGCTGCAGTGCAATCAGTGTGTGCATGCCTCTCATGTTGCCTCAGTTCTATCAATACAGCAATGCTAATGAGACTCTGTCTTCCCCTAAAAATGGGAATGCAGTTCATTGTTTATGCCAAAAGTATGTGTATTGTACCTGTGTCCTACTTGTTATGGGTGAAAAATAGACCATTTCTTGGATCAGGTAGCTGCTATCAGCACAACTGTCTATGTTTCAAGCTGAAAACTCTTTCAGATGCCTTTATTTTCTGAAAGGCACTGATGATTTCCTGATACTTCAGTGAAGCTCTTCACTTCAGAAATGGGAGAAATGAGAGCAGTCATGGCTCACCTTATAGAAGAATAAGTGAAATTGCTGCACATTTTTCCCAATTAACAGGAGTTTAGAAGAAAAACTAAAATGCTGCACAAGCTGCTGCCAGAAACAGTTTCAGGATTTTCATTAATTGTTATCACCTGGACCCTGGCTAAAGTAAACCTCACAATGACAAATTCATTTTCCCTTCAAGTATTGTAGTCCCAAAACATTGAACTATTTCCTAACCGTGCTGATATTCAAGGGTTTTTGTAAACACAGTCCCTGGGGCTGGAAAGTGTGGTCACTGTGCATGGACTCTGACTGCCAGGGTGACTCCTCCATCCCCCAGGACTGCTGGAGAAGCCAAATCAGGCTCACATGGACCACACTGCTGTTGCTGCTGGAGAAAGAATAAAGGGCACAGAAAGGCATGAGCCCTGCAGATGCAGCTTCCTCCCATGGATTTTGCATGTTCTATAAAATGTGAAGATGTCAGGTACCAAATTTTTTATAGGATGCCAAAGTTGTTGGGGTGAGTTTGATGCTGCAAACCAACAGGCTGCTCTTTGAGCTGTTCTGCTGCTTGACAAGTGACACAGGAACAGATTTGTGAAATTCCCAGCTTCTTTTTAATGGTGCATGAAGATCAAAGACTAGCTTTACATATTTAAAAGGCTACAAATTAGCAGATGTTTGTTTTGCACAGTCTGGCCCTGCTTGTTGCATTCATTGTCGTTATTAAAATGGAAATGGATGTTAATCTGCAATACAGAAAAACTTGGACTGCAAATTCTGGGCATATAAGAGAATGCATTTTAACCAATAAATAATTATCTCTGAATAAATAATGGCCTTGGAAGTAGGAGCTGCTGCTCTCATTCACCTCACCCAGCACTACATCTCTTCAGAGGGCAAAAAGGAGAATGAAATATTTTAAAAGAGTCAAAGATTATTCTGCCTCACTTAACGCTGCATAATCCTCCAGAGTCTTCTGTTTCACAACTTCATCCTCACAGAGCAGGGCCTACACCAAAACCCTGGGACACAAAGCAAGCCCAGCTGTAGGAGAAACCTACAGAAACACCTGGGAATTCTTCAGGCAATCTTTACTGCTCCCAGCTCTATGTGCAGCGCTTGTTTATTTACTCTGCAGATTCAATTATTCTGCTTATACCTGAGCTTGCAATTAGGAAAGATAAGACAAAATAGGGAGATAAACCCCCCAGTAAACCACCCACATTTTGGAAGCTATATAAACAAGAAGAAAAGGTCCATGGCAAAGCATCCAATCCTGAGGTCCTAATTCCAGATTAACAGTTTAGCAAAACTGTTTGTTAATTTCAGGCAAGGGCTGAGAGAGGAAAGACTGAGCAGGAACTTTAATTGTCAACTGTTCAACATTTGGATGCAGCACAGGTACTGCCAAAGTCACTGGGGTTTTAGCCTGAAGAATGCTTCGTGCTGGCACTGCAATCATAGGCCATGTGCCTGTGCTAAAATAAGATGAATCAGTGAAGATCACAGAATCATGCAGTACCCTGAGTTGGAAAGGGCCCACGAGGATCATTAAATCCAACTCCCAAGATCGACTTTTATTTGTGTGCCTGCAGGTCCAGTTCACCAGAGCCCCTCCCCCTTTTATTATGGCTCTTCTCTAAACAGACAATATAAGGTCTGAAAACCCAGGGAAGGAGTGGCAGGTGAGGACTGGGTGCAGTGCTCCTGTTCAGGTCAGCAGCAGAAGGTGCCTCTGCCTTTCAAGGTGCAGAGTTGGATGCAAAGCACAGGCTGAGTTCTGCTCCTGACTGAGCTAGCACCAACAAAGCCAAGAACATTTGTTGCTCAGTGCCAGTTAGGCTTGCACAACTTTCTCTTTAAGCCTCTTCTGCTTTAGCACAGCTCATTCTGACACTGAATTACACAGAGAAGACTTGTGTGAGCTGTTCTACCTCCTCCTGGGGAGAGAGAGGTGCACATCTTTTGGGAGGGACACTGCTCACTGGTGATTCCTTCTCTGGCACAGCTGTTTGCAAAGCACAGAACCAATCCCACTCCTCACCTCAGGAATATACACAGTTTTAAGTTAAAAAGAGTTTTAAGTGACAAAAAGAGACCCTGTCCCAATAACAGTAACAGCAGTTTCCTTGTTAAGATCTCAACTGTATCTCCTACATTAGGAGATAAACACTGTTAAATTTTATGTAAATCAGTCCTTCAGGGGCCCATAAAAATCCTGCTTGCAAGGAGATAAAGCAAAACCAGGTGACTATAACAGTAATGAAGAATTTGGGGATTTTTTTCATGTATTTTATGCACCAAAAAAAAAAAAAAAAACCAAAAAAAAAAAACCAAAGAAACAAAAAGCCAACAAACAACATTCTAAGTTCATAACTAGTAGAAGGATGGCTTGGAGCAGTAGAACTGACGTGGGTGAAGTCTTCATTTGTGCCCTACCCAAGGCATTTATCAGCATCACAGCAAGGGACCGTGTGCCATGTGCAAACTTAAACCGGTACACAGCTCTTATCAGATCAACTCTCAGGTCTCAGCATCTCAGGCTGGCAAACAGGGATTCAGTAAGTAGCCTAAAACCCAGAGTGGGCTGAGAAGAAAAGCTACAAGCAATGGCTGAGTCCCTCTTCTAACTGCTGGCACAACTTCCCCCTTTTCATGCACAGGAAGTGGGCATTAAATAGAAATATATAATGGGGTTTTCCTGCATCCCTTTCCATACCAGAAAGGAGAACACACTGACTTGAGCATACTGCTGTCTGTATGGAATTGAAGGTCTATTTCCTTGTGCACCAGTGTGTGTTATTCCCTTTTAATTTCCAAGCTGAGGAAATAAAGAAAAAATATTCTTGTCATTATGCTGCTATTATGGCAGAGAATTTAATTGCATTCAAATCAAGGCAAAGTTATGATTCCCTTAGAAACTGTAACTTGGTCCAAAACACTGAGCTCTCCTGGAGCAATTGTTGCTGCACACCTTTAGAGAAAACATTAAGCTGACAGGAAGTGTGTGTTATGGTTCATAAGGGAACTATTACATGGAAATCCCCAGCTTGTAAGGATTTGTGATTAATCACAAATGCACTTTCATCATAGCTTTTTCATACAGGTGGTGGTACAGAGCTGTGGGTTAGGATGTGCCTGCCTTCTCCTGACATCTCAGAGCTGATACCTGTGCTGCAGCAACGCCTCCATGGAGCCCTTTAGAGTCACTGAAGGGAAACAAGGACCTCCAAAGGCTGGTTGGGGTTGAAGTGACGTGAATGACCTTCCAGAGGTTTGTGCTTTGCTGGGATAACTGGCACAAGCACAGGCACCTGTGTCCTGATGTCTGAGCCATGTAAGCTGAATCCACCTTTGGGCAATTTGAGGGTGTTTAGGAAGACAATAATTTCCTCATCAGTTTTGGGAGCTTCCACTCAATAAACATATCAAAAGTCTTGCCTTTCTTTCTCCTCTATGTTTTCAGTGTCTATCTATCCTTCGTCCTCCTTGTCATTTTCAACTTGCAGATCTGTGAAAATGCTCCCACTTCAGCAGTACCTACTGAGAAAAGGGGTCTCAATTCATTATCAAAACAAGCTCCCTTGCTCCCTAAGCTGCTCAAAAGGTTCTGTCTGTGAGGAAGAAGGAAAGAGTTAGTAGAGAAGGATGTTCCTTACAAAAAGGCAGGGATGGCATCACCAGCAGTTTTGTCTTAATCATCTCTGTAGGTTACACACAGAGAGGGGAGCTGGGATGGCAATAGGAGACATTAAAAGGCAAGTCTTCCACAAAGTCATAGTAGAAACTCAAGGTGATTTAAGGTTGCAATTCACTTAGGAGTTCATTCCAGGTAAGTTTAGCTGGTTTGGGGACAAGTCAGACTAAGTGTTTAAATTGTGTTAATATATGACACATTGTTTGGGTGTTATTTATGCATGTTTAAGCAGAATGAAAAAATTCACTTTCCATTATAATGTCTGGACAATGGAGACCATTATGAACCTAGAAATTCAGATTCAATGTCCCTTTCAAAGATTTATACATCCCAGAGGAGAGTGAGAGAGAGAGGCTGTTTGGTTAAAAATTATATGAAAACATTCTGGCCACTCTCAAACCAGTGAAAGGCAGTAGCAATATGCAGTTCTGTGTTGTTATCACAAAATTCAGCTCTATTTCTTTCTTTGAAGTCCAAAGACCTCTGTGAAGTGGGGTTTTCTCACCAGCTTCTTCTGCTGCTGAACAGTAAGGAGAGGTGAGGGGAAAGCCAGGACAGGTTGACAGGATGATGGGGAGAAGGCTGAACATCTTGCCCAACCCTCCCTGAGTCTGCTTTGGTACAACCTTTTCTGAAGAACTGCACAGAAAATCTACTGATGTCCCCTATCCCTGAGCAGGGTCCCAAATGGATTGAGTGGGGTGCCAGTCTCCTGTCACCCCCTTCAGAAAACATCTCTGCAAGAAGGAGAGATTCAAGTCTGCCTCAAATGGGGGTCAGATGGTGCTTTTCATAGCAAAAAGACAATGGATACCCAGAAGAATGTCAGTCACCAGTGACCATGGGGACTGGAAGGGAATGTGACCTTAGGAATAAAAGAGAGAAACATTTCCTCCACAGTCTGAGCCTGTGGCAGTCCATGTTCATTGTAGTTTTACAAAACCATCTGAGGGTCACTAACAACTTCCCTAAATTGCTGAACCACAGCAGAGGGAGGAGTTGGGCACATGATTGTGTATTAATACCAACCCAGGTGATCCAGCTAAATATAGGGATAATGCAGCCTTTCCTGGGTGGGGGTAAGAGATGAAAGCCTTACTGACAGTGCTAGAGGAGAAGAAAGGAAAGCTGCAAGAGTTCTGCATCAGCTCCAACAGCATCTGCAGTGTGCTGCTGCTGCTGGGATGGGGTGCTTCAGGCTCCAAAAATGATGGAGGCATCTCCCATAAGGTTACTCTTGCCCTGGGAGTCTGAAGAAACTTTAAGCCAAACTAAATATTAACCTGCCTCCAAGGACTGTGGCAGTGTCATTTTTTATGGGTGTGCTACGTTTGAGACCATGCAAACATCTGTTACTGGTTTGTTGTTTGTTTGGAGTCTCTGTGTTTGTGTGTGTGTGTGAGTGTGTGTGTGTGAGTGTGAGTGTGTGTGTGTGTGTGTGTGTGTGCACTTTTCAGAGGGGGAAAGAACTGCCAGTCTCTGGAGCTCACTGTGATTCAGAGGCCCAGGTGCTGTGCTAAAGAAAAGTGGGATTGAACCACATTAAAAAAAACACCTAAAAGATCCTTAAACAAGCCTCTGCTAATGTTCAGAGGAGGACCACTCCATCTGGCTCCTACAAACCCTTGGTTTTCATCTCCTGTGCAATGGTCCAGGGAGATTTCCCACCTTTGCACAACTAAGGTAAGGAAATGCAAAGTGTGGCTGCCTCCCTCGGTGGCCCTGGGGCTGTCCTGACCTCTGTGACCTGCTCTTGGCATTGCAAAGGCGTGGGGCAAGCCTGAACCTGCAGATCATGCTATTTGTGACTTCTGCTCTCAACCAAAAAGGGGAGGGCAGTTCTCAGTACCCAGTGTCTGTCCAGCAAAGCCTCTCACAAATGGAAGAACTCTGTCCCATCAGCTTTGTTGGAAACCTTTCTCACAGTTCCTTGTGCATCTCCTTTCCCCAGATGTGTCTGGGTGGTGTGCAAGGCCTGATTGAATCTCAAGTGTAAAGACCAGCTGAAAACAGGGGGTCTAAAGGCACCTGACAGCAGTGGCTGTGTCATTTGGTGTCATAGCAGGGGTCAGTCTGCCCTCAAACATCTTCCTCACTCCGTGTCAGACCTTGAGGTGTCTGCATGAGCAGGACCTCACATTTCATTAGTTCATTAATGTGCAGAAGGTGGAGGAAGAAGCCTTACCTATTTGACTCTTAGCAGTCACCCACGCTTGTGGCTTTAGCTGGTGGTGGAGCAGTTAAATGAAGGAAAAAACAGAGTAACTTAGAGACTGAGCACATCTCAGGGATCAAAAAGCAGAGGATGACTGTTTTTCTGTTTTTGTTTCAATGAGGATCAAATCAATGTCCTAAAACACATCCCAGGAGCTGGGGAATGAGACCACTCAGTTCATCTCTGCAACAACCTGTGCTCCTGTCCTTCCTTTTGGAAAATAACTGCCCCATTAATCTTATTCCATTTAACTGGATTAAGTGTCATCTATATTTTGTGTGCTGTGACCAGAGAGGAGCCTGCACACCATGCATAATCTCATGATGCATTTGTGTACAACCAAAGAAACACTGGAGGAGGTTCAGCCTCGCCCAGCTCCGTGGTGTTGGACAGGGAGGAAATCAGCCCAATAATTTCTGAGACTGCATGGAAATGCACCAAAGGTTGTGTTTCTGTGGTCCAAAATAGCATTAGGCCTGCTTGGAGTGTGACTAACCATTTCCAAAATAAAAGGAGCCTGTTTTTTCCTCGCCATGGTGGGGGCCAGCACTGATGTCCCACCTGGGCATGTACAGGGTTTGGGGGGACACAGTGTCACTGTGGCCACTCAATTTCCATTGAAACAGCAATAAACTCTTCTTGGTTCCCTACCCCAATGGTGCAAAGCTGTATTGGGCTGTATTTGAAGAGGACTTTTAGGGTACAAATCCCAAGCACTATGATTTGTTTCAACATGCATGTCCTGCTTGTAAAGTGCTGTGTAAAACCCAGTGTTGCTCTCAGCCAAAAGGGTATGAGGAACAATGCAAATGATTCAGAAATGTGAGTGCTGCAGAGCCCATAAAACACAGCAGATGTAAATAAAGCCAGCAAAAGAAAGTCTGCATCCTACAAAGCTGTACTGCAAAAGACTCTCATAACAATGGTTGCAGAACATAATTTGTATTGTAGGACAAGCCCATGGTATCCTCTATGGCAAAAAAAAAATCGTATGTAAATCACAAGAATCTTTTCCAAGATGCTCTAAAAATACATAAATCTTGCAGGCAAGGAGATGAGTTGGAGACTGGTACACAATTTGCCCTGCAGCAGGCCAGGGAATTCGATCTGCTGCTGAAAGAGAAACGATTTTCCTAGATTTATAGACTGTAAATATTTTATTTACTCTCCAAAGAAGGAGTCCAAAGAATGTATACAAAGGGTGTGCAGGGCTGTGTCTTCTTTGGTTTGGTGTGGCTGTGAAAACAAATTGAAGCATTACTGGAAGCCAAGGGAGTTCAGGTGTCCTTTGGTCCCACTCTCCACAGGAGGGATGGGGAGATTCCTCAGGCACATCCATCCTGCAGTGTCCTCACACTTAGCTTTCTTCCAGCTGGGTCTAAGTGAGCTGTGAGAGAGCACAGCCTCTCCCTGCTCTGTACCCTCCAGGCTGTGCCTAAGGGCACTGAGCAGGGGGTGCTGTGTGCACTCTCCAAGTCTCACTGGAGGTAGCACTAATATTTACCTGTTTGCATTTCAAATGAGAGGGAGTCTATTTAACATCATCAGCAATTTGGTCAATATTGACAGGTGGAGAGCTGGATGATGTTTTCATTAACTCCAGCGCTCTACAGCTCTGTGGATTTCCCCAGGAGATTGTTTTCTGTCACCAGAGTGTGACCAAGACTGTGGAGGAAGGGCACTTATAGGGCTGTCTACTAAAATCCCAGGTTGTTTCCTGAATGATGCTAAAAGCCCCTCCAAGGTTTATTCTCCATCACTGCTGCTTCTGTCCCAGAAACCAGATGTCTGTGCTTGGTCCTTTAAGCACCTTCTCTCCCTCCTCCCTCTCTGTGGGCTCAGGTTGAGCCCCACAAATCCTCAGCTCCACATGGAGAACTCCATTTTTGTCCTTTTCCTGCCACACCACCCCTGTCTGTGGTACAGCTGATACTTGTCCTTCAGCATCTGTGTTATAATAATAATATAGGTGTGACTGTGATTGTCCATTCCTAGGGTGTGGTTAGCTGGGAAGAGGAACACAGTGGATTTCTTTATTCATGGGTACCCTTGAGAAAGCACATTATGGGATATGCTGATTACACTGCAGTTTTCAGGGGCAGCCATCACAGCATTCTGTAGACAGAAGTGGATTTGTTCTCAGAATTGGTCCAAGGAAATTGGTCCTGATTCCCATGCTAGAGATGGAAAAGCAAAGGCAGAAAAGCAAGATGACTTGCTCGAGGAGTTGTCTGTGGAGGAAGAGTGGGAGTGGAAATCCCATCTGCCAAAGAAGGGATTAATCCAGACTACAGGAAACGTGGGAGATGACTCAGCTGCAGATGATAGGAAGGTTGAAATGCAACTGAAAGCTGGCCTGAAATCTGGATCAATGTGAGAGAGAGGAGCTGCATTTTTGAAATGGTGCAGAAGAAAGCCCCTGTACATGTGCAGCTGAAAGGGGAACCAGTGCCTGGGCCTGGGTTTATCAGCCAGAAAACAGAGACTGTGAACTGCAAGGTCATCTCCACTTGGCTGGAGCCCTGCTGGGCAGCAGGCTGGGAGCAGAGCTGCCTGCACACAGAGAGGCTGAATTCCAGCCTCTGAGCAAAACACCCTCCCTGGATCAATAGTTCTGTTCACTGCAGAGCTTGCTAGGCAGGGTCACAAGAAAGGAGTTGTTCTTCTCCTACTGAAAATTCTCCATTTCTAGCCAGTAACCATTGCCAGTTTCTGTCTGTTGTATGTTGCTGGGCTTAAGTTCATGTTACTTCACATATTTTAATATTTTCTATCTTTAAAAGTCATGGCAAAATAGTCCTCTGTCATGCTCCTAAGTGTTTTTATCATTCAGGGCTTTTTTTTGCATAGTGGCAGAGATTTAGGTGAAATCTAAAATTACAGACACAAATTATTCATAAGAATTTCAGAAAGTTATTCTACACTGGACCAAGTCTATCACTCACCTATGGTAGTTTTTCACTTTTCAAATATTTCCCAGGCAAACAATTCCCAGGAAGATTTTTTCAACTCTTAACTCCAATCTTTGTATTCAACCACCAAAACACACTTTGACCTCTGCATCATCTGCTGCTCCTACTCAGCTCAGTTCTTTGATAATTCACAGAATTCACAGAATGACTGGGTTGGAAGAGACCTTAAAGATCATCGAGTCCAACCCATGCCCCAGCACCTCAACTAAACCATGGCACTGAGTGCCACATCCAGGCTTTTTTTAAACACATCCAGGGATGGTGACTCCACCACCTCCCTGGGCAGACCATTCCAGAACTTTATCACCCTTTCTGTGAAAAAGCTCTTCCTAATATCCAACCTGTATTTCTCTTGGCACAGCTTGAGACTGTGTCCTCAGGTTCTGTAATCCACACTGATGTCATGAAAGACATCATAGGAACAACATAGTGAAAAAACCAGTGAAAAACCCAACATAGTGAAAAAACTTTATTCCTGAAATAAAGAAAAAGCGTGTCTTCGGCACAGGATGAAAATTTCCTGTCAGCAATGACTTAGCAACTGTTTTCTCACTGGCTTCAGGATTTCACAGTGCTCTTAATGAAAAATATTTCACAGTGCTCTTAATGAAGAAATATTGCACGGTGTGAGTAAAACTCCAGGCTTGGATCACGCAGCACTGGAAGAACTCACCTGTGCCTTCCTTCCAGCTGCTGGCAGAGCAGACACCTTGGTGCAGAGCAGTGCCCAGAGGAGCAGAGACCCCACAGGAATGAGCAGAGCCCAGTGAAATGCAAGCAGGAAGGTTTTCCCTGCTCTGACAGCTCCTGTCCCCCCGTGGGCTGCAGGCTGGGAGCAGAGATGCTTTCACAGCAGCTCTTCTGAGTTGCAGAGAGCAGAACACGAGGCAAATGTAAATCCTCAGGACAGGGCACCTCAGGCAGCTGAGTCTGGAAAGCAACTCTGGCTCACTTGCAGGGAAGGCTGGTGGGGTGGCTGGAGCAGTTCCCTTGGCAGCCTTGCAGCAGATGAACTCTGGGTTGTGGCCGTGCTGTGAGGTGGCTGTCTGTGTTTCTGCAGCTCCTGTTTGTGCACACCCTGGGGCTGCAACCTGCTGCTGCTTCTGTATCTTCAGCTGAAAGGGAAAACAAGGAAGTCTTGCCTCCCGTGGCCCCAGGATGCTGCATCTCCTCTGAGCCAGACCAGAAGTGTCCTGAGCTCTCCCCCTTATTGTCACTGGCATCTCTTGTGACCACTGCCCAAGGATTAAAATGAGCTGTCCAAGGAAACAGAGCATTCCTGCTTGATGTGAAGCAACTGTCCTACCTGGGATCCACACCATCCTGACAGAGGTATTTGCTGATTTCATCAGCAGAAATAACCCCTCCCTTCTGATAGTTGGTTTTAATTTACCTCATCCCTGCAACAAAATTTCCTCTGGACGCCAGTGAGGGGTAAAAGAAACTTCAAGAAATAAAGACCCAATAAAATATAAATAAAATATACCCCTAAAGGGTGTAGTATTTTAGAAGAAAGGCATCCTTCAAAGCAGTCCAGTGGGTAGTGAACATGATGCCTTCAAAGCTGGCAAGCACCCAAACCAGCTTCAGTGTTTGGATAACTGAACATCCTTCTCTGGAACCCAACTGTGGGAGAAACTGATGCAAAGATAAAAATTTCATTTGCAAAGAAGAGAAGAACTGGCAGAGACATACACATATTGAGACCTGAAGAGAGAATTTCTCCATAAAATTACACATTGATCTGGTTTTATTGCTGTGGAGTTTGAAGTCTTGAATGGTGCTGTAAATGCCCTGGTATCTTTGCAGTCCCTCACTGGTCAGGCACTGCCCAGGCTCCCCAGGGAATGGGCACAGCCCCAAGGCTGCCAGAGCTCCAGGAGGGTTTGGACAATGCTCTCAGGGATGCACAGGCTGGGATTGTTGGGGTGTCTGGGCAGGGCCTGGAATTGGATTCTGTGATCCCTCCCCAACCTATTGGGTTGATGTCAAGTCTGTCACCAAAATTAAATATTGTAATACAGTTTAGTTCCTGTAGTCCTTAGGGCCACAATACCACTTTTATCCTGAGTCATTGCTAACAGCAGCCTGCCCTAGGTTTAAGGGAAGCTGCAATAAATTTTTGACTGGGTCAAGTCAAAATCCTACCCTTTCCTGAGGTGAGCTGAGCTGTAATTCCCACCTCTGTGCAGTGACCAAGGCTGAGCAGCCAGCTCAGGATAGTGCTGGGCAGGTGACGGGCACTCATCAGAGGGACAGTGCTGTCCAGACAGGCACAGTCCCTCTGGAGTGAGCCATGGAAGGATGGAGAAGTCAGTGCAAACTGAGGAAAATGTTTAGGTGTCACATGGAATGAAGTGAAGAAGATAGGAATTAGCTTAATAATTGGGAAATTATTAGTTTTCAAAACAAAACCCTGTGGATTCAGTCCTCAGCCCTCGCTGTGTTTCCATACAGGACCAGAGGTTTCTCTGGGGAAACCTGTACAGAACCACACACCTGTGGCAGGGTGGGCTCCCAAGGGACCCACCAGCTACTGCTTCTTGATCCAATGCTGCAGCAATTCCTTGCCAGGAAAGGGAGAAAATGCCCATTTGAGTGTGCAACATGCCCATTTATTAGCAATTTCATGTTCTGGATCTCAGCTTATTCATAGAAGGATCATCTGAGTGTTGAAGGGAAAATTCAGCTGGTAGTCTGCAATGGCAGTGACACCTCCCCGAAACTCCAGGTGGGATTTTTGCTTTCTGAGAGCAAAACCACACCAGGGTTATGACCCTGTGAGAGGCTGAGTGAAAGCAGACCCAGCCATCAACGCTGATCTGAGAAGGAAATGTGTTGGAGGTATCAGCAGGAAAACACTAGACAAATTCAAAATGCACACAGGCTAACTTTAAAGGTAAAGGAGAAAACTCCTTTGGGGCAAATGAGAGGAGATTTCTTCTCTGGAAGGAAATCTCTTGAAGAAAATCTATTCTTCACAGCAAACAGCTGGTATATTAGGGGGAATATATTTAAAGCAGCTTAATATTATTGAAGGGTGTGCAAGCTTAATCATATTCATTGACATGTCTTCTTGAAAGGCAAAGTCAGATAGACAGAGGACCAGGGAAGTGATCAGATTTTATGATCAGCCCTGAAAAAAAGGCATGGAGTAATAAAGCAACTGTGGAAAGAGAAGGAACAGTTTGCCACACTGAGCCTTGTACCACGGACTCAGGATGTTCATCTTTGGTCTGGTTTGTGTGTATTTTATTGTTCCATTTCCAAACTTCCTATCTGATAGCATGGGAAGAAATATGTATTCTAGGCAGATACCTCCATAAAGTACAGATTTGTTTAGTGGAAAGCCGGATGTTTTCAATGACATGTGGGAATGCTGAAGCTAAAAAACATTAAAATAGCTACAGCTTGTGGTGCATGTCAACACAGAGGGAGCCTGCTCAAGAACACTGTGCAATGAGCTGCCCTTCTTCCACTGGGGTGGAAGTTATTGCCTGGTTTTTCCTGTTGTATGAAAAATGTGCTGCATTAAAGATTTGCTTTAGCAAAGTATTTTATTCTCCCCGTTGAAAAAAGTGAAGAATAAATCCTTTCATTTTCAATGAGAATTTCAGATTTTTGAAATCTGAGTCTTCCTTGTTGCTCCACGTCACGTTTGGAAGATGTGATTGGGATTTGGAGTGGGGAAGGGATTGTTCAAAGCTTCTCCACAATGCCATGTGTGATTAAAAAAAGTCTTTTAAAAATCTCATTGAAATAATGTGTATTCCTGATTTAACTCTCAAATTTCTATGCATTTGCCTGTGAGAAGACAGCCCTGTATGTGCTCCTGCTGCAGTGTTTAATTCCTGCCAAAGGAGCTTTCTGGAAGGCAGCTGGAACTGTGTCATTTTCTGTAACTGATTATTTTAAATACACTGGACTTCCATACAATGGCAACTGGCCTTTGAGCAAGGCCATCAAGAAACTGAAATAAGACACAACCTTGGCAGTTTCCAGGACACAAATGGAGCACATGTACAATGGACATGATTAGAGAAATGTTATTTTGTTAGCAGTGGGAAAACACTAAGGAGGAAGGAGAAATTTTGAAGGGTTTACAAACCACACCAGAAATGAGGGTAGCTTCTAGCTGCAGCTGGAGCTGATGCTTTTTCCTCTTGCTGTACATTGTAGAGGGTGATCTTGTCCCCCCAGTGAGTTGCAGCTGGGTCAGTTGCTGAAGATTGGAGGTGGGCCTGATCTTAACAGGCCACACCTGCAATCAATGAGAACTAGTGCTAGATAAGAGTAAGGAAAGAGGAGTGAGGAGAGTCAGATTGCTGCCAGGACCTGGCACAGTCAGTGTGTAGAGGAGCTGCCTGTGAGCAACATCAAGAAGGTATGAAGCTCTGATAATGTGAAATCCTCGTACTATGATGATGATAGAACCTTTGCTATGTAAGACAACAGTACATGTCAGCTTAAAATTCCAGCTCTATAGAAGAAAAGAATCTTCTACCACGAGGGTAGAGAAAAGCTGACATCGGTTGCTCAGAGAGGCTGTAAGAGCTCCATCTTTGGAGACATCCAAAATTTAACTGGACATGATTCCAAGCAGCTCTCTGTGCCTGCACTGATGAGGAAGTGGGAGTGAGTGGAGGTCCTCTGGAGGCCCTTCCCAACCCCTGTGGTTCTGTGCCAACAGCAGCTTGGTCTCTTTCATCTGCACATCAAATACCACTGAGAGCTGGATCTGTACAGCGTTCAGTGATCCCACCTGTAATTATAAAAGTGCTCAGCAACATCCCTTTCTGTCTTGTGTTTAATTTAGAATATCTTTTCTCAGATTTAAAACAAGAGAAACTGCCACCATTCCTGTTCAGCAGCAGCTTGGTGAGCAAGTACCTGAGCAGGTATGAGCCCAGCTGGAAATCCTGGAACACAACTGCAGCCCAGGAGGATTAACTGGAACAGCAACAGCGGCTGCAGCTCCGGTCCCCGGCTCAAACCTGGAGCACAGACCTGCCAGGAGATGACATTAATTTGTTTCAGGGGATGTCCTTGCATCACAGAGAGCAAACCCACGGCTGCAGTGTGTCACAGGGACCCCGAGGGCACCGGGGATGACGTGCACCTGCGACACGTGGTGGCCTCACGCTGCAGGAGGGAAAGCTTTCAGCCCTGCTCAGCAGTGCCATGCAGGACAGGATGTGAAGGAGGATGTGTCCCCCCTCAAAACAATGTGAGGCTTATTTTTTTAATCTAGTCAAAATACAGAGATTGAAACTTGGCTGCAAAACCTGGGCCAGCCTGTCTACAGCAGCGGAGTGAACCAAGTTATTGAGCCTTGGTCCTTGGAGGTGCCTTTGGAATTTTACACCATGGGATTCTGAATGCCTGCTCCATTTTTTTAGGGATACCTTTCTGGTTAAGCTGAAAAGTTATATTAATTTCTCAAAGCTTTGTCTACTTATGCCTACATTCCTGTTAAGCTCAAACTGCTTCATGGGAGTGACAGCTCAGATGTGAGTGAAGGGCCAAGTGAAAATTATGTGGAGATCTCATTTGACAAGGCCACTTCAGACAAAAGAAATGTTAAACAAATAGCCTTACACAATGGGAAATGGTGAACTTGGGCTGACCCTCGCTGGTGGCTGGGTGCCAAAGGAAAGTTTGAAGCTACCCACATGTTCCCTTTTGGAGAGCTCTCTGGGTTTAATGTCCGGCGTTTGTATACCATTTAAAATGGAAAATGAAGAGTGTTTAATTATCTTCCCAGGGTATGACAGCTGATGGAAATTAAAATGTCTGCCCAGAACTCTGCTTCACAGAGCAAATCCTGGTAATTACTCAGATGATATAAACCTGGGCCATGTTAAGCCCTAGACCACAAATAGACGAGACTGGATAATTTTGCAATGCAAAGATAGTACCAAAGAAAATGAAATTATTCAGGTGCATCTCCCTGGATGAGCGTTGCTTTTGGGCTGCCATCTGCTGCCACAGGCACCTACAAAGACCATGGTCTGGCTAACTTCAGATTTGTCTGCTTGGGCAGGGAACACAAACACTGGGGGAGAATATCTTTTCTCAGGGTAGATGGAGTTAGAAGAAACTTTTCAGCTTTTAGGACCGCAAGTCCTTCAAATTTTAAAATAAAACTTCATTTTCCCTGCCTAATATAAACCAAACCATGGCCAGGAATATGAACTCTGCCTACCACAAAAACACCCTAATATCCAGTCACCTTGCCATTACCTTCTGGTATCCCAGATTTACTTTTTGTTGGCCGCTACAGAAAAGCTGCAGTCCAATATTTTAAATATTCTGATCATTGCTGCCTGGAGTAACGGCAGGAAAACAAATTACTGAAGGGCTTGATCTCATGGAGAAAAAGCCACTCTTTGAAATGGAGAGCTGCCACCATGATGTGATGGCACCAGTCACAGCTGCAGGAAAATGCAGCTCAGGGTTTGAGGGAGGGGGAGCACAGACCCCTGGCCAAGCTGTTTTGTGCTGGGCACTCCCTTCTAACTCAAGATGAACCTGAGGTTCAAATGCAAGCGCCCTGAGAGGCTAGAAGGTGATTAGGGATGGGTTTGGGGGTGTTGGTCTCTCCTCCCAAGGAACAAGCAAAGGGACAAGAGAAAACAGACCATGTTGCACCAGGAACGTTGTAGTTTGGATGTTGGAAAATGTTCTTTGTCCAAAAGGTTGTCAAGCACTGGTACAGTCTGCCCAGGGCAGTTGTTGAGGGAGTCCCCATCCCTGGAGAGATTTCAAAGCCATGAGGACGTGGCACTTGGGGACATATTTTAGTTGTGGGGCAGCTGTTGGATTCCATGGGCTCAGAGCTCTTTTCCAACCTGAACGACTCTAAGATTTTGTGGTTCTATGTACCCCACCCCAGCCCTCATTTTTGGCAAGAACATTTCTTCCTCCTGGTAGGAGAAGGAGGGATATCTCCAGATGCTCAGAGCTCTGAGTCAAAGATGCTGTAGTTGACTGGAGAAGCTCATGGACTTGCTGGAATTACAGCCTGTTTCTCCCCATCCCTTTCCTGTGATGGCTGCAAGAGGAGCCATGGAGCCCTCAGACCCAGGCTCAGGGCACAGGTGAGATCAGACTGACACTGCCTGCATGTTCTCACTCCTCCTGGGATTTTGGATGACTGGGTTTCAGAGTAAGCTGTCTTGTGGGGATCCTGAGGAGCTGCCACAAACCCAGCTGCTGGCAAACCTTTTCCTGGTGAACTTGCTGGGTTGGACATGTTTTTCTGGGAGGAATGTTTGTGCTCTCCTCTCCTGCCACAGGTTCCTGAGGCAGAGAAGGGTGGCTGATGGCCTGGTTGCACTGATGCCATGACACTGTGGGACAAGGCTGGCTAGTCAGGGAACACAAGTGCCAGGCAAATCCTTCTCCTTGAGAGGCCTTTGAAACCCCCATGGCCACCTCATGGAAATACCATTGTACAAAATGGGCCTGAGGAGTGGTTTGTCTTCTGAGGAGAAGACAAGCTGGGTAAAATGTCATTATTGAATAGCAGGAGGAGCAAAACAGGTCAGTCCTTCTCATTAAATCCTTCCTTTGCAGAGATGATTTGACCCCAAGGAGCTGTAAAAACAGGCTGCAAAGCAGCTGAGCCTCCCCCATGGGCCACACTGCAGCAGTGGTGGGTGCTTTAATACCTGAATCCACAGACTCCTTGCAAGATAATTGCCCATCTCCCTTAATTCAGCTGACACCAGCTGAACACTTTCCAGCGTGATGACATGCTCAGTGCAGTTTTCAGGGACAAATTATAAATATTAAAACAAATTATAAACATTTCTAGCTACAGGCTAAACACAGTTTGGTTTGCCAAGTGGGGCTGAATGTGAGATGTATTTCTGCTGATGCAGGAAGACCCATGAACAAGTCACCCAGCTTTCAGATCCTTTCCTCTGCAAAAACACTAATCCATGGCACTAAAGTTACTGTGGAAACTATCAAAATTATAAAAAAGAACTCTTGCAGCCTGGTTTCTTGCAGACAGTCCCACACTGCTGCACCTCTTGCTCTGCTAGAGCTCCAGGTCCAGCAAACCTCCTACAACACACAATCATAGAGCTCTGCTCTCTTCAAAACAGCTTCAGTTCTGCTCTCCTGGATCTTTTCTTTCATCAGTTCCTCTCTCATGTCACCATGACCACCACTGAAAATGTTCTCTCTTCACCAGCCAGAGGACTGCACAAGCAGTTCCCTTGAGTTTCATTCCTGTGGGTTAGGTGGTGAGTACATCCATGGCCAGCAGCATCTGCTAAAGGCAATCTCCAGGAGGAAAGTTCTCCCTGTTGTTCCCTCTGTGGCAGCACCAAAAAGACATCTTTTCCCTACGTGCTTCTCTATTCTTATGAAGTTTAGAGAACTTTATTTTTATTTTTTTTAAGCTCTTTACTGCAGCCTGGTTACTCCTTTGGATTAAGCTGATCCCAGTCTGATGGTAACAGCCCCATTTCCACAGGAAACCAGGCTAAAAGCCCTCTCCTCACCTGCACTTGGAAGCTGCCGGTTTGACAATCTGCCAGAGCCTGCTTGACAAAGGCAGACCTTCCCATTCTTCCTCCTGAAATTACTTTCCCATGGAGCCTAAAGGTGAACTGCCAGGTCATTGATCTCACTGCAAACAAGGTATTGGCAGGAGATCTCCGTGGGGACAGAGTGTCTGGCAATGACACATGCTGGCTGCTCCTTACATTGAGCTGTCACTAACTGCTCCCAAAATGAAGAGGAGTCACCAAAAGTGAGCCACAGGCCATTGGACTTATTTCCATCAGTAGATCCAAAAAAAGTCACCCACTCAAAAGTTAGAACAAGGGCATGGCTTGTCACAACTTTATTTCAGCTTCAGTTCCCTTGCAAGTTCATCCAGTTTTT
The DNA here is from genome assembly GCF_022539315.1 of Serinus canaria. Taxonomy (NCBI): domain Eukaryota; kingdom Metazoa; phylum Chordata; class Aves; order Passeriformes; family Fringillidae; genus Serinus; species Serinus canaria. The sequence goes on along the minus strand of NC_066322.1, from coordinate 23,536,905 downwards.
GAGTGGAGCCCTTGCTTTAATCTTTAGAGGAGCTCTTAATGCCAAGTCAACACAGGAGGCTGCCTCTTCCTCGTTACATTTTTAATCCAGGCAATGTCCACAACTGATCTGATAGCCTGGCCACACAAAGAGTCTTGCTGGCACCACTTGGGGACAAGACCCTGTGGTCCAGAGGAGGTCCTTGTCTAGCCTGTGAGAGCAGTTTTGGGGCCCATTTTCCACTTCTGCAGCAGAAGGCAGTGTCACATCAAAGCACACACTAACCACGCGTTCCTGAGCTCTGTCTGCTCCGGGGAAAAGTGTCTGTGAGCCAGTGAACTGCAGCTGAGAGAACTGATTAAAGTTGGATATGAAACTTTCATGCTGGCACTTCTGAGTGCTTGTACTTGCAGATCTAACAGCCCCTGTTTAACACCAAAGTTTGCAAATGTTCAGGCTTTTGAAAAGGAAAATGAGCTCCTGACTGCATCCAGAAATCCCACCCTGAGCCCATCAGAACCAACCTGGGCCACCAAGAAGGCTGAAACCCTTCCATGTGCTGCCCAGACCTCTGCCTTAATGCCCTGAGTGATGGGTGATGGGGCAGAGAGCACCCTCAGCAAGTCTGCAGGTGACACAAACCTGGGAGGAATGGCTGAGGGACCCGGATGGAAGTGCCATCCATGGGCATCTCAGCAGCCTGGGCTGGCAGGAGCCACACAAATTTCAACAAGATGTACAAGGTCCTGCCCCTCTGGAGCACCAACTCCAGGCACAAGAAGGTGCTGGGGGCCAACCAGCTGGCAAACAGCTTGGCAGAAACCCTTCCCTGGCTTCCCCAGATCCTGGCTGGGGTGCCCTGCCTGAGTCCCAGTGAGAGGAGCAGGTGGTACCTGCCTGCCCGCAGCTCTGACTGCCTGGATTTGTGCAGATCACCACGGAAAGATGTAGAACAGTCATTTCAAGAGCTTGGCATGAGGTTTTTTGTGCTGTGGAAGGGACTCAGGGTTCTGCTAAAGGAAATGGAAACCAGCAGAACTTGTGCATGATCTGATTCACAGCCTTCTGCTCCTACCTTGTACCTCCAAGTCTATTTTAATGCAGTAAGAGTTGGGACATACACCCTTTTTTCCATGATGTCTGTCTGTCTGGGACAGTGAAATCAAAAGAAAGTTTTTAACATCAGGAGGAGAACAAATGAATTACCATGCTCAGAACCCTGGGGAGATCAATTTCTCAATGCCTACAGAAGTCTGAGAAGAGCCAGGGTTTCAATATTCTCTTATTGGAAGCTGGGACAGTGTGAGAGAGCAGGATGAAATGTCTGAAAAACCTGACTCTTGTCAGGCCCCAGTACCAAATGTGACTGAGGATATTTCAGCACATCCCAACATGCTCTTGCAACTCAGCAGAAAACTTCTTTGTCACAAGAGGAGCTCAAGGAGCAGCATGGAGCAGGAGAGGGTCCCCTATTGATTTGCATCTGTGGGAATGATTTTGTAATTTGTCTTGTTAGCCACAACCTCACTCAGTAGGAGAGATTTGTGGCTGCAGCAAGGAATTTATTAAAGCAACACATGGCACTGACCAACAGTTTATTCCTAACATGATGAAGAGGAGCTGGATTTTCCCTTTTTCCTTTATCTTGTGGAAGTGTCCAACCCATGCAGGAGACAGAAATCTCATTTTTACACAGCAGTGCCCCCTGCCCAGGGTAGGCAGTGTCTGCCAGAGGAGAGAAGAGCTGGGGCTGTGCACACTGAAGGGGTTGGAGGTGCTGTCTGCAGCAGAAATTGGCAGGGGAGAGAGAGACTTTCTCCTGAATTATTCAGAGCTGTTAACTAGAAGCCAGCCTAGGGTGAGATGAGGCCATGGCATTAATTTTGGTGTAGTTTAGACCAAGACAAAATGAGTGGCAAACCTATTTTCACTGTCCATACACAAACACAGCTCCTCTGACGTGTCAGGGCTTTCAGCTTTATCATCCACTGGTATTCTCTCACCAGAAGAGATGGCAAATTTAATCACACCACAACACGGGTATCACTGGTCACCAAAGCCTGAGTGCACAAAGATGCTTTGCAATTCACATCCTACCCCTTCACCAGGCTTTGAGTTTGTTCAGGGAGGATGAGTTACATGGTCAAAAATTACACACGTGGTGGGTTTCATGGCTACCAGCCAGAAGAGTCTGCACTCCAAACATGGCACTTGGTGCCTCTGGCTAAGCCTGGTAAGAAGCAATCATAAAAACAGCTCTGGGGGAAGCAGCTGGCTTGACTTTTATCTTGGTTTTCTAAATTATGCATCTAAGTCATGTTTCTAAGTTTACCCTCCCTAGAAAAAGGCCAAAGTTTAACTGGCTTTTCCCCCTCTAACTTCTTTGGCCACAAAAGTTTCCAGTGGTGGAACAAATTCCTTCCAAATGCCAATCAGCAGCCTCAAACCCAGCATCCTCATCTGCAGCCCCTGGGGGAATCTCACCCTGCACTGGGGCCTGCAGATGATGAGTTTTAGCCCAGCAGTGTCCAGGGGAAGGAATATTTCTTTCCCATTCCCCTGGGGGCTTCAGGGCCATTTACAGGCTGAAAGAGCTCAGCATGACATGGGTGTGAACTTCTTGGGTTTTTCCACTGGAGCTGGGTGCCTGAGGCACTGCAGTGATGCTGTACATCTGCCCAGCACACCAAGCATTATTGGTGGGCAAGAGAGGGACAAAAAGAGCAGTGTCCTCGAGTTTCTCAGACCCTGGGACAGATCCAAGCAGTGTGGCTGTATCTTCAGCAATTTACATTGTGCCATGGGTGTTAACCATGGCAAAGGTGATCAAAGAATGCAGTTGGTGCTCCCTGTTCATCAGACAATCCTCAGTGCTCTCAGCTTCCCCCTTGCTGTGGTGCTGCTGACCAGGTCCTCTCACCTGAGCTCAGCAGGTAAGAGGACCTGGCCAGTGGCTCATGGCTGGGTTCTCATGGGCCTCACATGGCTCCTGCAGGAGAGCAGGATGAGCACAGGTTCCTGCAGGAGAGCGGGATGAGCACAGGTTCCTGCAGGAGAGCGGGATGAGCACAGGTTCCTGCAGGAGAGCGGGACGAGCACAGGCTCCTGCAGGAGAGCGGGATGAGCACAGGCTCCTGCAGGAGAGCGGGATGAGCACAGGTTCCTGCAGGAGAGCGGGACGAGCACAGGTTCCTGCAGGAGAGCGGGATGAGCACAGGCTCCTGCAGGAGAGCAGGATGAGCACAGGTTCCTGCAGGAGAGCGGGATGAGCACAGGGTTCCTGCAGGAGAGCGGGATGAGCACAGGTTCCTGCAGGAGAGCGGGATGAGCACAGGCTCCTGCAGGAGAGCAGGATGAGCACAGGCTCCTGCAGGAGAGCGGGACGAGCACAGGTTCCTGCAGGCACAGCGGGATGAGCACAGGTTCCTGCAGGAGAGCAGGATGAGCACAGGTTCCTGCAGGAGAGCGGGATGAGCACAGGTTCCTGCAGGCACAGCGGGATGAGCACAGGTTCCTGCAGGAGAGCGGGACGAGCACAGGCTCCTGCAGGAGAGCGGGACGAGCACAGGTTCCTGCAGGAGAGCGGGACGAGCACAGGTTCCTGCAGGAGAGCGGGATGAGCACAGGCTCCTGCAGGAGAGCAGGATGAGCACAGGTTCCTGCAGGAGAGCGGGATGAGCACAGGTTCCTGCAGGAGAGCAGGATGAGCACAGGTTCCTGTAGGCAGAGCAGGAAGATTAACCTGGGATGCTTCTGGAAAAATCTTGCCATGCAACTTTCCACCAACAGATGTGAGATTTGTGGTCAGGGTCCCTGCTGCTCCCTGACTCCTCTCAGGAATGAGGTTGTCAAAGACACTGTCCTCTACATTTGCCTTCACTTTGGAAGTAGTGTCAAAGAGCTCTCAGTCCACATCCATCCTCTCTTCCCCTGTTTTACCAGTGACCTGCTGCCTTGGATTTGCAGCTGAAGTCGAGTCAAAGCTTCCAGATTTTAACCCCAAAATCAGGTTTATCGAAACAGGATCCACTTTCTAATAATTTCTCTGTCAGTTGCTCTAGCATTTGGGACACTTCAGTGTCCAAATGTCATAAAATCATGAAATGGTTCAGGCTGGAAGAGACCTCAAAGCCCATCCTACCCCCTCCATGGGCAGGGACACTTTCCACTGTCCCAGGGTGCTCCAAGCCCCATCCAGCCTGGCCTTGGGCACTGCCAGGGATGAGGCAGCCACAGCCTCTCTGGGCACCCTGTGCCAGGGCCTGCCCACCCCATTAGAGAGACAAAACTAGCCATTTCTGGAGGCTAGGTTCCTAATTCAGAAATCCAAGATAAAGCATTGCCTTGGAATGGCATTCCAGCCCCCAGCAGCTCAGGGCAGGCCCAGCTCAGCTCATGCCCAGGTTCTGTGCCAGTCTCCCTGTGGAGATGGTCCCTCACCAGCCTGGCTGGAGCCAAGCAGGGCCCCAGGAAGGGCAGGGACACCAGGAGAGCCTGGGGGTCTCTGCTCCCTCCAGCCAAGGAGAGCTCCCACCACCATGGCCAAGCACGGCAGCGGTGCCTGCAGGGAGAGGAGGGCACGGACACCCTGGCACAGCTCAGGGCTGGCACTGCCTGTCCCTGCAGCAGCAGCAGCTCCTGGAATACCTGCCTCTGTGGAATACCTGCCTGTGTGATAGGGCCATTTCCTAGGAGAGACTCTCAGCCACTCCCAGGTTTCACGTCTTCGCTCCCCAGGGCTTCTGGAAACAAATGGAAAGTATTTTCCTCCTGATGTTTTTAGCAAGCATATGCCAGGAACTGGCAGGAAAGACTTAGCATACTATTTGATTTTTATTTTTTTTTTTAGCATGTCGTGGGTGTAAAATCTCAGGGCAGTGACTCAGGACACGAGGGGAATACCATTTCCTGATGGATGCAGGGCTGAGCCCAGGCATCCATGGTGACTCCCCCAGCCCTGCCCATGCCACTTGTCATCCTGACCTTATGTTCCAGTCCGAGGGCAAAGGGGCCTATTTTTTCCTTTCTGTTAATTTTAAAGAGATAAATATAGAGTGAAGCGACCTCCAACCCCCTTGGAAGTCTTTGAGTTTAAAGCCAAACATGTGAAATTCAGCAGTAGCTCTTTTTTATTTATGGGCTGCTCATTGTTTAGCTTAGCATGAGGTTGTGCTGTGTGCCTACCAGCGTGGTTAATTAGCACCAGTTAATTAGCACCAGGTCAGCAAGCTCTGCAGAACAATGACGTGTTTTTTGCTAAAAGATTATTTTCTAAGGAAAAAAAAATATATATAGTGTCCAATAAATAAAAATAAAAATAAAAATAAAGATAAAAAAATAAAATAAAAATAAAATAAAATAAAAATAAAAATAAATAGTGTCCAATGTTGAAACATGATGGGTTGTAGTCTTCAATAAAATTTCCCAAATACATATTTTTGTTTTGAAGAGCCACCTAGGTAGCTCTGGCCCCACTGAATTCACCAGGGCTCAGGTCTGGATTCCCCCCTGACTCTGATACAACTCCCTGCAGTTTTTATCACCCAGAGCATGAGTTAGAGACAACAAGAGATGGTCATCTCTAAGGAAAAAATTCTGTTCCCGGAACAGCAGCTCTGAGAAGGACCCAAGTGAGCAGCACTGACCAAAAATGGGCTGTGATATAAAATTGGCTTGAAATTGAGACCCTTCCTGGAACTGTCCAAAGCTTTTTATTTTACCCAGGGTGACTGCAGGACTAATAGGACACATGTCCATTAGTCTGCAGGAGGTTACTGGAATGAATAATAATGGATTTGACAGCAACCCCGAGGTAACTCAGTGGCTCTGATGCTGCTTCCCAATTCTCCCATGTTTGGCTTTCATTCTCCCTGATTTCTGCTTTCTGCCACATGAAGGAAATTTAAAAAAAAATTATTGGGACATTATTTTATGGGGAAAAAAATTAAAATTAAACTATGACCCAGATTTCTGTTTAGAGAGGACTTTGCTTAAGGGTCAGGGAAAGGGGCACAGCTACAGTGTCCCCTTGGAGAGCCAGGCTTTTCCCAAAAGGCTGGGGAAGCACGAGGTTACAATGATAGGTGACTGGATCACAGAACAGTTGAGGTTGGAGATCTCTCCAGGTGTTTCTGGAGGTGACCAATCCAGCCCTCCACAAAGCTGGACCAGCTTGCCCAGGACTGCATCCAGGGCTGGATAGCTCACAGCCTCTCCTGACAGCCTGCTGCTTTGTCCATCCACCTGCACAACAAACAAGTTCTCCCTATGTTTACGTGGAATTTCACACATTTCTCTTTGTGCCTCTTGCCTCTTATCCAGGCACCACTGAGAAGACCCTAATTCATCTTCACCCCTTTCCATCTATTTTCAGGTAGGACAGAGACACAAGCAAAGTTTCCTCATGGAAGATGAACATGAAGGTTGGACCTGAGGAGGACTTATGGGGACTTAACCATAGTTAAGTTTGCTAAAATAGGAGCTGTAACTGTATTAGGATCATCTGTGACTCCAGAAGAGCCCCAGCCATTATCTTTTATGTCAGAGGGAAGCACCAAAGCTTTCTCCTGGAAAAAGCAAGAGCACTTTTCCAAAGTTTGCATTCACCCCAAAGCTGCTGCAGATGGAGGAGATCCCAGGCTGTGGCTGGGGACAGGAGGCCACTGGCACCCTCCAAGGGCAGGAGGGTGCTCTTTTCAGCCAGGAAAAGGTGATTTTGGAGAGTGGGTGCTCTCAGGGCCACGTGGAACTGCCAGCATAGCCTGGGGAGGTGCAGAGGAGGGAGAGCAAAAAGCAGAACTCCCAAGGACTCCTTCCAGAATAGAGGGAAGCTCTTCCCAGGCTGAGCCCATGGAGGCATGGCACAGCTTGATAAGTGCCTGCAGAGACACCATGAGTGTGAGCCATGGTGTGAGAGGGGAACCAGTGTCTTCTTGAGGGCACAGAGAGCTGCAAATGTCTGGCCAGGCAGAGCTCAGAGCAGATGCCTGCTTGCAGAGTGTCCTGCTGCCTCCAGAGAGGGCCAGCATCTCCATCCATCACTTCCTGAGCTCTGCAGGATGAAGGGATGTTCCTGGGGAAGGGATTGCACCAGCTGGGAGCTGCTCACTGTGCTTTGATGCTTTTGTACAAAGTGCCTGAGTGAGAAGGAAGAAAGGGACCTGGGAAACCAAATTTGTATGAATTTTGCACAGAGCTCTGTGCTCAGGCTGGCAGTCCTAACCATGCTGCATTTTCATGTCACTGAGAAGAAAAGCATTTGGTTCTGAGATAGCTCTGAGTAGCACTTTATCTCTGGGTGGTTGTTCTCCCTCTGGCATGGGGGGAAGTGCTGTGCTCTCGAGTGACATTCCTTGTTGTAAACAGAGATGGGAGCTCTGTCTGTTATGGGAAGCATTTCCTCAGCCAGGACACAGAGAGAGCACAGCTCCTGCTAGACCCCAGGCAGAAATGCTCATTTGAGTCACCACCACATCCAGCCTGGAGCAAAGGCTGGGCTGCTGGTCCCCAGCTGAAGCACAGGGACCCTGTGCTGTGATGGGACACCATCCTGGGTGCCTTGTGCCTCCAGATCCACCTTCTCAGCAGGCTTCCCTGTGAAGCACAGCTGGAGCTCAGGGCCCTGGGTCAGGCACCCAGCTTTGAACTGGGCTCCTGTGGGGTCACTGAGTGCCACAAGTGGGAGCAAACTGGCTACAGAACCTGGGCATTAACTGGATTTGAATCACTTGCATTTCCATGATGGGAAAAGATTTCAGATCTCCACCCACTTTTATGTAGCTTTTGAAACTTAAATAAATTCCAAGTGTGAATTTGGGCTTGTTCAGCTTCTTTATTTGAGTCAAATTCTGCATCAGTTGTAGTCGTGAAACATCCTTCCCCTCCACGTCTATCAAAGGCTGAATGTACAAATAATTTCCAAAACCATTTGGCATTTTCACACAAATTGTTTCACTTCTGCATTAACAGTCCATACCCAGGGAGCAGCATCACTCTCTGGTACAACCACTCACCCCCTGCCATGTCAAGCTGTTCCCTGGAGATGGATACCACTGGCCCTTTGAAAACACCCAGCATGCTGCAACATCCTCAAAGCTCCCATAGGTTCAGGATGGCTGTTCTTGTCCTCTGGAGACACAAACAAAGCACAGAATGTACCAGTTGGGATGTACCAGAGTAGATCTGTACCAGAAAATATGTTGCTTGCTTCTATGACAACACTGGAGACATGAGGGAAATAAGACACTGCACATCCCACACATGAAAGAGCTGAAGCTGCCTGCGATCCTGCAGTGACCATAAAGCCATCTCATCAATTAATATTTATTTATTTCATGACTCAGGTGTCCCTTGGTGCACAGCACCTGAGTCTGACATCTCCCTCCACAGCAAGTCTTGAGCTGACTGTAGCTGTGGTGCCTCTGATCCCAATTTTAGGAGCCCTGAGGTGAAGGGAGCCTGGGTGCCAGCCCTGTCTTCTGCTCTCCTGATCTAACAGGGAAGAAGACAACCTCCCTCCCACTCTGCAAACAAGATTATCTGTCAGTGGTCTGGTACTGCAGAATTTAAGTACTATCTCTACCAAGGCTGCTCCTAAAAGCAAGGTCCAAGTGCTGGAATGCAGGGTCAGAAATTTGGGGCTTTTTCTTTTCCCCCTCCACCAGGGTGCTTGGAAGATAAAATGTCCTGCTGGAACCTCATGTGCTGTGGAAGCAGCATGAGAGTGAGGACAGCACGGGGTGCCCATGGAAAGGTTTCTGGCCGTGCCTTTGTGCAGGGCACAGAGTTGTGGCTCCCAGTGGAGAGTGGCCAGGGCACTCACAGCCCATCCATGTCCCCAGCCCCACCTGCAGAGGAAGGAGGGAACGATAACTCCAGGAGTGACTCCAGGTGTAAGTGGAGCCCTAACCTGCACCCCACTCCCAGAATGGGTCAGTGGGGATCAAGAATGGATTCTCACAAGCAGGAAACACTGTGAGATCTCCTGACTGAGACCTGTCCTGTTCAAGGGACCAGGAGCTGCCTGCAGCCCTGAAGGAGCTGTGAGTGAGTGAGGGCTCACTTGGGCTGACTCCTCATCCCCCCTCCAGGAGCTCCTGAGATGGGCAGGTTTGAAGGTGACATGCAGGGTTATTTGCTGTCACTGTGCACCTTCCCCTTAGTTCTCTGCTTCTAACTTCACCTGAGCCAGTGGGAGCAGGGGGAGAATTTTCCTGAATAATGTCAGCTTGTAGCTAAGAGCTTGGCATCTGGTGGATCAGAGGCTGAAATCATTTGTGCTGCTGTCTGCACAAGGCTGGGAGGGATGCAGAGGAGGCAGCTTTAATTAAAACCAGCAGCCATAGATCATGAAGCAGCCTTATCAATTTGCAGGGCTCTGGAGAGTGCTGGGCAGTGGGGATGGGGATGGCCCCCAGCAGGACCTGGAATAACAGCTGGGCAAGGAGCAGAGATCCTGGGGCAAAGCAAACCTATCAGCCCTGGTTCTGGCCTTCTCTCCCCAGACAGAGCCCTAAACCCAGCCCACTGAGCCATGTGTGACAGGGCTGAGCCAATGCTCCCAGGAGCTCCCTGAGAGGCTGCTCCATCCTGCTGGCCAGCCTCTGGGGTCAGGCTTTGGGTGGGGGACATCCTGGGGACACAGCCACCCCCAGCCAGTGCTGGGTCAGTCTGAAACTCCTCTAGACTCCTACACCACTGAATGGCCTCAGGTATTTGATGTGGGCAGCAGTGGAGATGAGAAATATTTTGTATATATGTACAAAAATAAATTTACATCCCATCCCTGGAAGTGTTCAAAGGCCAGGCTGGACAGGGCTTGGAGCAACCAGATAATGGAAGGTGTCCCTGCCCATGGCAGGGAATGGAACAAGATGATCTCTAAGGTCCCTTCCAACCCAAACCAGCCTGTGATCCTATAACTATATGCATAAAAAAAGCATTTTAAAAAATCTTGCTTACAAAATCTTTATGCAGCAGTGCATTAAAAAAAAAAAAAATCTCTGTGCTGATTGTGCTGGAGAGAACATCCAACTGTAGAAGGCAATATCTATAAATGCCTGTTCTAAAAGGTGAAGCAGCACATTTAAAGAGAAGCCTTTGGCTTTGTGCTCAGGGTTAAGGCAGGCTGAAGCTCTGCATTCTGCCCCTGGCCGTGGATTTGCATCACCAGAGTCTGATCTGGTGCTCAGCGGGGCTCAAACTGGGAATATGCCTTTGCTTTTCATTAGAGGTTTGGATTTGCTGAAAGCAGCTAGATGTATTATTCATGAGCATCTCCTGTGGAAGTCACAGACCAGTTTTCCTGGACTGCATTCAATGGAACAGATTTCCATGGAGCACGGCAATGGGGCTGAATGTCTTGTGTGACACTTCTGTCAGCTACGCTCAGGGAAACTCATGAACATCCCAATCCACAAGAGACTACAGAGTTACAGAGTTTGCTGCCTCTAGGAATTTGAAAATTACAAGTCAGGCCTCAGTCATAACTTCTTTTTTTTCTTTTCTTCTTCTTTTTTTTTTTTTTTTGTCTTTTTAATACAATGAAACCTCAGGGTCTCTATTTGCTTAGTGGTGTGTAAGCACTGAGTTCTTGTCCTCAAATACTCAGGCCCTCATAGTTGTGGAAATAAATCTATTTCCAAATGAAAAGCCAGATTCTCTGGCAGTAGCAGCTCTAGAGAAGCTGACTGCATGTTTCATAACTCTTCTGGGGTGAGCTGAACACCCCTGCAGGTTATTGCTACCACCTGAGGTGGATCTCCTCCATCTGGACTTGTGTGTAGGGCAGGTTATCAACCCTGAGCTTAGGAACTGGGAGCTGGTTTTAAAAATCTCCCAAACTGAGCCTTCCCAACCAAGCAAGGAACATCTGAGGGAAGAGCTTGAATCTGTGGGCTTGATGAAGTGTCCAAGGCCAGGCTGGACAGGGCTTGGATCAACCTGGGCTAGTGGAAGGTGTCCCTGCACTTGTTGGGGTGGAACTGAAGGAACTTTAAGGTTCCTTCCAACCCAAACCATTCTGGATTCTCTGGTTCTGTGCTTATCTCCAAATGATGGCTATGAAAAGGGAACTTTCCTGGCTCCTCTTGTCCTGGGGGTTGCTGGAGCCTGCACAGTCTGTGCTGGCAGCAGGGGCAGAGAAGCTGGCAAAGCACAGAGGTGCCCTCTGCTCTTGCTTTAGGATGACACAAAGAGATTATTTTAATCTTAGGTCTGAACTGCTGCCAAGCTTTATTTTATATATATATATATATATATATATATATATATATATATATGTATTTATATATAAAGGAAGGCAAGCATGGGAAACTTATGGGTACATTTTAGCCATGTGAATTATGCTGCATCTGTTCCCATTCATTTTCCCTCCTCCAGTTCCCACATCTGACTCCTTGGACCGATCCCATTGCTCTGCCAGGAGAGTGGTGGCAAACAAGCACCCAGGGATGGTGTTCAGCTCAGATATTGAGGTGCTGGATCAGCTGCAGTTGGGAAAAGCAGCACACACAGAGGACTCAAAACTTCAGATGCAGTAAAGTTTCATGATGGAAACCAGCAGCTACCCAGCTTGTGTCCCTCCCCCTTGGAAGACAACATAAGCAGAAGTCTTTCAGAAGTCACTCATTTCTGTGAAATGCTGCCCCTATACATCCTTAATTGTGGAAACTTTGGGGTTGCCAAGTGGCTTCTGAAGAAGGTATGGAGCACTGGTCTGGATGTGATGTTGGCTCAAGTTCATCAGCTGCATTTAAGCACCCAACACTTTGCCTCTTTTAACACGAATTGCTGTTGAGCATTTTATTTCACAGCTGATCTCTTGAAACCAAGTCCCTGTTTGTGAGGAAATGGGGCATCTCCAAAGCAAACTGGGCTGTGCTTCCTCCTGTGCTCACCTGGGCTGGTAGGGCAGTGCCTGGGGTTCAGGTTGCACTGGAAACACTCAGCACAGCTCTGCTGACAACCTTTCCACCCCAGCAGTTAATCTCTCCTGCTGGCAACCATCACTGTTTACCCATCCAAACTGAATGTCCCTTCCTGGAGCGTGTCCCTGCCAGCACAGCCTGGTGGGATGGAGGCAGCTGGCTCTGAGAAACTCACTTACAGCTAAGCCTCTGCTCCAGGGGACCTCAGACACCCAGTGCCACAGTTGTGTCCCCAAAGACCAGGAGCTGCCTTTCCCTTCTCCCAGAGGGAAAGCTGGGGTGTTCCTCAGGGCTGGAAGAGGATCAGGCTGTGAGGACCAGCTGTGCCACCTCGCTCAGAGCTGCCCTGAGTGTGGCAACCCAGGGCTTGTAAGAACTCCCAGTGGCAGCAGGTTCCTCCTCTCACAAATTCCTGAAGCTTTTGGGGAGGGTTGAGCCTTGCTGGGCTGTCAGGTTCTAAGGAGCTGGGCCTAGGAGAGGGGAATTAGAGCCTGTGGGAAGCTTTCACCTAGAAAGCCAAGCTCTGACTCAAGCAGCTGTGCTGGCTTTGTGCAGTGGCCTCCCATTGTGGGTGTTCACAGGGGCTGGGAATGCTCCCTGGCATGGGAGGTGTTCCCATTCTGTCAGGGCAGACAGAGAAAGGGCATGGAAGGGAAGTAAAATAATGGAAGCTCTGTTAGCCTGTCCTAAAGCATGAAAAAGCTCAAATAAAATTGCATGGGCTTTTTGAGAGCTCAGGAGATTGTGGAGGGCACATCTGTGTGTGCCATCTGGGATGAGAGCTCTCCCAGCTCTCATTTGGTGCTGGGGAGGTTGGACTGCTGGATATCAGAGAATTTGGCTGCTGCCATGTCACAGCAGGCTGAGTCATTGACTGCTGGGTCCCAAAAGTGCTCTGCTTTTCCTCCTGCCCTCTGCTCCTGTGCTGCTCACAGGTATCAATCAGCCTGCAGGGTGAGCAGGGATGTGCAGACCCTTGGGATCTCCCCAGCACAGAGTTACAGGAGACTTCTGACTCAAAGCTGGGTTTCAGCTATTGTTCTCTGGGTTTGGGGGAGTTTTTATCTGTTTATTTTACCTTAGCAAACGAGTCAAGCTTCTTATTTCTTCAGGAAAACAAACTCTTCAAGCAGATGGCAATCCTTGGGAAGCTGCAGGGGTGCTGAGGTTCCATGCTCATTTCTGATGGCCCATCTGGCCAAGGCTGGACTCTGGAGCCTCAGACTCCCTGCTCGAGCATCAACAGGATTGCCTCTTGTGGAACTTGCCAAAAAGAATAATTTTGGAGGAGGGTGGGATATTTTTGCTCTCAGCCCTTGTACAACACCAAGTCTTGTGGGGGCACCTAGAAGGGATCTGTGTTTCCTAAAACACAAGAGCTCTGATGGTCAACAAGTGAGAGAGCTTTTATTCAGGCTTTTAAAATATCTGCATAACTCTAGGTTTGGTGTGCAAAGTTTTCTGTGTTTTTATTGTATCCTTGCAATCTCCTTTTGGCTTTGACCTTTGAAGGACAGTAAAATGAATCTGTTTATAAGAATGCTGAGCCAATGTGGAGACACCTGGGTTTTCTTGCTTCTTCTTATTTTTTAGGGACCTTCAGCAAGTTGCTTAGCTTCTTTTGACCTTCCCATCTTCCCTGGCTTAGGCACATGGGGAACTTAAGAAGAATGCACTGTAAGAGACTCAGTAGTACTGTTACTTGTGAATGAAAAATGAGAATAACTTAGAGATAAAAGATTGTTAACATAGAGGGAATGTCTCCTGGAAACTTAATGCAGGCTATCAAACGCTCAGTGTATTGAAAATGTTCATAAAATCAGATTTTTATTCTTGCAGAACTTTTAAATGGCTCCTAAGATTGATGAGTACTGGCTGGCTGTGTATGTGGAGACTTGCCTGGAATTAATTTAAATTTCCTTGGAGATCATGCGACTTTCTCGAGGCCAAACATCCCAAATCAAATATTTCTTGTGACAACCAGCACGTTTGCTCAATGCCTCTGTGACAGATGCAAGCCTGCTGCTCTCTTGCTGAAGAAGAGTAGGGCAAAGCAGTGATATCACCGTCCAATTAAGGCTGTGGGTAAGAGGCTGGGAAGGGCAGAGGACAGCCTGTCCTGCTCTTGGACAGGGCTCACATAGCCTGGTGACACAATTATAAATGTCCCAACAGGTCTGCCCAGCCTCTGCTGGGTTTGCTCACTGTAAACAAGTCCCCAGAGCCATGTCACATGAGCTGGGGTGTCCTCCAAGCAGATCTCTCACTCTGGGAGATGGAGATGGAATGTGTCCCAGGACCCTGCAGGGGGAGGGACAGGAGGGGACAACGACCCCAGTCCTGGTGAGGCCTGTCTGCAGCCACATTTTAAGGAGAACCAGCAAAGGGCTTTCAGGCACAACTACAAGAAGAGTTGTTCCCCCTGTTTGCTGTGAGTGGGGGCAGGAGGGCACACTCAGGTGCTGAGCATTCACCACTGGGGCTTTGCTGGTGTAGCAATCGGAGACAGCCAGGAGCAAGCTCAGCCTGGTGGGCACGGGTCAGTGCAGGAGGGGCTCAGCCCATGTCTGTGCAGTGGAACACTGCCCTGCCCCAGCTGGGTGTGAAACCACCCTGGGGGTCTCACCTGCACAGCCCCAGGGGGATGCAAAACAAGGGGTGGCCACTCACCACCTCAGCTGCCAAAATTTGGGGGGGGAGAGACAATTGCAAGTGCTAAAGATGCCAATTAGACCTCCAAATAAAGATGCCAATTAGACCTCCAAATGAATTGTCCTCTGTGGCTGGGAGAAGCAGCACTACTCAGCAATACATGGGAAGCTGTGTGGGTGTCAACAGAGACTTCAAGCAGCCCGTTGAGGCTGATGTTTTATTCCTGGTGGAATTTGTTCATTTAGTGTTTCCCTAGTAGACATTTGGAGTAAGGTCCCTGCTTGCTCAGAAGCTCTCAGTGAGGTTTTTAATGTCAGTGTTGATTAGGAACATGGATTTTATGATGAGGTGCTCCATTGTGATATCCTCTGGATAATTATTTCCTACCTGTGTTCAAACAAAACGTTAAATCAACACAACACTAAAATCTTCCTATGAGCTCAGTGCTTAATTACATTTTCTTCAAATGGATGCTAAATGACAAAGATATCTTTTCATGGACCAGAATTCATCACTATTGCCTTATTTTATTCAAACTTATCAATACCTGTCTGTTCCTTTCTGTGCAAAAATAATCTCCTCTGGTGCAGAATTCTCTCTTCCAAGGGCCATTAACAGCAAATCATTCTATGGGTATTTAGCTAAAGAACATTTGAAATTTTCAGCTGAAAAAAAGGAAATGGATTGAAAAACCCTTTGAAAACTGGAAGACTCTACTGGCATCATCACTCAGCTCTTGGGCTGATAAATCAGAGCTTTGCCAGCTTTGTGTCTCTCCAGGAGTGCCAGTAAGTAAGGTACAAGGTTTTTTTTTCTCAGAGCCTTGATGTTTGTCTGTGGCAGGAATGGAGCTTTGGACTGGTTGGGCATCAGAAATCCCCTCTGGAGAGCAAGATCCATCTGTTTTCCCAATCTCTGCCTGGGTTCTGTGCTTGGTTACGTGACTTCCCCTTGAGAACATTTCCTCTGAATATTGTTCATAAATATTTCCAAGAAACCAACAAACTATTGTTTGGCTTCTGTCTTTATCTTGTTCTTTTTTTTTTTCTTTTTTCTTTTTTTTTTCCTGGACTGCTTTTCAGCAGGGAACATTGCTGCTGTGGGTCTTTTCAGCAGGTTGGGGAGGGAGGGGGTATTGTTCCTGGGTTTGGGGCAGTTTGTTTGGATGGCTGTTGACTTTGTTGTTGTTTTTTTCCCTCCATTCCTGACAGTCTGGGGAAGTAGGTGGTTCCCTGTTTTGTTTTCTTGACCGTTTGTGAATTATTTATACAGACAGGCTTTTCTGGGAGGGAGGTTTTCTTTGGGTTTTGCTGTTTGCTTGTAGGGTTTGTTATATCTTGGGGCACTTTTTGTTGTTGTTCAGCTTTTGCTACCCTGAAGTTCAGTTTGCCCTTTGTGACTTCCAAGGGGCTCCTGTGGCTGGGAGCTCCTGTAGCTGATTCTGGACAGCCTGACTTACAACCTAAAAGTACTTTTCCCTTTAATCCCAGTGCTCAGGGAGAGTGCAGGCCCAGGAGCTGGGCTTTGATGATCCTTGTGGGTCCCTTCCAACTCTGGATATTCTGGGACTGAGCCTGTGGATGAGGGAAAGCAGTGGATGCCACTTGTCTTTAGTCAGGCTTTGATGCAGCATCCCTCAATTTTCTGGTGTCCAGTTTGGGAACACTGCCAGGATCCCAGGGCCAGTGGTTTGTGCTCTGTCTGGAGGATCTCACCAGGGGGGTTACTCAGGGATTCCCCCAAGCCCTGTCCTGCTCCTGCTCCTGCTTTGGGAAGGAGGGTGACTGGAGGCATCTGGCTTTGAAGAAAGTGGCTTGGGAAGGATGAGCAGTGAGCCCACTGCCAGGTCATCCAGGACTTCCAATGGAGCTATTCCTGGATTTTCAGGCTTAGGAATACTTTTTGCATTGCTCTAAAGTACCCAAATAGCCCCTCTGAGCTTTATTTCCTCAAGTGCTGATCCTACAAGGCATTAACAAAACTCCAACACACACAAAAAACCCAAGAAAACCCCAAAGAACCACAGACACAAAACCCCCAAACACAGAAAAACCACTCCAAATAATCCCAAGCACATTCATTCATTTGCTTTGCCACTCTACAGGTCACACTGGGTATTTTACCTGCCTGCCTTAGCCAATTCCCAAAAAAGGCCACCCACAGAATGTGTTTTATCCCCAAGGCATCCCTTCAAACAGGTTTCTTCCCTGTCTGTCAGCCTGCCCTGCTGAGTGTAACTGGGCATCTCCAGTGCAACAGGTCAGCTTTAAAAGAGCCAACAAAATTTACCACTGTTTGCACAAATGGCAAAAACTTGGATTTTCTGTATTTTTGGTTGAACAAAATAAAATCTGGAAGCTAAAATATTAGGCTGGGGTGTTTTTCCTCATTCCTTGTCATGACTTCTGCATGCACTAAAAGTTATGAGATGGAAGGAGCTTCCTCCTGCCTTGCTTTCTTCCCCTCACCTTATGCACCCTGAAGTTTGGTAGGTGAACATCTGGGAGGAGCAGATCTGGACCAGCCACAGAGGAGGGCTCCTGCAAGCCTGAGAGAGGCAGTACCACCTCTCCTGCCATGCCTTCCCACTTGAACTTCCACCTACAGCAAAACTGGTCCCAGCCTTCTCACCAACTCCCTGACCTGGGAGCACCAGGATGTTTTTAAACCCAAGGTGCCCTGAAGCTGTTTCATCAGCTCTGTCAAAGGTCACAGTTCCCCAGTGAACTCTCCTGCCAGGTGGAGCCTGTTTTGGGGAAGTGGCCATGGCTCCAGACCTGGACCCCCTTTCTGTAGAGGGTGATCTTGTCCCCCAATAAGTTGCAGCTGTTTCAGTTGCTGAAGATTGGAGGTGGGCCTGATCTTAACAGGCCACACCTGCAATCAATAAGAACTAGTGCTATATAAGAGTAAGGAAAGAGGAGTGAGGAGAGTCAGATTGCTGCCAGGACCTGGAGAAGTCAGTGTGTAGAGGAGCTGCCTGTGAGCAACATCAAGAAGGTATGAAGCTCTGGTAATATGAAATCCTTGTACTGTGATGATGATAGAACCTTTGCTATCTAAGACAACAAATGGTGACCCCGACGTGATTTGGGACTAAACTATATTGCCCTGTGGATTTGGAGGAAACTGGATTTGACCAAATAACCCCGTGGATTTGGGAACAGGACTTGAACACTAAACTATTGGCAAAATATATCAATTACAGCTATTGGTGTTTGCTAAATATGAGTGTAAAAGACCTTGAAGATAAGTGCTTTTGTAAATTAGGAAAAGCTGTAGAACTAAACTAATATTTAGAAATATATATCTGTCTGTGCTGTAACATGCTGTTTTGAACATTTGTATAACTCTTAATTCTAAATGAAATATACAAATATGTAATAGTGTTAATTTATTTGAATATGTACTTCTGGAAATGCTGCAACTGTGGTTAAAAGAAAAAGGGGGAATTGTAGAGGGTGATCTTGTCCCCCAGTGAGCTGCAGCTGGGTCAGTTGCTGAAGATTGGAGGTGGGTCTGATCTTAACAGGCCACACCTGCAGTCAATAAGAACTAGTGCTATATAAGAGTAAGGAAAGAGGAGTGAGGAGAGTCAGATTACTGCCAGGACCTGGAGAAGTCAGTGTGTAGAGGAGCTGCCTGTATCAAGAAGGTATGAAGCTCTGATAATATGAAATCCTCGTGCTATGATGATGATAGAACCTTTGCTATCTAAGACAACACCTTTCCCCCTTTTCCTGGGCTCCTTCCCTTACCCACACTGAAATCTCTCAGCTGGGAAGAAACTCTGACTTTCCATTCCTTTGGCAATTATCAATTCCCTTCTTATGCAGCCCTAAAAAAGTAAAAATGAGCAGGCAGTTCCTTCATCACCTTCATGAGAAGACGTGGAAATATTGTAAGCTGATTTCACTCCTGTCTCGTTAAAGGGAAAGAAATAGCCAGTGGTATAAATATGCAATTAAAAATAGCAGCAATTAGAGTGTCTCAAGAATGAAACAGGAGCTTGCTGTGAGGTAGAGCTGCTTTCCCTTTTGCCTGTGCTTCTAATTCCAAACTCTTTGACGTTGGGATCTAATCTTAACAGCTGATGCTCAACTCCTGGTTTTGCCCACGCGTGTTAAATGTCATGATGCAAACTCAGCTCTGCCCCAGACCTCTGCTGCCTGTCTGTGGTGCCAGGATAGCCACACCTGGAAACCCCTGCATGCTTTTGCATGGATCAGCTGCATTTTTTCGTGGACAGAGAAAAAGCTGCCTTCTGGGGTGAGCCTGGGCCTCCTGCTCTCTCGTGTGCTGCTTGGAAAAGCAATATATGATGCAAGCTGAGACCTCAGCATCACTAAAGATCAAACAGTCCCTGCAATGGCCCTGTGTCATAGAATCCTGCAATGTCTTGGCTTGGAAGGGACCTGGAAAATTATTTTATTCCAACTCCCTGCCATGGGCAGGGACACTTTCCACTAGCCCAGGTTGCTCAGAGCTATTTCAGCAGAGCTCATTGGTGCAGGACAGGGTGGGAGCCTCTGGAAACCCCAGCTGCAATTCTGCAGCATCCTTGAGGCTGTTTGGAACTCTGAGAGACTTGAGTGAATTAAAATACTTTTCAAATGAATTCCCCAATCCAGATACCCACCTGCACCCCAGTTGCTCAAGGCTGGCAGTTGTGGCTGACCCACTGTTTGCCCACCATTATGTCCATGTTGTGCTTTTCTAGTTGACGTTTCAGAGCTTGCCAACACAGAGGTGACCACAAAGGGTATATTTCCATTAATCCTTCCCATGCCATGCTTCTGGAGCCAGCTGCTCCTCCTGCACCAGTCCATGTCCCTCTGTGAAGACATTGGGATGGGATAGGATGGGCAGAAGTGATGGCAAATGGAGATTTCAAGTCCCTGTGTTGCTCAGCATCCAATCCCTCGTGCCTGCAGCTGCCTTCAGTCAGAAAAACAGAACACTTAAAAACCAGCACGTTTTTCCCTCCTCTCCATTCTTGTTGACATATCCTAGTTGTATTTCTAGTCCATTTTTGACATATTGTTAGTAAAACCTGGAAGGTTAGAGGCTGCACAGGGAGGCAGCAGCAGCCAGGCTCAGTTTCAAGGAGTGCTCTCCATCTGGGGATCACAGCTCTGTGCAGAGCAGGGAGGGGCCCTGAATGTTTCAGGCACTGTCTCCCACCTGCAGCAAGGAATTACACGGGCACAAAGCAGCACCTTGTGCTCCTGACACATCCTGTCCCCTCCACAGCAAAGAGCTGCTGCTACCAGACCTGTGTCTAGACACTATTGACACTCAGACCCTGGCTGAGAATAACAGCATCCAGTGAGTTCCTCAGGTTCTGGGCTGTGTGTGGCTGGCCCCAGACATGTGCAGAACTCTGCACACAAGTGGGGGGATGAAGAGGACCCTCAGAGCCTGGATCCCTCTCCAGCTCCCCCTCCCTGCATGGATGCACTCACCTGGGAGCAGTGCAGATGGAGTTTTACAGGGATTAGGCACTGCAGGGCTGCTGGCCTCACAAAGAGCTATTTCAGCATTCCTGTCCCCTGTGCTGCTGAGGGCAAATGGATGCTGACTCAACCCTCTGAGCAGCCCTGTGTCCCTGCCTGTCACCATCATCTCTCAGTTCTTGCTGTAACATCTGTGTTTGTCCCTGATGAGATGGCAATTTCCTTGGGGCAGGGAGCACGACTCAAACAGAGGAGTTTAATTACCCCAAACACCCTTTCCATTGCTCCTGCAGGGATTTTGGCTTCCATAGCTCCTGTTTGGATGAAGCCATGGCTCAGGGAAGTGGCTCTACCAACAGGCACCTGTGTCTGGGGTGGAGACAGTGCCTGCAGCAGTGCCAAGCTCTGAAGTTCTCCTCACTGCAGGGATGTCCTGCAGGAAGGAGGAATGGATGGTGGATGGGGAGGACACAGCAGGGTGAGCCAAAAGCAAACAGGTCTGCACAGTGCTCCTGGCTGCCAGCAGAGCTGAGGTGGGCTCAGCACACCTTGGCCATCAGGTCTGGGTGGGTATTGGCTGCAGTTCCTGGTTGGTGCTACCACAAGATGCAGATCCTTGTCTGAATGCTTGGATGAAGTGTTTGCCTCTTTTGTTGCTTTGTTTCCAGAGAGTTTTGCTTAACAGGCCATGCAGTGGGATGTTTTTTCCTGCTGCAGGTCAAAAGGAAATGGGGAAGAACTGGATTTTTTAGGTAAAGCAGGGACCTGCCTCCTGCATGGCATCAGAGCAGCCAGTATGGAAAAGCAGCATCTGCCTGAGATGTGAAAGACACCCAGAAACAGGGACCCAACCCTTGATGCCAACACCCATCTGCTTTTTAACAGATGCCTCTTCATCTCCACTCCTGGGAGGTGCAGGACTGCCCCAAACACAGCTTTTACTCATCCTGTCACAGTCCCCTGCTCCACGGGCTCCAAGAGCACTTGGAATGTTGTCCCCAGCTCTGTGCAATCCCCATGCTCTGTATGCTTCTCCTCCAGGCCTTTAGCTGAAAGCACAGCAGCATCTCCTGGAGCAGGGTGGCTACTGCAAGCTCAGCTGCCCAAGTGCCACCACCAAACCCCCAGCAGAGTTCCCTCCATTCCAGACCCTCTGGATTTGCTCCCACGGTGCCAGGGATGCCCCAGGGGCAGTGTGTGTCCTGCACATTTCCTCACCTTGGTGAGAAGGAGGCACCTGCTCTTGGAAACTGCCTGCTCATTGTTCAGATATCCCTCAGGAAAGTTTATCAGACCTGACCAGGCAAACACCAGGTTGTGTGAAGCATTTGGAGGGAAACCAGGAAAAAGGAGCTGGATTGGTGGCACCACACTAAAGGAGACAGGAGGGATTCACCCTACCAACAAGACGTGCCAAATGCTGGATTTTATTCCCAAACAAATGGTCTCCTGTAAAGGAAAGCAGCTGGGGATGTGCACTGTGGGCATCCCTGGCCCAAGGGTAAGGAAACTGGAAGAATGAGCCACCAAACCAGGTCCTCTGCATGGACATCAGGCAGAGTGCTGTCCTTGCTCTTGTCCTCTGTGAAAATGAAGAGGCAAATGCAGAGGGGCAGTGAAAGGCACCTCAGAGGAAACAGCAGCAGAGGGGCCAGGTAGGATCTGGGTCTCAAGAGCATCTTCCCTGTTTGCAGTGACCCCACCTCGGGGTGCACAGCCTCGGGGGGCAGAGCCCAGCTGGATGCCAGCCCAAGCCCACCTGCAGCTCCCCCTCCCTTCTCCTCCTTGCATTAAAAAGGTGGAAAATCCTGGAAGCAAGCAGTTGCTCCCATGGCTTAGAGGGAGCTGGAAGGAGAGGAGGGTGGATGTGAATGCAGATTTCTTGTCTGGTGCCATGAAAAGGCACTGCTTGTACTACAACAAGCCCTGCAGCCTCAGCAGCCAAATTATTTGTTTAATTAGAACTGCCGTCCTTGATGCATCTTGACTTGCTAATTAGGATTTTAAGTGCTTGTGAAGGAGTTGGGATGTATTCCTTCAGCTTCAGACACGTCTCCATCGCCATTGCTATTCCTTCCTCCTGCCCTGTGCCATCACCTAAGTAACATCACTTCTGCTTCCAGACAAGCTCAATTCTCTAAAGCAGGAGGGAAACACAAACTTCTTTGCTTATTCATGCACAGGGAGCTCTTATTTGCATGAGAAGAGATGAGGCTGTGGAGCAGCACGCCCTAAAATCTGGGGAGAAGGGAGTCTTTGCACTAGGCAGGGAATAATGAGGCACAAACGGGGATAAACTGATTTTTTTGCTGCTGCTCTGCAGCATTTCTGGGTTTTTACACCCTGTTTTCATCACTCAAACCACCCCACTCAGCTGATCCCCAGCAATGGTGGGCTGGGAGCACCCCTGGCAATGTCAGGGGTATTGCAGAGGGCAATTGCTTTGGCAGGCAATGCAGAGGGGATGTCCTACATGACTGGATTCCAAAAGCAGGCACGGGTTTCTGAATGGGCACCACGGCTGCTGTGTCAGTCAGACTGCTAAATTGGGTTCAGCAGGAATGCTGACAGGCCTGGACAAAGGTGCAGCCAGAGGGGGACTTGTTGGATCTGGACACTAGCTGAGGACTTTGTTACACTGCCCCCACAAGCAAATGAACTTTGAATTACCCTTACAGGGAACCTCAAATGATGCTTCTTTTATTTTTCTTTTTTTTTTTGCACATAGGATCTGGCAGCTGTACAAATCACCAAAAAAAGAAAAATCCGTTATTTCACAGATTTCTTCCTAGTTTTTGGAATGTTTCTTTCTGTAAGTACGAAGATAGGAACTATTAAAAACCATTTTCAGCAGTTCTCAAAGCACACAGTCATGGCAGCTGCTATTTATGAATGATGTTTGGGAGGTTCTGTCAATGGAAGAACAAACAGATTTTTGTACGTGCACAATTCTGGATATTTAGCACACAGAGGCACTTCCCAAATGTTTTGTGAGAACAAAAAGCCCTTTCCCTGGCTGTTTACAGATGGCTTGCAAAGAATAAGTGAGAGGTTCAAGCATGGCTGAACTGAGCAGCTGCTGGGAATTCAGATAAATGATTTCCAGCCCTGCTCTCCCACAGCTCTGCTTTGGAGGCTGCAGAAAGGAGACACGTTGCAGGGTCGTGCTGTCCATCACATCAGGGGTTTGAAGGAAATCTTGCCTCATTTCCACTCCCCCCACCTGCTCTTTGGGAGCTTATTCTTTAAGCACTATCACTGCTGAAAGCTTTTTAGTGTTTAGGTTCCAGCCACGATCTCATGGGCTTTGGTGAGCTTTTGGAGCTGCAGGAAGCTTGTGTGAGCAAGGAGATGAAGACAACTCCTTGCTCCTGGATGCCACGTGCCCTGGGATGTGTCCATCCTCGTGATGAAAAATGCACACATCCTCCCCTTAGGTTTCCCCAGCATTGATTCTGAGCTTGCATGAGCGGGGCAAACTCTGTCTTTCCACATTTCCAAGGCTCTCTTGTGTACTTTCTGTAGTGATGAAGTGCTGAGATGAAGAACACAGCATTTCTCTCAAAGCCAATTCCAATTCAAGGGCCTCCAATTCCTGCATTGCCAATGTCTGCCTCCAAAAAAAGCTGAGTCAAATAATGAAATAAAGTCACCTGTGAGGTATCCTCTGCATCCCCCATCACCAGAGCTAATAAGATAATCCCCCATTAGGCTATTCAAGGCCATAAAAATGGGTTTTAAGTCCCAGAAATGTTTTACTTCAATATAAACAATGGGTTTTTCTAAGTTTCTTTTACTTCTCCTTGTTTGCTCATGAATTGGGAATCTCTCACATCCTGTACAGAAGCTGTTTAGGACATTTCTTTCTTTGTAGGTGGGGTTACTGAGCCTGCAGGAATAGTTGGCTCAGACTTTACAGGAGGCAAACTGAGGCCTCAAAGGCTATTGAAACCAAAACATAATCAAAGTAAAAATGCACTTCTCTTAGGAAGATGTTTCTGCACAGCTGGTCTAGAGCAGGAGGAAGCCCTCAGTGGTGCAACAGGGCTTGTTAGACTGGACCTACCACTCTGCTGTGCTTGAAACTTGTGGAGAGAACGTCCTCCCACCTCTGAAATACAGGCTTCAGCCAGGGCATCCTGAGGGGAGGGTGAACCAGCAGGGTTTGTCTTACATCAGTCTAGAACATGGAATAAATATCTTCACTGTCAGATGTTTGACATCCTTTAATTTTTCATGGTGACTTGCTCTGGAGTGTCAGAGTTCCTACTGGAATATCCAGTAGAAAAAAGAAAGGATGAGTGGCGCTTGTGCTCCACTGCCCTGACACAACAAGGAAATGGAAAAACAAAAACCTTAAAATTTACATCCTTTCTGCAAGGGCCAGTAAAATGGCTCACTCTGCATCAGCTCCTACCCTCACCCATTAATTTCTCAGGCTACAGAATTTGATTAAATCTGGTCCAAGCTGATGTCCCTTGGGTGGGAATGGGTGTCACATCAACCTCTGCCCTGCTCAGGACAGGGACAACTTAGGGACATGTTCAAGGCAGATGTTGCTCTGGGTTTTGTGGCCAGCTTTGGGAATGTGTCTCCGTTTTTGGTCCCCAGACACGGTATGTATCCAAGAATGAGGTTGTTATGAGAGCCCTCAGAAACCTGAACTAAGGTAAGCAACACTCCAGACTGAAAGGTCATGGAATCATAGAACTTTTTAGGCTGAAAAAGACCTTTAAGATCAAGTCCAACTGTTCTGTCAGCACGGCCAAGGCCACCACTGACCCACGTCCCCAAGTGCAACATCTACACAGCTCTTAGATCTCTCCAGGGATGGAGACTCCACCACTACCCTGCACAGCCTGTGCCAGGGCTGGACAGCCCTTTCCATGAAGAAATTTTCCTGGTATCCAACCTGAACTTCACCTGCCACAGCTCAAGACCATTCCCTCTCCTCCTGTCCCTGTCCCTGGGAGGAGAGCCAGACCCCCCGGCTGTCCCCTCCTGTCAGGAGCTGTGCAGAGCCACAAGGTCCCTCCTGAGCCTCCTTTTCTTCAGGCTGAGCCCCTTTCCCAGCTCCCTCAGCTGCTCCTCATTGGACTTGTGCTTCAGTGGTCAAGTGGTGGTGAAAAAGCCCTGGGGGCTGGTTAGGAACTTCAGCTCCCCATGGGTAGAACCAGCTGGGCACAAAAAAATCTTTGTCATTGGCTAAATTTAGATTGTGGACTTTTCTGTAATTCAGTACCAGTAAAAGGAGGAGTTGTGACCTGGAAAACTGCTGCCTGGTTGGTGTGGAGAGGTCCCTGTCCCATCTCCTGGAGCAAACACCATTTTGTCCTGCCACCTCTGGGGAGCTGTGCCCGCATGCAGAGCAGCTCACGCCTGCTGCTGGCACAGCCAGGGCTGTGGGCAGGAAGGTCAGCAAGAAGATACATGTTCCATGAGGGATTGCTGAGCTGACAGAGAATGCCCAGGACAGACTTCACTCAAACCTGCTCACACGCTGGACCCTCCAGTCACCCCCTCTTCAGACCAAAGGCTGCTGGATCAAGTGCATAATAGAGAATTCACAGAGACCTAGGGGGACTGGGAAGCCAAGTGTTTGACAGCAGTGCTCTGCTCTCCCTGATGTTCTGACAGTTCCCCTGTCAGGCCTTATCACACAGCCACTCCTGAGTCTGAGGGATGACAAAATGAATTAGCTCAGCCGAGCTAGATGACGTTGGAAACAAACATCTTTCATCTGCTGAGTATTCCCTCTTGGAGCTGTTCCCACCCTGATGGCTGTGAGGGGCTGCTGGCAACCACACACTTCCTGCTGCTTCCTTCAGCTGAAGGATGGGCACCCAGCAATGGCATCCCAGAGCTGAGACAGGCACCTGCCAGTGGGAGCTCTCATCCTGGGACTGTCACCAGGGCTGGGCTCTGCTCAGGACCTCACCAATGGTGCAGAGCTAGAGGTCAGCAGCTCCAGTGCAGTGATGCACCACAGTGCATTGGTCAGCAAGGCATGCACAGGCTGTTGGAGGCAGAGGGAAGGTGCTCTGAGGGCCTGAAACACTCTTGGATTGCACCCATGCTCCCTCTGAAGTCAGCAGGAGCTGGCTTGTTATGATGCCTAAAGAGGCTGTCCTGGAGCAGAGGCCAGACAGAGTGAAAGGAATAAAGGAGGAATTTATTAAAAGGCCTTCAAAGGACACACCTGGGGCAGTACAAGAGACTGGCTGTGGTTCTGCCCAGGATGGATGGCCAGACACAAATTTTCCCACTTTTGTAAGTTTTGGTCTATTTCCATAACAGGGTCAATTGTCCAATTACAGCTTCAGGTGATGCAGTCCCATCCTCTCAGATTGTTCTCCTTATTTGCTGTTATTTATAGTTCTTGGGCCTAAAGCTGCAACACTGCCCTTGGTTCTCAAGCTGGAGAAGGATTGTTTTGTCTAAACACCCTGTGAAGAGAGCTTGCTAACACTTGGTATACAATTCAGAGTCACACACTAAGGCAGTACAGAATCTAAAAAATATGAAAATTAAAACTTAAAGCATCAGTTATACTATTACCTTCTCCTTCTATTTATCTTGAATGAACTCTAAAAAAAATGGTTTTAGATATCCATGCTGAGAGCATTGACACTGACATGTGAAAACCCCATCTTGGAAAACAGTCCTGCTCAAGGCAGTGGATTTTGTTTTAAAATCAGAGCAGATCAGAGGTGTCTCCCAGACCTGTGGGGTAAAACCTTGCAAGGCATCAGAGAAGGAGCCAGATTTGTGGAGGAGAGTATTGAGGATAGATTTCTTCTGCTCTAGCAGGGATTTGGGATTAGGACTTTAGTTGAGCACCTGAGAGGTGCATCTCAGTGGAAGGAGTCACCCTGCAAGTATTTGTGTTTACTGCCTGCAAAATATCAGCATGACAGAGCAGGAAGTGACCAAGGGAAGGACCAGCACCAGCCACAACTGCCCAGGGTTCACCCCACCCCAAACTGGTGTACTGACCACATCAGCCATGCTGGACCTTCAATCAGTTTGTTGCAAAGAGATCTCTGCTCATGAACATAAATTTAAATGCAAAATGAAGACCTGAATCCACCTACAGAGTGCAAAGATGAGCCCCCAGTTGCAAGACAAGCCAGTCTAAAATGAAATCAATTGCCAGTTGAGGTGCCACCTTTGTGCCACCAAAGGACACAGGAGATGCATTTCAACCCCCTTGAACAATCAGGCTTGTTCCAGCACCAGCAGTAATAGTCACTTTTCCAGACAGAATTGACATTATAAATGAGTTGTTGGTTAATTTGCTGCTATGTTAAGATCATTGATTCTACGGCTACATCCTGAAGCAACAGTGCCTGAATATAAACTACCCAGCAGCAAAATTATAACTGCATTTGGATGCAGAACACAACCTTCTTATCACCAGACTTTCAACCCAGAGTTTTGGGGTTAGTCCTGCAAAAATAGCTTGTCTGCCTGAGTGAGCATGTGAGGGCTGCTCCTCAGCCTTTAACCACCAGCAGCTGGGAAGCAGCTCAGCACTGTCTGTCTTTCCAGAGATCCAGGCCCACCTCCTTGTGGAGCTCAGAGCCATATGAAGGAGCCCAAGTGTCAGCCCCTCACCCTGCTCCAGCCAGAGCCAGAACACATCCAGATTTGGTGCTTTGGACAGGGTCATCCACCAGATTTACAGCTGGCCTGGCATTTTGAGGACATTAAAACAGCATCAGTTTTAGCACTTGTAAGGGCAGGACCCCACAGATGAGCCACGAAGATGCTGGTCCTCACCTCAGTGGTGGAATTCCATCTCTTGTGGAAAAGCTTTGTGCTGGAAGTCTAGTGGGAAGTGCCCCTGCCCATGGCAGGGTAGGTAGAACTGGGTGATCTTTAAGGTCCCTTCCTTAAAGGAAGCCTAAACCCTCCTGGGACCCTGTGATTATCTCTTTTCAAAGCTCCCCTCCAAAATTTGGCACTATATTTATAACTTCTGTCTTTCCCATCCCAGCTTTAAGGGAACACATCATGCTCCTAGGCAGGTGTTGTAAGGAAAGCTTCCAGGCAAAAAAATCTAAGGAAAGGGGGTAAAAAGCACAGGAATGTCCCTCACTGGGGGAGCAACCATGAAAAAAACCAGGGACCATGAGTAGTAAAACTAATGGTGAGGAACAAGGCAGGAGCCCAAGTCATGCAGCTGCTGGAGCAGAAAGCAGAGCCATAACAGGACAATGGGATATTTTTCCTTAAAGTTTGCATTGCTCTCCACAGGAGCACAAAAAGACCTTTGCTCACCTTGCTCTGACAAGTTATACACAGAGGTTAAAAAGATTATTAAACCTGACCGAGTGGTCCACCAGAGGAATAAAAAAAACCTTTAAGCCCAAATTATTTGGTGTAAGTAGGACAGTCCAAGCTTTATCCTTTGCCAGGAGTTTGGTTAAATAAATGCTTTTCTCTGAGTGAATAAGTGAACTTCTCAGTAAAATTTGTCAGAAAAAACTCCCAGTGGACAAGGCATTGAGAGGCCAATACTGACACATCCCCAGGCACTCAGAAATACTTTTTTTTTCCTTATCAAATCTGCTTTTGAGATAAATAGCCCCCTCTCTCACCTACCCCTGTGTGTTTTTATACACACCCACACACAGATATGTATATATGAATACATAACTATTTATTCCCAAAACTTAAAGCAGCTTTTAAATCATGTGATGAGATGTAAATACTCATCTCCCAGGCTCAGACCCATGCCTGAAATATCAGGTGTGCTCCCACCTGGTTTGGAGCTGGCTCTGGACCCATCAGATGGCAAGCAAGGGCTATAGATCCTGATCCCATACATCTCCAAGTCACTCCAGCTAAACCATGTTTCCTTGGCAGCTGAGAAGTGGGATAATAAGATTTCTACTCCAAAGATACGTGCCCAGAGCACCAGGCCTTTAATTATGCAAAGGACTGGAGCCAGCTTCCTCCTGCCTTTTCAGATAAGTGGTTTCACCGAGAGATTACAGCGAGCAGAATTTGGCACCTGGCTCTGCTGGCACCAAGGGGCTTTTGTTCTTTGCCCATGCTGTCTCCTGTGCTTCTCCCAGGATCCACCCGAGTGGATCCAGTTGCCATGTCAGCAGATTAGTGCCTACAAAAGAGCAGCAGCCCTGGGCAGACACTGAGCATCTCCCAAAACCTTGGAGCTGAGCGGTGCCGATGCTCATTTGTGCTCTTTGTCCTACATGGGAAAGGAAAAGCTGACTCCATTCTCATTCTGCTCCAGTCCCTCTGGGAGCCAGAAAAGCAGTGAGTAAGCCCTGCTCCTGCTGAGCTGGGTGCTGCTGGAGGCTGCTTTACTGCAGAACAAACTGGTTCTGTGTGTGCCAGTGGTACCTGGGCCATGGCAAATCACAGGAACCAGCAGAAATTCAGCAAATCCCTCTAATGCCAGTTTGGCAGCCTCAAAGCATCTTTCACTGTCTGATAACTAGACACAAAACCAGCCTTGTTTTCCTCTTTTTCAGTCTCATGGTGGCCGGCTGTAGCAGGACAGCTGGGCACCAAGGCAAGGGCACCTTACCCGTGGAGAGGCAGGACAGGGCTGCCTCCTGACTGGGGCCACTCCTGCTCTCAGATAGCTTCATACCCAGAAATTAGCTGAAATCAGATCTGGAAAGAGTGTCCTTTAAGTTCCTGTGGATACAATGAATTGCTGCACTAGCATGAAATGTGCAGAATATGTCTTGGGAGCTTTGGGAGAAGCAAACCCTGGTAGTAGAAGCTTGGGTGGAGGCTTTGGAAATTGCCTTGGTGTTGGGTTAATGCTTCTAAGTGAAGTGAACACTAAAGCTAACACAGACTTCAAGGGGAAGGGGTACCCCAAGGGTAAATCTTGGAGATAATTGAGATACTTTCCCTATATTTTAGTGTTTACACAGAGGAAAGACTTCATAGCTGCATATTTACAGTGACTGTACAGAGTGAGAGTGACATCTGAAGAAACATATAGGCTTTCTTCTCCAAAGAGAAAACTGGATCGAGACAAAAATGACCTAAATAAACACTGGAAGATCATAGGAAAGTATTCCTTGGAGGCAGAGAAAAGGAATACATACATGCAGATGGGTATTGTTCTTTGGAGAATTTCAGCACATCAAAGGAGGCTGGTATCAGCCCTGGAATAATATCAGAAGAAATGTCTGAGGAGAAGCAGAAGGGCTAAAAGAAATTTATCTGGGCAGAGGAAGGTACAATGGACTCCAGTTTCAAATACTGAGGTGGTTTCTGCCTTTTCCATGTATTGCTCACTGAGGTTGAGAAAGAACAACCTCTCCTAGCTCAGAATCTTGTGAGTACTGGAGAGGTGGACAAGTGGAGTTTGTGGTGGGTCCAGGAAACAACAATCACTTATTGGGCAAGTTTATATAATAAATATTATCATTTATGGGCTCAGTTTTCTATTGTGAGCACAGAATAAGGTAACTACACTTGTATCTGCTCTATCCCCATATTGGAACTGTTCAGCACCCCATTGTGTCATAAACCCAGAGTATAATTTAGGAAGGAAAAAAAGAATCAAAGCAAATGAGAGATGGACTTCAGGAATACGTCAGGTCTGTGTACACCATGGAGCACTGACCTCAGAGTGCAGTTGAAAAGGATATCATAACACATCAATCTGGAAGCAGAATGTACAGTTTATTGCAAAGAAGAAAGAGAAATCCAGGGCAGAACTTGCTCACTCCTCCTCACATCCATCTTTCACTGCAGGTAGATCAGATTACAAGAACATGCAGCTTCTGAAATGACTGTAAACTCAACTGGCAAACTGCTGGGCCTCCTGAGCACCTCTCCATGTGAAAACAGCATAAAAACTGAACAGCTTCAGGAAAGAGCTGGGTTAAGTGGCCCATCTTCAGTGTGCTGTCTGTGTGGATGAACTGACACTACTAGGCACAAAAAATAAACAAGCTGTTGAAAGCAGACCTGTGTGCTCTGAAGCAGCTGGGTGGGTTCTGCCCTCTGGTTTGTCTGGGTGGCAATGCCCATCAGGTGGTGGGTGGCTTGTGTCATTGTGTGCTGTCCCCATCAGCCCAAGAGGGCTTGGAAGATTCACTGAGCTGTATTTTCAGTGTTAGGTTCCTCCAGTTCTCAAGCCCAAGCAAAACAGCCCCTCTGCAATCCAGGCTTTGGGTGAGTTACACATTGCAGGGCTGAATTACCCTCCCCTGCTGAGACCCAGCACTGGCAAACCCAGGCCACCAACCCAAAGTCTCCCCCTCCTTCTTCAATTCCATGGCTTACACTGGCATATCTAATATTTAGGAATATTTAGAAATACCTCTGACTGCAGGGGAAAGCTGTGCCAGCCTGGAAGAACAGCTTTAGCCTGAGGTGCTCTTTCAGGAAGCTGCTGCCTGTTGAGCACTGAGAAAAGGAAACCCAAGTTTACCTTCAGCACTAATGAGAGGCTCTCCTGGGTACTCTGTAAACCTGGCCAGAGCCTATTGACCACAAGTTCAAAGACATATGAGGTTATTCTCAGGCCAAGGAGATGCTGAACTAGAGAAACACCACAAGGATCCCAGCAGACCCCAGAAAGAGGATTTGTGTTTTGAACATCAGTTTTCTCCCTTTCCTCTCATGGCTTTGCAGGAGCCTCACAGGGTCTGGGTCCATCCTGATACCTCTCACAGCAAAGCCTCTGAAAAGCTTTGCATGAAAGACATGGAAAGAAATAGGAGATTTATGTTCCTTTCCCAGCCTGAAGGACCAGCCAAGCATGTGGTGATGCATTTCAGGGCTGTATTGGGCTGGCACATCACCTGGACATGAAAAGGCTCTTCACACTAAAAAAAAACCCAATAAATGTCTGCTGTTGGAGCCACTTCCTGGGGAGGAAGTTGAAAAACTACCAGGACAGAGAGCTGGGATAGTGCCCAGTGCTTCACTGGAGAAATGATCCCAATCTCTCTGGATCTCATACCCATGGTCCAGGACCACCATAAACAGTCATGGTATTTCTAGGGGACACTGCTGCCAGCACATGGCTTTTAAGGTGTCTAAGGAATAGCCCTGGACAGCCTAAAACTGTTTGTCCACCAAGAAGAGAACTCAAAGAGCTTTTTGTACTGATGCTCCCACGCTGGATTTATTTGCTGTTATTTTCCTGCTACCTTGCTGTGCTTCTTATATACCACCTATCATGCCATTTATATACTATATTTATGCATCTACCTCTGTGCAACCCCACATGGGTGGAAAGCAATGCAGTGTCACCCAAGCTCAAGCCCTAAAGTGCCCTGGCTGGAGCAGGGATGGCAGCAGGGAGGATGCCAAGGAGAAAGAAAATTGTTCCACGAGTGATTGCAAAGGGGAGATGCAGGCACAGAGGGGGAAAGCCTTTGCAGGCACTGTAAGGGAAGGAGGAATGGCTGTGGATGTGCTCTAGGGAAGGGGAGTGGGCTGATCCCACTGGCAGAGCTGTAGGCACTGCCTGGACCAGCTCCAGCACTGGCACAGGTGCAGTCACACAGAAGAAACACATCTCCTGCCCCCTGGGGCTCAGCCTCTTTCCTGGGAAGTGAGGATTTACAAAAATAGGAAGCTGGAAATGCTACTACACAGCAGCTAAATATAGCCTGAGCAACTGAGGAGCTGCAGCCCTCACTCCAAAACCAAAGGTAGGGAAAGAACTCCTCATTCCCTGCCTGGATGAGGTGGGATGGAGGGAGCTGCTGGCCATGGTAGAGGTTCCCTGGGGAGCCTGGTCAGTGCCTCACCACCCTCTGGGGAAGAACCTTTTCCTGAGAGCCAGGCTGCCTCTCCCCTGGCACACTTCCAGCCCTTCCCTGGGTCCTGTCCCTGGTCACAGGGAGCAGAGACCAGAGCTGCCCCTCAGGAGGAGCTGCAGAACACACAACTGAGCTGCTCTTCCATAGGGCTTCTAATTTTGCCATCCTTGGAGGTGTTCAACCTGTTCCCCCCCATGACAGATGCCTTGGTTGCAGTTGCCATGTTTGCCAAATGCTGATTTTGGGGGCTGATTCCCCAAAGGCAAAGAAGCAGTGGAAGGTGGACATGGGGTTCCCACCACAGAGATGCCAGCAGTGGGGCTGGGGCTCAGCAGATGAGATCACAGTTGGTCTCTGTTTTGCTTTTTAACAGCCAGTAACCAACTTGGAAAAGTTGGTCCAGATCCAGAACGGAGGTAAGCAAATCACTGACATCACAACAAAAGGGAAATTGCAAATTTACTTTGGGAAGGGGAAAAACAACAAGAGACTCAGAAACTGAACTTCAGCACCAAGACTAATAATAAACCACAACAATTAATAAACCAAAACAATTAATTGGGAAAGGGGCCAGCAGTAAGGACAAAATGAACTAAAAGTGACATTGTTTGGTGAATGGAAAGGCTGAGGCAGCCTGATGAGGGCCCAAGCGTGGGAAGTTATCTAAAAATACACAAAGCCCCAAAGCTCTGAGCATTTCAGCACCATCTGGAGACTCTGGACAAAGAGGAGCAGCTTGCTACTGTGGGACACATTGAGGAGCAGGGTTTATGTGTCTAGATGTGTATCACAGCAGTGCACATCACCAGCTGGGGGAAACCAGGGCTCAGGACACAAACCAATCTGCCATGTATGAAGTTACAGTGGAAGGTGTCTCTGCTCATGGCAAGGGTTGGGCTGGGTGACCTTTAAAGGTCCCTTCCCACCCAAACCATTCTTCTGTGATCCTGTGATTCTAGAACTGCACACCAACCCTAGAGCAGCCACTCTTCTGGGAAGGGCACAGTAAACCCAACAAGATGTGAATATATTGGTAGAAAAACAAAACTAGGGAAAAAAAGAAAAAAAAGGTGTTTTTGCCAGTTTGCTGGGCTGAGGGAGGCAACATTCAGTCAGAGCCCAGCTCTCCATCCCAGAACACCAAGTGTCAGGAGCTGTGCTGAGCCCTGGCCAGGAGACTGGGACTAAATTAAAAATTAAAATTAAGCTCTCCTTATCTGAACCTGAACACTAGAAATTAGTAGACACTTACAGTCTTAATCTCTGTTCCTCAGATCTCTGTCTGCAAAAGGAAGCAGCATCACCCCTGCCTAATTTCCTCATCTAATTACACAGGATTACAGAGCTGGCAGCTCACTAATATTTATGCTTTGTTTGAGATTCCAGTAAAACACCCCAAAGGCAGGATTTCTGTGTTCAGTGTCACGTCCAGACACCCTTAGATTAATAACTTATAAAGAAACATACTAATGAGAAGGAGAAGAAAGACTTCTGAGTGACTCCACATTTACCAAATGGAAAAATAAGTATTGAAACCTATAACAAAGGACTTTTCAACACTTATCCACAAGGAGATCAAGTCCAGGTTCAGGATGCACAAGCAGCCTGAATTCTGGGATCTCCTAGTGCCAGGCTTTGCTCCCCTGAAACTTTCCATAACAGACCCAAATTCCCTCTTGTTCTGTGGTACCAAACCCAAGGAGGACCTTGCTTGAGGAGACATCCCTGCTCTTTACAGCTACCACAGTTGTATCAGGGCAGGGTTTAGACTGGATGTTAGGAAAAATTCCCTCATCCAAATGGCTGTCCAGCCTGGCACAGCTGCCCAGGGCAGGGGTGGATGGATCCACCCATCCCTGGAGGGATCTAAAAGCCCTCTCTATGTGGCACTTGGGGATGTGGGTTGGTGGTGGCCCTGCCAGTGCTGGGGGATGGTCGATTTCAGTGATCTTTGAGGGATTTTCCAAGGTAAATGCTTCCATGGGTCTGTTGTGGGAAGTCTGTTTCTGGCAGGACTCCAAGGATGAAAACCAGCACTTCAAAGCTGCTGGGCTGCTCAGGCCATACCAAACCCTTCCTGGGTGCTGCAGGTGGAAAGGGGCAGCAGCAGAGGACTCCACCCACTGCTCCACTTTGTTTTTGCATCCCAGAACGGTTTGGGTTGGAAGGGACCTTAAAGCTTATCTCATTCCCACCCCTGCCATGGACACATTCCACTAGCCCAGGTTGCTCCAAGCCCCATCCAACCTGGCCTTGGGCACTGCCAGGGATCCAGGGGCAGCCACAGCTTCTCTGGGCACCCTGTGCCAGGGCCTCCCCACCCTCACAGGGAACAATTCCTTCCAAATATCCCATCTAACCTTGCCCTCTGTCAGCTTAAAGCCACTCCCCTTGTCCTGTCACGACATTCCCTTGCCCAAAGTCCCTCCTCTCCAGGAAGGTTTAAGTAATACTATTTCCTTCAGGCAGGAAGAATTGCCATGGCAGGGTTTCTTCTGAGGGTTTTCCCCTTTCCTTTTGTTTAGGAGAAGCAGGAGAGGTGTGTAAGGGGAGCTCTGCAAAGCTCCAGCATTCCCAGGGGAGGAAGACTCCGGC
Organism: Serinus canaria; assembly: GCF_022539315.1. NCBI lineage: Eukaryota > Metazoa > Chordata > Aves > Passeriformes > Fringillidae > Serinus > Serinus canaria. The sequence goes on along the minus strand of NC_066322.1, from coordinate 23,501,523 downwards.
TTGGCAGTCTCCAAGCGCCCTCTGGTGCAGACACAACCAGCAGCTCCAGCCAGCTCTGCCGGGGGATTTATCCAGAACATCCATGCCAGATGTTAATGGGGCTGTTTGGGGTTATGGAAAGGGAGGTGACAGCCACCCTGCCCTGTGAAGGCAGCGCTCTCCAGGAGAGAGAGCCCTTTGATCTCTGCTCCCTGTGCCCAGGGACAGAGCCCAGGGAAAGGCTGGAGCTGTGTCAGGGGGGTTGGGATGGCTGTCGGGGAAAGGTTCTTCCCCAGAGGGTGCTGGGCACTGCCCAGGCTCCCCAGTGAATGGGCACAGCCCCAAGGCTGCCAGAGCTCCAGGAGGGTTTGGAAAATGCTCCCAGGGATGCACAGGGTGGGATTGTTGGGAGGTCTGTGCAGGGACAGGGGCTGGACTGGATGATCCCTGTGGGACCCTTCCAGCTCAGGATATTCTGTGACTGTGTTGGCTGGACACTGGCACAGGGCTCACAAGACTTTGCTTCAGAATTTACTCAAATTTTTAGTGGCAAATGGGATTGGTCTGGTGGAATTGAGAGGATCAGCTGGTGCCTGGATTGGAGCAAAGACATAGATGGCTCTTCAGAGACCCAGCAGAAGGCAGGAAGCTTGGAAAGAAGGAGGCATTTCCAGATAGCACAGAAAGATAAATTTGAGGGTAACCAAGGGTATGAAACATGGGTCAAGAGGGCAGTGAACAATAGTAAGAAATTTATTGAGATAACTAGAGCAGTGAGAAAGAGGGGAAATAAAAAAGCAATGAAAAAATCAGCAGAGCCATTCTAGTTGGACACTGAGAGCTTGATGGCCAGGCGAGATACAAGAGGAGAAACATGTAGCCAGGTGGGGGTGCAAAGAATGACTAATGAGGCATCAGGCAATGAATTCTGTCTGTCAGGTGCTGCAAACACAACACCCAGCATGGAGCTGAGCAGGAGTCAGAGCATCATTAATTCAGTGAGGTCTGCTGCAGGCAGGGATCCGGGGTCTCAGTGGGAGCATCTGGGAAATGAGGGAATGAAACAGAAAAGCCATCAGCTCCCTGGATACTCTGAAATATGAGCTGCAGCTGCAGCTATTTTTAGAAGCATGAAATATCCTGAGTGGGAAGGGAGTCACAAGGATCAGTCATGCAGTCCAACTCCTGGCTCAGGACGCTCCCACAATCCCAGCCTGTGCATCCCTGAGAGTGTTGCCCAAACCCTCCTGGAGCTCTGGCAGCCTTGGGGCTGTGCCCATTCCCTGGGGAGCCTGGGCAGTGCCCAGCACCCTCTGGGGAAGAACCTTTCCCTGAGCTCCAGCCTTCCCTTGGGTCCTGGCCCTGGAGGACTAGAGGAGGTTAACAAGTAGTCCATTTACACAGGACATGGCTTGCAGGCTAGTTGACAGCATTTAGATTCTACTGAAATCTGCTGAAAACTACTTGGGACAAGCTTTTAAACATCTAATTCCTCTAGCTCTGCAACACTAGTAGGTCAATTAATAAATTCATATGGATTCTTTATTAGGGAAAAAAAATGTTTTAAACAAAAAAGCTTTTGCTGACAGAAAAGAGGAAGATTAAGATGGCTTAGCTTTAGCAGTAGCAGTGTTATTATCTAACTGCTGGGGCTGGGTCCCAGCAGGAGATCCTGTGGAAAACTGGGCCAAGATCAAGGATGGGTTACAAGAGCCCACATTTTCCTTCTAGTGATTTCTGAGAAACTCAAGTGTTTTGCAGAGATGCTGAGGGCCACTTTATAGGGAGTGGGATTGTGCTTAAGATGTGGAAGCAACACCCCTTTACCTGGCCTCTCCTTGCTGCCATGCCAGCATGCCCAGGAAGCAGAGACAATGCTGAGCCAGATTCCTACAGTGCTCCAGAGCTCACACAGCCACAGAGCCCTGGGAGATTCCCAGGGGAGCAGCTGCTGCCCAAACAGCCCCCCGTGTTCAGAGTGGGCTCACAAAGGGCTGTGGGAGCTCTCCTGGGCACTGCTGGCAAGCTCAGCTCCTCCTCATGGACCTGACAAGGCTCTCCTCCCTCTCCACCAGCATTTCTTCACATAAAATGTTCTCTGTGTGCTGCAAACAGTGAGGCTGCACTGGGAGAGGTGGGAGATGGTGCCAGCAGTGCCTCAAGGAGACACAGTCTGCATAAGCAAGGGCTCCCTTATGTAAGAGCCCGCTGTCAAAGCCAGGCCAAAACAGCCCTTTGCTTTTCTGTCATCCTTGACTCGGTGGGGAAGCATCAATGCAAACATCCGTCTGCAGAGAGGAAAGGCTTGCAACAATAATCTACTGCAAAATGATACTCTCCAGATTTTAAAACACCTGCTGTTGGTCAGGGCTATTCAGTGAAACGTATCAAGCTGCTCTTGGCAAATAAAACCTCAAAAAAACTCTAAAAGATAGCAGTATGGAGCCTGAAAATCTTCTGGGCTGAAATAAGTGCTGGATTGGCAGCAGTGCCATGGCTCACACTTCCATGGATGTATCACAAACACTTAAAGCAGAGTTATGCTTGAACACTTTGGGCACAGGACCAGGATGCTATGGATTCAGGAATGTTAATGAGCTACTGCTCTGAACTGACAGACTTCTATGGGAAGTCTCTTCCCATCTTTATTCAGGGCCTGGAAGACCAGAGGCTTCAGTCTGTGTGTTGTTGACTTGACAGAGAGAAATACTTCAGGGGAATGTAAAGGAGCAGCACAGCTGGCTCCAAGCTTATTTAACATCCCTGTGTTTACACTGTAATACCTATGGGACAAACAGTGCTGTGATATTATTAGTTCTTCTCTGCTTTTTTTTCTTTTTCCCTCAGAAATAAAGAATCACCACAATCTGAAGAGGCTGGAAAAAGGCCTATATAACCATTTCTCAGTGGGACACAAGAAGAAACAGAAATCAAAGCCTTCAGACATAGTTTCTCCAATTTGACCTGTGAAGCCTGGGTCAGCAGCTTTCAGTGTATAGAAAAGGAGGCTCAGGTTACGAGGCTCCACTTTTTGTGCAGAAAAGTAATAAAATGAAGGGAAAAGCCAAGCATCAGTCATGCAGCAAACTGCAAACTGGCAGTATTTCTCAGAAACTGAAGCAAATGCAAAGGAATTTGCTTTTAGGGTTAAGCATGGGTCACTTAAATAGCAAATCTGCCACATGCCACATCTGTTACAGCCTCCTTCACACAAACCAGCTCTTTTCCTGTAGGGCTGAAATACTTCCCAGCTTGTAACAAGGACAATTTACCTGGTGGCAGGTAGCCTAGCCAGGTGTAACACTTGCTTTATGGAGTAAGCCATGGATCCCAGGAAATATCAATGTCAGGGTCACATGCAGCATGGCAGGAGTCAGCACACAGGGAGCCCTTCAAGGCAGGACAGCATCAGACCAAAGTAAAATGATGGTTTCCTCCATGAAGGGAGCAATGCTGAGAAAAGCAAAGAAAAATTATTTTTCTCCATGAAACCCATGGATAGCAAAGCTTAAATGGTCTTTCATTTCCAGCTTGGTTTTTTTGATTCTCTCCCATTCTTCTACTCATGCAAGAAGATAACCTCTTGTGCTTCACCTTCTGAATGTGTGATCCTTGGCCACACAGTTGTCACACAGAAAACCCTGTGCTCAAGAAGCTGCTCTGAGATGTTATTTGATTGCCAGGGAACTCTTAAGTTTAACCTGGAGACCTTAATGGAAAAGATGTGGACAATTCCTGCAGAAGTAACTAAAAGTCAGTTATTTTCCTCTTAACTCTAAGCTGAAGCACCTCCTGGGCAATCACTTGCAATATGCAGGAGCTGCGTCCAAAGACAAAATAAAATAACTCCTAGGAATGCCAATGGCTTTAGAAACTTAGCTGGTGCCTGAAGCAGGTAACTGGTGTGCTATTACAGCATAGATGGTGACATACTTTGGTGTTTTAGTTGCCTCTGGTGCTGCTATGATCAGTTTTCCCCTGCAGGGAAAAAAATTAAAATAAGGTATTTCTGTAGAAGAGCCTTTTCTCCAAAAGCAGAGGGAAGAAAGCCAAGTTCAGAAACGTGACCTGGGGGGCAGCATGAGTGCTTCTGACAGGGCTAAGACTCTGTAAACTACAAAACCCTTCAGCCCTGCCACAAGCCCTTCAGACTTACCTGTAACCAATATTTACAGTATGGGTAAGGATGTGTTTATTCTGTTGTGTGCCTGACCAGATAAAGAAGAAGCACAGGCTTTACAAACACTTCTCAAGAGTATTTATTAGTCAGGACTGATCTGTGTCACTGAATGACTTACTTCATACCTCAAATGGCATTTCATCACAGTGCAGCTGCACGAGCCTTTGTTCTCCCTGAACACATCCTTGATATGCCAAGGCAGACTTTAGTTCACCATTTATTCACATCCAACAGTTCCTGAATTTGTTTGGGTATGAGCACAGGAGTTCAAGAAACGTTCTGTTTTCTCTGCCCAATCATTTGAAAAGTTTCGTTCTTTTCTTCCTCCACTGTTTATTATCCACATCTTCAGTATCACCAGGAGGATCTGGCATTACAAAGCCATCAGTCATTTTATAGTAGACTATTGTGGAGTCTGTCTCAACTATGGCCAAAGTAACTGACAGCAGGGTGTCAGGATCCTCTGGAGGCAGAGAGGCTTTCTTCAGTATTTCCCTTAACCTAGGAGAGGAAAAAAAAAACACTTAGAGAGGAATCCACAACCACCTACAATGGCACAAAGGTAGAATAGCACCATTTTTATCCAGTCTGTTTTCACTCTGCAAACTCATCTTCATTAAAGTGAGCAAATATCTTTTCTAATAAAAATCCAAAGTTGTATAATCAAGCAACAAAAGAAAATAACAGAGTCAGTTACACACATCTCTGCTGGAAATGGCTCAACACATGCTTCTAAGCTTTGTTTAGGTGTACTTACATGCATGTCCCTCAGCCATCCCTTATCCACCACAATCCCAGCATAGCAATCTCTACTGGCCCTGCTTTCAGCAGACTTATATAAGAAATTTAATTGAGTAACACCTGGTGTTCAGTTGGAGGACTGAATAATTAAGATGTGTTCCATTTGCAGAGGTAAGTCTTCCAGTCCTTGTGCCACAGGTCTCTGCCAGACTGTGGAAGGCCCAGGAGCCCAAGCCAGGTTTCTCTACCTCCCTGTCTAGACTAGAAGCCACAAGACTAATGCTCTTCTTCAGAACAGTCAGCCCAAATAATGTCTTCCTTAAAAGCTCAAGACAAAGTTATGCAATTTTTCCTGTTTAGCTTATTCTAAGAGTAGCATGCCAGTTACTTTATGGTTCAGAGCTCAGGACAACACTGATCCCTGGAGTCCCTGCATTCCTGGTCTGACTGGGGAGCAAGTTCTGAAGGAGTGTGGTGACCAGAGACAGACCCTGCCCCCACACATCAGGTGCAAGAGGGCTCCTCTGAGATTGCTGGGACAGGTTACATTCCAGGGGGAGTTCAGCTGTGTACCAGGATAAACCAGTCCTGGCTTCATGCACCCTGGAGAGCTCACCCAGCAGAGCACAGGCAGCTCTGAGGCACTGCAGCTGAAAACAGGGCTCTGTCTAAAGGCAGCAGCTTTCAGACTTCAATCACCATCTTCCCTCAGAACCCCTTTGATCCTCTAATAAAAGCCAAATGGAACGTGGCAGAGAATGAGCAGCAGCCTGGAAAGCCTCGCTGTTAAGCCCATGACCTTCTTAAGGATCCATCTGTGTTCTGAGCTGTGCATAATCCAGCCTGGTAAATTCAGGAGGGCCTCTCCTCCTGCCTGCACCACTGGCCCAGACACACAGCAAGGCAACACAACACATTTACTTCATGCCACAAAGATACCACGGCTGGGAAAAGCACTATCCGAGCCCTCCCACACCAGCACATTTCCTAACAACACAACAAAGTGAGAGAGACTGTGCTGGCCACTGGCAGAGACAATGCAAGAAACTCCTTCAGGTAATGGGACATCTACTCCTGTGCTCACTGCCACCTCAGCAGGCTCTGTCTGCAGGTTTTTTTGGCAGGTAACTTACCCGGAACCTCTGACTCCTGTCACTTCCAGCCCCTGTGCAGAGGTACCCCCAGCAGCACAATGTCCTGCCAAAACCCTGGCAGGGGACAGAGCCCAGGAAAAGATGACAGATCTCCTTCCTGACACATGCAGAGAGCAAGGATCTAAAAGTCACATGCAGAATCATGAAATGACTTGGGTTGGAGAGGACCTTAAAGCTCACTCAGTTCCATTCACGGGCTGGGACATTTCCCTTATCCCAGTTTGCACCAAGCCCCGTCCAACCTGGCCTTGGACACTTCCAGGGATGGGGCAGCCACAGCTTCTCTGGGCAGCTGTGCCAGGGCCTCCCCACCCTCAGCAGCCAAGTGTCTGGAGAAAGCTCTAAGCTGGCAGACTGCTGGCAGAGACCCCGTGAGGAAAGAACTATCCACAAAGCAGTGGACATTGATCTCTCTTCCTCCTGTGAATGCAATATAGAAGTAATGATAAAATGACAAATTAAAGGGCACAGCTACCCAGGAGAGATATTTTGGGAGCCAAAGAAAACAACTTGTGTTGAGTGTGGACAATGCTGTATCTGAGAGCAGACACAGGCAGAGGCCTGGATTCACCTGTCAGCCAGGGCAGAAGCTCTTTCCTATTTTTTTTAACACCTGTCACTGGTTTTCCTGATAGACTGTTAAGAGGAGGAATGGAACAGTGAGGCCACACATCTACATTTCTGATACTCATGATTTCTTCTTATACTGCCAAGCACAAACACCTGAGATTTTATTTCCCCCTATTTAGCAACTAGGACTTCAAAGATGCCCCATGATCCCAAAAGCAGCCAGGTCCTGACAACAGATTAATGACATTTCTTCTTCCTTTTCAGGAGACACGAGCTCCAGGATTTATGTAAGGAGCACAAAGACACACCATTGCATCAGGATGATCTGCTAACTCTGCTGTCCACAGATGAGGAATGACAACTGCAAATGAACCCTTTTGCCCTTCCCCCCTCCCCCCACACAGGCAGCCCCAAGACAAGGGCTCTCATTCATGCATACCACAGTAGCATCAGTGCACTGCAGCACATCTGCAAAGCGGTGAGAGGCTATCTTTTAGAGGGATAAGCTTTGGAATTCAGGAAGTCTGTGTCAGACATCCCTTGCCCTCCTCCCCTGAAGGCATCCCCAGCAGCCTCTCTGTCCAGCCTCTCCTGCTCACAACGTTCCTCTGCATCAGCAGACACTGAAAGGAGCCATGGGACCTCTGATTTTACCGTGCCTGCTGCCTGCCATGAGCAGGAAGATGAAATACTGCAGGAAAGGTATAGCTTTTGTAATCCTTTTAATGCATCAAATACTGTCTATGGAAAAATAAAGAAAGGCAAGAACCCTTTATTTCAAGGCTGCCCATCTCCTAAACAGCTGCAGTCAATGATGGAAATAAAGTCCTAGGCAAGAAGCCCACATGGTAACACCCCCAACAGAGTCAGCTGATTTAAATTACCCAGTTAATGGCTATCAATAAGCTCATTAGTGACCAGTAAAATCTGCTACACCATACAGGTGATGATAACCATAAAAGATGAATCTGCTTAAATAAAAATGGATTTAACATTTCTGAAAGCGTCAAGCATCAATGAACAGAGGAATTCAGTGCATCCAGCAGTCTGACAGATGCCAACAGCCTCAACCACCTACATTCTCCAGCACCCTGAGCAGCCTTTCCCCGAGTCAAAGCTGTGCCAGGACACACTCTGGAATTAGTGATCACTGACAGAACACTGACACCAAGGGGCCCATGACCACTCTGGGCTTGGTTCCCCAGCTGTGCTCCAACAGTGTGAGACCCACAGAAGCTGTAGGGTCAAGCCTTTGGCATGGCCTGGCTCTCTCTGGGTCTTCTTTTTCCACAGGAATTCCAGCATGCCCACTCCACTGTCTGCACAGCCAGTTTTCAGCAGAGTGGAGAGACGTGACATGAGAAAAGGTGCAGCTGAGAAACAGTTCCTGCTCTTCTGCAGGGTCCCAGTGAAAACTCAGTTGCCTGATCACTCAAATCCAGATCTGCTCCCAGCAGGCCAAATCAAGCAGGACAAAGCCCTCATTTCCCATCCAGGAAGCAAACTCACATTCACCTCATGCTCCAGGAGGTGCAAAGGACTTCACCTCAAACATTCTGTTATCCAAAGAGCTGGCATTTCTAAAACACTTTGCATTAGAAAAAGGGCTCAGAAAAGGCTTCCTAGATACAGACTAGAGTCAGTAGGGATTGCTTTTTTCTACCCAGGAATTAGTGATAGGAGCAAGCTTAACTTACTTAACATTGTGCAAGGAGCACTGCAGCTAAGGGAACAGCACTAGCAATGTCATCCTGCATCTGTCATTACTGCTGCATTCAAACTTAATGATGGCACGGAACTGACCCAGTCTTCTATTACTGTGGCAATTAATAGCTTTAAAATAAAACAAATTCCAAAACAAAACAAGAAAATCCATACAAATCTACCCAGAGAGCAGAGGGGAATGTTGCATCCCTCCCCTACCTTAATTTTGCACTATGTAGGCCCTCAACACCCATCAGAAATCTGTGCTGTGTTTCCCAATATCTGCTCCTAACAAACAAACACCAGGTGTACAGCTGGTGACCCTGAGCTTTCAACTGACTGCAAAAATCAACCAAGGGCAGAATCAAAGAATTCAAGCAGCAAGTTCTGTGATGAACAAAGCATTTCAGAGACACATCCCATGCAATGCCTCTGAGAAGCAGCATCCCTCTGCAAGCTCAGAGCAGTTTTATGGAGGTAGCATAGAGCTCCATTGAGCTGAAATGGAACTACTGCCTTCCATCCCATAAAAGCCAAAGGCTTCAATCTGCCCTTTATACTTGGATGAATAATTCCATGCAGGCTTGGCCAGCCTGAACAGCTCCCTCCCCTGCTGGCCAGGCAGGGCTGCAGAGCGCACACAAGTTGGTCTCTGTGCCCCTGCAGAGATCATTACCCCAGGCACTGGAGCGTGCCATTGTCCCAGCCTGGGCCAGCACCATGGCACAGGAACCTCCCAGAGGGCACAGTTCCTTGGATTTAGCCAGCACTGCAAACTTCACCACACCTCACCACCAGGAATGCTGCTCCAGACCCTACTGCAGGGCAGGCAGCATGAACCCAGTGCCTAGAAATATGTGGGAAGGAGCACATAGGGCTGTAAGGAGGTGTAAATGCACACCACTATTCCTTGGGATTTGTTCCCAAAACACACAAACAGGGAATGCTAGAAGAAACTCAGTTTTTGTAATGGAAAGAAAAAAATACATGCAAATAAAACACTACATGCCACATTGGTCAGGAGAAGGAATTGAAGCCCTGAGGAATATTAAAGATCTTTTTTCATGGAAGTTCAAGAAGAAAACAAGAGAAACCACACAAAAGGGAGGTATCAAAGTTCAGCAAAGTTCTACAGGACACACTTACTACTGGATGTTCAACCACAGTACTGCATAACCCACTCTGCTGCGGGAGCTGCAATCTTATTTAAAATATTGAATTAAAAAATTAAATAAAAATACTAATAAAGAGCTTACACTTAGGAGCCACTAATTATATTTTAATGTGTGATTTACTGCATGAGTAAATTATGCTTTTAGCAAGGGAGTTACTGACAAAACTGTGAAGAGGATGCAAGATTCACGTCACACTTCCAGTGCTTTAAAATAACAGGATTTTTCAGTTTATAGCAAGATTTATTTCACAGTCTACAGACTTTGAAGACAGTAAATTCCAGTCCTCAGATTTCCTTCTCAGTATGCTTATCAGCTTTAAAACAAAACATTCATGTATTGCTTTCTTCTAAAGTAAGTTAGCATTTTAACAGAATAAGCCTTTCCCAAACTTCACAGGTCTCCATGACCTCAGGCAACTTCATCCTTCATTTACAGCACTTGTACACAAAATACAAACAGAGCAGTGACGTGTCCTTTAATCTGACAGTTTATCTGCATCATTCTGCTCAGACAGAGTTATTTGTCTAGGACAGACAGTGCCCAACTCTATTAGATCTGGGACCTCACTCCCTGGTCCCTGAAGGCTCAAGGCTTTCCAGGCTCTCTGAAAATCCAGCTGCCAACACTATGAGCTCTCCTAACTTGCTGAGCTGGGTTTATGCAAGTTATTTCTGCCAGCTCTGAAGCAGCACTCCCAGGATTCACTGCTTCCTCCACAGTGGGGAGCCACAGTTCTGGAATGGACAATGAGATACTTGGCATGCTCTGAGGTGTTGTAGTGAGCAGCAAACACAGCCCAGCCTATGCACCTGCAAACTCCTCCCACAAGCAGGAGTCCCTGCTGAATTCAGAGGCTCTCCAAGCCTCAGCCAGCTGTGTGTGGGTCACAGCAGGCCAAGACAGACAAAAATTGCATCATATTCCCCAGGGCTTTGCTCACAGAAGATTTAGCAATCTTCATCTGAAGAACACACAGAGCACAAAGCCACTTCTCAAGACTCTCCTCCACAGCCCATAATTCTGTAATTTAGTGGGTTCCTGTGTAGCCACAGCTGGATGAGCAGATTCCACCCAGCTCTGCAGAAGTGGACAGTGAGCTTAGGAAGCAGAACAGCTTTTGCCTTCAGCACTTATCTGTCATGCCCCAGCTGGACATGAGGAAATTTTGTAATAGGCTAAAAAACATTGAATGGGTTTTAATTTTTGTAGGGCACTCATATTTGTCATTTGCCTAGGTGTCCTGCTGGTAATTTCCACAGCAATCTTCCTGTGGCCTTTTAAGGACACACTTCTCAGGGGCAGCCAAGTTGGGAACTTTATGAGACACCTGGGAAGGCAGAGCTTGGATGACATGGATTTCAAGCAGAGAACCACCACTATATTTCTCTGGAAGACCAAGCCCACAAGTGTGACTGACTAATACAAAATGTGAGATGTATTTAGCACATTCATAGTACTAAAATCCATTTTTTTTCCCAGTGAATCACTTCCTTTCTTCTGCCAATAAGAAAAACACAGAGCGGAATGAAAATGGAAGTCTGATTTCAAGGTGTCACTTCCAAAACCTACTGGTTAAACAAGGAAGTGCTGCCCATAAATGCTGCTGTCACTGGCTTCTTTTGCAGTTAGCACAATTCCAGGCCCAGAATAGAGACAGAACATTTTCACCTTCCCAAATCCCTCCAAGGGCTTATTTTCAACACTAAGCAAGCTGCTCTCACTTGTACTCACACCTCCTCCCCTGCTTTTAGCAGGTAACACAAAACCACAAAGTGCTGCTTTGAACAAAATGCAGATGCACATTCAACACCAAACACAAGTGTTGTACACAAATACAACCTCCCAGCCTGACAACATCCATGGGTATTGAACACATACAGGCCTTTATGGACACACCTGGCACTGCAGCCTGGGATTCAGCTCATTTTAGTGACAACACACCCTGTGGCACTGCTCTGCAGCAAAGCCTGGTTACAAACTGTACTTTTAATCAATGTGATGCATTCACTCTTTGCCTCTGCAGCACACATCCTTCCAGTACTGGATTCCAGACACTCCGGTGCCAGAGGCAGAGCAAACAGCATCACCACAGAACAAACAAGTGCAGAGGCTCCCCGTGAAAGGCTCCAATGACACAGACTAAGATAGGACATGCATGCAGTGGAATGTCTGTCATTAAAAATCAATCAGAACATACTCTTAGCCTCTACCCAATGCCAGGAATCCAAGTTTTCAGCCCAGGTGCAAACACACTATACTAACCAAGCACAACAGCTCAGCATGTAGGTAGAATTCCTCAAAGATCCCACTGATGCCTTCTATTTCCCCTAAAACCTTTGAGCTGAGAGGTGCAGCACGTACCTTTCATTCACACACAGACACATCTGCTTGCAGACAGGCTGAATGACACCCAGCATTTCACCCTGCAAGGCCTCTCAGCAGCTCTCCTCTCCTGTGCAGATCACATCTCCAAGCCCTCAGGAGTAATTGACCAATAACTTGCAAATACAATATTTTGTTCAGCACAAAACCAGTACTAAACCCCACCAATACCTAGTAAATAATCTTCTTCCCCTCACCCAACAAACAGCAAAATTATGAGAAAAGTCTGTTAGTGAGACATTGATCTGACACTTCTAAATTCCAAAATAAAAAGCAAAACCATCACTCCTAGAGTACACACACACACCTAATAAGTGCAATTAATTAACTACCTACCACTGTGTCAGGCTGCTGCCCACACAGCAAGAGGAAGCAGCAAAAAAATTTTTAGAGCCAGCTCCTAGCTAGAGTGGGAACAGAAGAAATTGAAAAATGTACAACCTTGTGATGCCTTTGAAATAGTTCAGGTTTTCAGAGTCATCATGGCAGATACCAGTAAGAGAAGGCAGCTTTTATCAGAGAGTAAATCATACCCTGTGGCTGAGGCTGCTCCGGGGGCCAGTTAAAAGAGACTAAAACTACTGAAGTGGAAGTGTTCTAGGCTGTAAATATCTGTAATGTAACAAATTCATGGCTGTGCTGTCTTCTGCTTGAAGAATTGCTTTTGCATGTGTTAGGAAATCAAGCCAAAAATCACAGGCACGTGAGACTGGATGTAAAGTGAGAGTAGTTTCCTGTTCAAAGTAGCCAAATTATAGCTTGAAAACAAAAGCAAAGCAAACCATACAAGGCTTATCCACAAGTCTGACAATAAAAAAGCTGATTCTTAGGCAGTTCCAAGAGGATTTCTTTCCTCTTAGGTCCTTTGAAGTCCAGTAACTCAGAAAGCATCATACATTTCCAAGAGTACAAAATCAGCACAGGAATGTTCAGAACATAAGCTGTGAAGGCCTTGTGTTCTAATCTTGTCTCTCAAACACATACTTTGGTGTCCACTGTTATCTCCTAGCACATATGTAAGTCCAGATAACAGGAAGTGTTTATCAGTGGGCATCAGTTTCTGCTTGACCTCCAAGAAGCACTTCCAGACAGGGAGAAGCAGAGACTGATGCAAAGCTGAGGTTTCCTTGATGTTCCAAGCTGCCTGTGTGTCTGCAGAACCCAAAATAACTCTGCTTACAGGCTGACAGGCTGCTTTCCTCTGATATTCTTCCATTTCCTCCTCCTTGCCCTCTTGACCAAGCCATCCCCAGCCTGTAAAATGTACCTGTGCCCCATTTCTGTCAGCGGTAACCCGAACCGAGCAGTGAGCACACCCTCACCTCTCGTGGCTGATCAGGATGTGTGCAGGCACTGGCACCATCACCTGGAGCCCCTCCTGCTCCCTGGCTCGGGCATGCAAACACACCAGCTGCAGCTCTGCCACGCCCACCGGCTGCACCTCGTGCCAGCTCCTCCCTGGAAAGGTTCGTGGGGGATGAGAGGGGCAGAACACAGAACACAAGTTTTAATCAGTCAAATAACAAATGCAGGATCTAAGTTAACATCTGAAGTTTTCTTTTCCCTCCTCCTTTTCTTCACAGGAAAATTCCATTCATCTGCCAAATTCCCCTCCTGAGAAGCAATCCTGCTAAAGAAATCCAAGGAGCAGGAGCAGCCTGCTGGCTCCAGAGCTGCACTGAGGGGTGGTGAAGTGATCTGACAAAACTGCTCTGCAAAAGGCACAAAGAAGATAAAACCACACAGCTTTAGTCACCTGACTCGGCACCCTGATCTGTGAAGCAGCAGGTGCTAGAAGCATGGTTAATGATCATACACAGTTCTAACCTCCTGCTTGAAGGGATAAGGATGAAGTTTTTGCTGCAGAACTACAGAAACCTTCTTTTGAAGCCTATTAAGGCATTTTCTTCAGAGGTATAACAGCAACAGATGCAGCAATTCCTGGACTGTAAAATCCCTCCCTTCCCTGACCTTGAGAAGCAGCAGGCTCCAAGCAAAACTGAAATATTTTTCTTAGGCTGGCTGGCTGCCTACTCACAGTCCCTTTTCAATAAAGCCAACTTGGAAGAAGCCAGACAGAAGTTTATATATCACATAACTCTGCTCCACTCTGAGCAGACACCAGCAGCCTACACTGGATTTCACAGGACCGTTTTGGCCAGAAAAGCCCTCCAAGATCATGGAGTTCCACCAGTGACCTGACACTGCCAGGTCCTCCACCAAGCCATGGCCCTAAGCACAACACCTACAATTTATTGTATAAATTACTATATTGTTTCATAGTATTACTACAATGGTTATAAATTACTGCTACCACACTTGCAAATGATCTTCTTTGCTAGAGGAACCACTGCCCTTTCTAGAAAACATTCCAGCACAAAACAGGCCAGCACAAAAGATTCAGACATGTGCTGAATGGTGACTTTTGTGAAACAATATGATTGAGTAATTTCACATTAATCTGCAGGTGAGGACTACTACAAGCTCAACCACTGAACTTGTCAGTTCACCTTCTGACATTTCTTTTCCTCCCCCTACCCCTCTTTTGCTTTTATTTCCATGCTGACTGCCTTTTCCCTGAACACCTCCACCAGAAAGTGCTGAGTGAAACGGCCCCTCATCTCTGCACAGGCTCCAGGGAGGCAGAGGATAGAAACTTCCAGCACAAAAACTCTCAAAATGGGCCCCAAGGCCTTTGGAAGGAAAGGTCCTGTCCCAGTGCAAACAATGAACTTAACAGCACCTAAGGGCAGAGGCATTGGTTGGGATCCAGCCACTTCCCCCATTTACCTTCCAAGAGGTCCAGGTACACCAAAAAGGCAGCGTAGACTTGAGTGCTGTCAGACACATCAAGTGACATCATTTCTGTGAACTGAGACCCAGAGAGGAGCGTTAATAAAGGAAAGTACAGGTTATACTAAGAATGCACAGACCATCTCTACAGCCAGCAGAACCACTGGAGCTTCAAACCAATTTGAAGGCAATCAGAAAGCAGGACTTGTTTCCTGACAGTATCTCAAAGGCTCCTTTTTCCGCATTCCCCGTATTTTAGCACTTAAAAAAAGCAAGCAAAATAAACAAACACAAGAGGAGTCTCAGCTATTTCTGGAACAGCTCTAGCTTTGTGGAATTTTACCTATGTCGGGGTAAATAATTGTACCTATTTTTGCTGCAACACATCAAGGTAAGACGATGGCCAAATTAAACACCTCCATGTTTTCGGTGTGGTAAAAATTAGGATGGAGTCGAAGTTTAAGGCATTTACGTTTCCCAGCTGGGATCCCATGATTTATAAACCTCCGCCCCTGCTGGCAGTGGCATTCCCCAACTACCCCACGGGCTCGATAAACCAAATATCATGGATTAGATGGGCATCTCCTTCCAGAACCCTCCAGGGGGGACCCGACGTGCACCTCGAGAGGAGAATCCTGCAGGGTCCGCCCGGGAGAGCGGGTCCCCCGAGACACCGCGGGACCTCCGCCCCGGCCTACCGTGGGATGAGCCGTGATCCAGTTGCCGCCAGCTACCCCCGACCAGCTGCCCTGTGCCCTCGGGGCCCTCCCGGCAGCGGAGGAGCCCTGGCCCGGATCGGTGACCCCCGGAGCCGGGCAATCGCCCCTCCAGCCCGGCCCGGCCGCCGGCTCCATGCTCCCCGCCTGTGTGCAACGCGGCTTCACTCCGGGCGGCGCAGCACAGCACTCCCCGGAAACTGCCGCACCGCCACGACAGTTCCGCCGCCACTCCGTTCCTACCTCTATATATATATATATATATAAACATATATAAACATGTACTCCTTTCGCGGTCCCTTCTCCTAAAGGCTCTAAAGAGTTATCAATCTGCAGTGTCCAGAGCTTTGCTGGACTGCATAAGGGACGTGCATTCAAGGTACTGCCATTAAAAGCACCTTGGGCTGCTTTACCAGAAATATCTCTGACTAATGCCAAGTGCCTCAGGTCTGGCTTATCAGCTCCATCTGCCTCGGTGACTCTTCTGATGAATTTCAAACAGTGGCTATTCTATAATAAAATTGGTATCTATGTATGTAACACATAAATTGTATCTATGTATGTAACATATAAATTGTATGTGGTTTGTAGGCACAGGAAGTAATATTTGGGCCAATCTAATTCGAGGAATTTTGTGGTAAAATGAGCAGCTGTTTTGGTTGCTTAAAAAGTATTGTGTTAGCCAGCACTTCAGTTCCCTGGGCACAGAACAGATAGCTAGATGGGATAAAAAAATCCAGTCTCCAAGACTTTAATGGAAGAGTTGACAACAGTGGTTCACTCAGCTGCTGGGAAAATAATTGGATGGATTTGAGTTCTTAGAAGCAAAGAAGCAAGTGAAAGGAGATGGATCCACATCAATCTCTAGATGAGTCAATTTACATCAGCAGGATGGAACCTCTGTTTTCCTCAATGTGGGAAACAATTTAGAAGAAATCTGCCTCAGAGAGAATTTGTCACCTGCCAAACCGAGGGATTATGCCTCTGCCAGAGACAGCTGTCATAGCTGGAATCTCCTTGTTTGGTGTAGATACTTAGAGAAGGCTGAAACAAATGGCTTAAATTGATTTCTGTGGGACTTACATCTGCAAAAAGCCGTTTCTTCCTCAAAGCTAAAATATTCCACCACAGAGTGGCTCATTGTCTTGTCACAGCAGGATGGAGTCTGGTCTTTACAAAACCCCACAGGATATAATTATGGCCACCAATAAAGAAGTCAGAATGAGCACAGATTTCTTTGTACATGGACATGAAGTCATACACATTTACAGGTGTTGGAATGACACAAATTGTCAGGTAACTGTTTACCTGAGCTCTCCAAACTTTGCCCCAGCTGTGTGTGACTGGGAGTGAGAGATGAAGATGAGCTGACTCCTTTCTCTTCTGCATGGAAGAACATCTCATGTTTCAGGCTTCTGCTGCTCTCACTCTTTTGTGCTCCACAGCAGCCAGCCAGCACAGGGAGTTGTGTGAGCAAGGGAACATGACTTTGGAGAGCAAATCACTGGCTTTGGGATGCTGCTGGAGTCTTTTCACTTGCCCCCAGCAAATCATTATGGCTCTGATGCTGCTCCCAAAATAAAAAGAAAAGAGGAGTCTGAAAAGAGCTGAAGGTAGTTTAGATTTCACTGAGGACATCAAGAGCTGCACAGGGTAAAGGCACACTCAGAGCTCTGGCAAAGGCACGCAGAGGAGGGGCTTATTTCTGCTGAAACATCCCAAAATCAGGACTGTGACCCAGCTTGAGTGTCCAGTGGATGGAAAATGCCAGCCTCAAGCCCTCCACATCAAGTACAGTTTGGCAGGGCTAGTCCCCACCCTCCAAATGCTCCCGGGGGCAGCAGGGGAATTCCGTGTGTGTGGACTGGGCTGGCTCCTGTGGAACTCTAATCACCCCATGCCCGCTGCAAGGCTGCTCCTTCTATTTGGTTAATGAATCCAAGCATGAAAGCAACATGTGGTAAACTAACCATCACAGAAAGGCCTCATTAATGTACCATTCTAGAAGGACAATGATAAAGGCATCGTGAAGGGCAAACAGGAGCAACACATTTGCACTAATTGTTCAGGAAGATGGGTACAAACCGAGAGAGTTTCTCAAATTTTAGTGCAGATGATTCTATGACCCCTGGAGATTTCTTTATTGAAGTTTTCTAGAATGATCCTTTTTGGAAAGTCATCTGATCAGGAAACTGAGACAATATAATGTAGTGTGCTTGATAAATTAGGTTCTAAAAGCAAAGAGGAGCAAACATTACATATATAGTGTGTGTGTGTGTGTGTGTGTATTTATGTATTTACTACCTGGATGCAAGCAATTCACAGTGAGATTATGGATAATGAAACAATTGTTTGCTTGCTAAAGGTTTCATCATTTTAAGTGTTGCAAGCACACAGCTAACAGTAGCACCTGCTCAAAGTGGGTCTGTCCACCTTGGAGAAACTTCCACAGCAAAACCCAAATATGCTGTGATGAAGCCCTTAGAGTTAATTAGAGATTGCATCTTGAAAAGGATCTAGCATGCCCAAATCCTATTAACTCCTAATAGAGCTATGATTACTATGTCCCTTTTAAGACCATGACCCAATAATTTTAATTGCTGGAATATGTTTTATGTATTTTTATGCTAATTTGCCATCAGTCTATTCTAGGGAACATTTCCACGGTGGGTAAGTCAATGAAGTAGAGGGAAAATCTTCCCTGTATTTCCTGTCTTCAGAAAAGAGGTGCTGAGAAAGCTGGGGTTGTTCAGCCAGGAGAGGAGAAGGCTCCAGGCAGACCTTAGAGCCCCTTCCAGTATGTGAGGGGCGCTTATAAAAAAGAGGGGGAGTGACTTTTTAAATGGGCAGATAGTGATAGGACGTAGGGGGAACATCCTTAAACTGAAAGAAAGTACACTTAGATTGGATATTAGGAAGAATTTCTTCCCTGCGAAGGTGGGGAGGCCGTGGCACAGGGTGCCCAGAGCAGCTGTGCCTGCCCCATCCCAGAAGTGTCCAAGGCCAGCTGGGATGGGTCTTGGAGCAACCTGGGGCAGTGGAAGGTGTCCCTGCCACGGCAGGGGGTTGGAATGAAATTGTCCCGAAGGTCCCTTCCAACCCAAGCCTTTCTATGATTCTACCATAATAATCTTCCAGCTGCGTTCGAGCTGGAGCAGCGCATCCCTCCCGCAGCGTGGGATGGGTGCGGGGTGTGCGGCTGCTCCGTACGGACATCCCGCGGATGTTTGCCAAAAACTTCCTGATATGAAAGCTCAAAGTTACTTTAATTCCCTACCTGTGTGGGAAGGATGAGGGCGAGATCTTCACGTAAGCCTCGAACAAAGGGACATCTCAGCGTTAGCAACCACACTCCGAAAGCCTCTTTAAAACCCAAAACTCGGATGGAGAAATGCGGGCTTTGCAGCTTTTACCGCAGGTGCTGCGCTGACCGCAGCCTCCCGGGGCTCGGGGGTGGGGACAGGGTCGCACGTGGGGTCGCTGCGGCAGCGCGGGGTCCGGCCGGTGCCGGGGGGCGGTAAGCGGGGCCGGCAGGGCGGGCGGCGGCGCCGCTCGGCTCCTCCTTCCCCTTCTCCGTCCTCTCCGTGCCCCTCCTCCCGCGTTCCCTGTGCTGGAGCTCGTTCTGCCTGCCGGCGGCTCCGCGGCTGCCCCTCGCCCATCATGGCTGCGAGCGCGCCGCTGCTGCTGCTACTGCTGCCGCCGCTGCTGCTGCGCGGCTGCGGGGCCGCGCCCGAGCCGCCCGAGCCGCCCGAGCCGCCGGGGCCCGAGCAGCCCGCGCTGCCCGAGTCGGCGCTGCTACAGCCCACCGTGCTGCTCGCCATCCTCGCCCGCAACGCCGCGCACACGCTGCCGCACGTCCTGGGCTGCATCGAGAGGCTCAGCTACCCCAAGAGCCGCATCGCGCTCTGGTAAGGGCCGGGGCGGCGCGGGGAGAGGAGAGGAGAGGAGAGGAGAGGCGGCTCTGCGGGCTCTGCCTGCTCTGCGGGCGGCGGGACCGGGGCGCGCCGCCCGGGTAGGGCGGAGGGGCGGCGGCTGCGCCCAGCCCGGGAGCCGGAGCTGTGCTGTGGCGGCCGGGGAGAGCTCGGCCCCCGTTCCGCGGTTCCCCCGCGTGTCGGCAGCGCGGTGTCTCTGCCGGCAGCCGCAGGGAGATGAGTTATCCCAGCAAAGCTGGCCTGGAGCCTGGGAACATTCAGCGCCGGAGCATGTGTCCAAATCCGCAGGCACGGAGAGCTCCGGCGGGGAGCGTGTGGCTGGCTCCCGGCTGGTAAATCCCGGGCTTTGTGGGAGCCGCTCGGGATGTTCCAGGGCTGGAGAGCGGCAAACTGGGTAGGTGGTGGTGGGCATTGAAAGGAGCATTGTTGCCAGGCTGGAGGCTGGAAGATGGATTAAAAGATGTATTCAGAAATCGCAGCATGGGGGCAGCTGCGGCGGTCAGACAGGGGTCGGGATGAAGGAATTTGAGCAGTTTGGGAACTGGTCAATCTGCCTTTGCAAGGAGACAAAGAAAAAAAATAATGTTTCAACCTGACATAAGTGTTGGGAAGAACAGGATCGCTTGGAAGAACCCCAAACAGAATTTCTTTTTTCTCTGTAGATCCCGATCCAAAGTTAGCTGAAGTCCGTGGTGGGACTCCTGTTAGCTTAAAAAGTCAATAAAGTTTCGTTTTACTTTGAAGGGGCGTGGGGAGGACCTGCCCCCCAGTCACATCACTGAAGTCACATTAAACAGATGTTTCTGTGTGTGCTTCAGTAACATGGTTGTAATTTGTCTCCAAGTACGGGGCTCTGCAGTACGTCACTGCATGGATCTTCTTTTTTGTTGTTGTTGTTTGTTTGGTTTTTTTGTGTTTTTTGTTTTGTTTCCCCCCCCCCCCCTTCTTTTCGTGTTTAAGGTGTACAAAGCAAGTTATGCTATCAGGCCAAATTCAGGGTGCCACACAAGTGTGGTGTGGAATCACAAGCTGGTGTGTGGCACTGGGTAAATTCGCATTCCTCTCTTGTGTAGATCTGTGACTCCTCATTCATTTGTTACAGTAGGAATTTTGCCAGTTGAGATTTCCTCATAGCAGATGTGTATAAAAACAGATATTATCAGACCCCACATGGCCTGTGATTCAGCTGAGCTTGGTGTTTATAAAAACTTGTGGGAGTTGCAAGTGCTGTCCTGATCACCAAAGCAGAGCACATCTAGAAATGCCTCTTGCTGTACAAGTGCAAAGTAAGTTTTATGTGTGTGGGGGGGTTAAGTCCTGCAGATAATTGGTTGGCTCTACAATTTTTTCAGTGCATTACTCGTATTATCCTCACTAGACTTAAGGTCTCTGCAATATTGTGTCAAAGTATTGTGGGGACTTTAACCTAGCTTAAAATACACTAAGGTTCTTATAAGAAATCACTCCCTTTTTAAGAGGATTGCACACAGACATAAGGCATGGCTAAGCTGGAAAATGTGCTGATGAAAATGTCAAGATTGATAAAATGAGAGTGACTAAAATTGTCACAGCCACTAGAAGAGAAGTTCTGAGGATGCTCTGCGTTGCCACAGAGAGTGAGAGGTACCTGTGGGGTGGCAGTGGTTCCTTGGAGGGGTTGAGTTCTGCTCTTCAGTAAGACTTGAGCTTTTCCAGAGCTGGGAATGTTCAGGACACAAAGTACCCACTCAGAGCAAGCTCACATATGATATCTATAAAGTCTCTTGAGAACAAGTGAAACCATTCAGTCCATTTCTGGAAGAATCTTGTGTTTCAAACAGAGTCCTTTCAACAGATGAATGCCAAGATTTACCTGCGTCCCTGTGTTACTGGGATAGCTTGGGGGGAGGAGGGCAGGAGCGTGGGGTTTGTCATGGACTTGCATTCTTCCATTGCCACTTATATCCTCCTTCAGCATTTTCTTGACTAAGTCAGCATTTTTAAATGCCCCAACATAGATCTTGAGAATGAAAACTAAAACCGTAAATCATCTCTCAAGCTCCCATATGCTCTCTCTGCGTAGCTGGAGGGCTGAAATTGAGCAGTGGATTCCTCTGACGGATTTCTAGGGGGGAAGCTTTATGAATGACAGTAAAGATGGGTTAAGAGATAATGAATTTGAAGCAGGCACTGAATTCCTTTGTGTAGTCTGTGTCAATTAATCCCAAGCTCTGTTACCCTGATACCGAGCAAAAGATGTGCGCTGGGCAGTTTTGTGTTCCCTTCTTACCTTTGGTTTTAATTATGATTTAATTCTGAAAGTGATTGTGAGCAGCCTCGGGAGGACTTGCCGGCTCCTAATGAGCCGAGCAGGCCATTTGGTCTGGGGCCAGCTGGCACGGCCAGCCATGGCCTTGCACTTAAACCCTTCCTTCCCTCCTCGATTCCCTCCGGGAATCAGGAAATGCATCCGAGCTGCTCCTGGGCCGCTCCCTGGCCCGCGTTAACCCCGGCTGTCCTTGCCGGGGACAGCAGGCCGGGTCATCCCGGGATTGTGCTGTGACTTCAGCTGGGAATTTCTGTGGGACAGCTCGGATTTCTGTGCTGGCCCTGCGCAGAACTTGGCCATCGGTGGCCTGGGAGCCTTTGGAGCCGGCCAGCCCAGCGGGAATGGCAGTCTCCTGCTTTGGCCACAGAACCCGATCTGGTCCCATGTCACCACGGAGGTGCAGTGCTGAAGGGAGCAGCTGTCCCTTCTTGTGGGGGAGGAAGGGTCACAGCTGTCCCCTCCGAGCGCCCAGATACCCAGCGCTGTGGGGAACGGGCTGGGGCCTGCAGCAGGAGAGAGCCCAGCGGGAAAACCTGGCTGTGGGACACAAGTGTCACAGCAGGAGAGAGCCTAGAGAGAAAACCTGGCTGTGGGACACAAGTGCCACAGCAGGAGAGAGCCTGAAAGGAAAACCTGGCTGTGGGACCCAAGTGTCACAGCAGGAGAGAGCCCAGCGGGAAAAGCTGGCTGTGGGACACAAGTGTCACAGCAGGAGAGAGCCTAGAGAGAAAACCTGGCTGTGGGACCCAAGTGTCACAGCAGGAGAGAGCCTGAAGAGAAAACCTGGCTGTGGGACCCAAGTGTCACAGCAGGAGAGAGCCTAGGGAGAAAACCTGGCTGTAGGACCCAAGTGTCACAGCAGGAGAGAGCCTAGAGAGAAAACCTGGCTGTGGGACACAAGTGCCACAGCAGGAGAGAGCCTGAAGGGAAAACCTGGGAACCAAGTGTCACAGCAGGAGGGAGCCTGAAGAGAAAACCTGGCTGTGGGACCCAAGTGCAGCATTTTTATAGCCACAAAGGTTCCTCTGATGTGCTGCTCATGTGGCTGAGCTTCTCCCGAAGCTCCCTGTGCTCCCAGCCCAGCTGGGAAACTTGCAGAGAAAGTGTTCAGCATTGTTCGTGCTGGGCTTGGAGAACTGCAAAGGGACAGAAAGAGATCTTTATCTTGGACAAAAATGACCCACAAGTTACACAGTCAGTGTGCCCCAACCCTCTTTTTTTTTAGTGGGCGAGGTTGTGGGGGTTTTGTTTTGAGCTTTATCAATGCTGAGTGTTTATCTGAGGTTGGTCAGTTACAGTACGGAGTGTTTGCTTGTCAGGAAGGTTCCTCTTGGCTGCAATAGACAGCCTTTTAAAAGTGTGTGTATTCAGCAGTTTATCACATTGCCTTACACTTTCCTTAGTCTCAGATTAAGTGATGGTATAGCAAGGAAAATTGCCTGTAATTTCACCTTCTGCTTCATCGTAGTGGGTCACCTGCTCTCTCCTCTCTTAGTAACCTGGGGATGGAATGCCTGCATAAATGAGTTGGTGCTTTGGAGCAGTAATTAGGTCCTTTTGTGCTTGAAAATCTGCTTTGGGGATCAGCATATGCTTATATTTCAGAAGTGATAATGTGAACAATAGTGAGCCAGGTGGAAATTTGGGATAAATCCCTTCTGAGAGATGAATGGATGTACTGTAACACAGCTCCAGTGAGGAAATAGTTTCAACTTAAAAGAACTGGTTGAAGCTAAAAATAGAAGCTGATGAGATCAGTGTAATAATTGTATTTCATAATTATGTATTATTAGACTGGAACTAGCTGATGATATCTGAGCATTTTCTTATTCTTTCGTGCTTTACTTTTCAATTGTGAAGAAATTCCACATAGAGGGCAAACTCCAATGAGATGCAGGGATCATTTAAAACTTTAATGGCTGTGATTACTCTCAGGGAAATGTTGGCTTTCAAACACCCTGTGTTTTCTGTCCTTGTCTCCGTTTCAGCAACAAGGTCACTTTAATCTTCATGGTCATTGTTAGTCACTTAGGAATGCTGACATTCCAGTCTGCTGGCTCTGCCTCTCCTGCTTCTGTCCACGGGTGTTTTGAATCCAGTTCAGGTGTGCTCACCTGTGCTGTGACTTCCATGTGGCAATATTAAAACATAGGTTTTACAAATTACCTGACTTTTCACTTGAAAAAGTCAATTTCACTTGTTCTTGGCCTGTGATTTAAATTTTAGTGGGATTGAGTTTCCCATTTGTATTTGTAGATACTTCACATTTATTTATTATGTAGTTTTAATAACAGTCAAAGACTAAGAGGGGCAAGAGTGAGATGGGATTTGCACAGCTTTGGAATTGCAGTTAAGGTAACCTTCCTGTTGTGCAAGATGTTGCAGAGAGCCTTTCTGCCAGAGAACTTGCATTTAGATGACTGCATCAAAAGAAAGAATAGGAGTAAATACTTCCAATTTCCAGCTGGGGAAATAGGGGTAGAATGGTAAAGTAACCTACATGAGATTGTTAAATTTATCAAGAGTGCAAATAGAAGAATCAAGAAATGTCAGTTATAAATACTTCCCTTGCCAAGGTTATTTTTACACCAAGATGCAGAAAAATTATATAAAAATGGAAAACCAGGGAAGGATAAAGAACTGTTCCCATCCCAATATCCATAATCACTTTTTTTTTTTACCCATGGTTTTCTCTCCCTCTTCTCAGACTTGGCAAACTGAAGCAAATGGCATCATGAAATTACTCAGTAGAAACATTTGAAGGAAAGTCAAAAATTACTGCTGTGCCTTGCTGAGGTCTGCATGGCAAAACACAAACCACTCTTCAGCTAAAAACTGTGTTGTTCTGCAGAGAAGCCATAAAAGAGGCATGAGCTGTGTGATGGCAATGTGAGGGTAGCAGGAGTTTCTTTCTTTTTCCCTGCTGTGGTCACAAATTGCCAGATTCTGATGCTTTTTGGATGACATTAAAGACCATCTTGTCCCACACTTTATACTGGGGTCTAGTACACAGCAGTGTGAATGTTGGGATGAAAGAAAAAAGGCAAAAATAATTTGTTATCACCATAAAATGAATAAATAGCCCTCCAGAGGTACAGGGATAATACCATAAAATTGAGATCTTGAAATGTGTAGGAGTTCTGTGACACTAGTGAGCATAGTACATTGTGTGTGTTTAGTCATTTTTTATACCTGAATTCTGCATGGTCTGTATCTCTGAAAATGTAGCCATTTATTTTGGCTGCTGTCTTTTGGCACCCACCTTTTGAGACAGGGGTCTACCCTGTTGTCTGTGTGTCTGTCCCTTGTGTCATGGCTGCCTGGTGCCTTGCAGTGCAGGCTGTGGGTTTAGAGACTGGAATCCAATAAAATTATCTGTTCCCCAAAAGAAACAGCAGGCAGAGTTCAGTAGCAGAGGCTGTTGTTTATGATAAGCATTTGGATATTTTCAAAGGTCAGGAAGATGTAGTTTTCAAGCTTTTTCTGTCTCTTTTCATCTGTACAAAGTAGGGATGAAAAGACCTCAAGGAGTAATCTAGTTCATTCCTGCCCAGGGCAGGGTCCCCTCCATCCCTTCCTTGTCTTTCCCTCAGGGTTGGGATTCCTCATCCAGTCCAGGCTGCCCAGGTTGTGCACTGACCTGTCTTTTGAACCACCTTCAGCTGTGGGGAAGGTGGGAGGCAGCTGTGGGTCCAAGGACCAGCTGCAACCAATATTGGCTGTTGAGTGCTCCTATTAATTTGCCCCTTTAAAAAAAAAAAAAAAAAAAAAAAAAAAGTCAATTTCACTTGTACTTGGCACACCAGCTATTTCAGCTCCTCATTTCTGGTGAATTTGGGGGTAGGGATGAGTTAGGTCTGATCCAGGGGGAACCTGTCCAATTCCTGCTGTCATATTCATGTTTCAGGGACAGAGCCCTCTCCCCTTCCCCAGTGCTTCTCCAGCTGAGCTAATGCATGGATCTCCTGGGATGGTTAGTGCTGGAATGCACCTCCAAAGGTTGGCTGCTCCCAAAGCCAGCTCTGATGAAGGCAGAGCACTGTTTCAGTTCAGGTTTTAATGTCTCCAGGGATGGGGACTCTGCAATCCCTGGGCAGCCTGTCACTGTCAAGGACTGTCCTGGAAATTCATGTGGGCTGAGGGTGGCAGACCTTTGGGATAAAGACTGTTGTTCCACCCACTTTTTCTCCTTTTTCTTTCCAATTTTCTGTTAAATGGAACTCATAATCTTTACAGAAAGCTGCCTGGTCACTGCCCATCAGATTGCTGAGGAAGGGACCCCCGGGTGTCTGAGTGCAGCTGGAGAGGGGTCAGTCCCTGGGAGGTTTGGCAGGGCCCTTCCTGAGGAGACCAAACCAGAGATTTGTGCTGAGCCAGAGATGGAAGGGCTTTTTTGATCTCTTAAATAATTGCAGGTATGTGATAATTTATGTATCTGAGTCCCCTGGGACTAAAAGTCTTTCTGCACTGGGTCAAGATTCTCTAAAACCAGATCTGTGATGCACATGGTGTGCAGAACATGGCCCAGCACTGCTGCCATCTCTCATCCCAGGAGGCTCATCTGGGCTACAGGGTGGAGGGAGGACCGAGGTGATGTGGGGTGCTGTCTGTCAGAGCCTGGAATTTCCTTCCTGTGGGATGATGTCTCAGACTTAGTATTATTGCAGTCTATTTCTGTGCATCTCATTTCCTTTATTCTGGTCAAGCATTGTGCATGTTGATGGTGCTTATGGCCAAGGGTGGATTACAGCTAAATGGGACCCACATGCACCAAAATTTCAGGGTAAAGAAAGACAGGAATCAAAAAACTTTTGGTGTTCTCTGATGAAGTGGGTTTTTTGCTCTCTTCTATGGAATGCTCAGCTCCTTCATACAGGCATGTGGCACTGCTAATAAATTCATCAATTAAGAAAATCACTATTCTTTTTTCCTTTTTTTTTAATGTGTATAATTTGCCTCATACAGTGCCTGAATTCAGATTTTAAGCATGAAATGATTAGTTTTGGTTGCATGTGCAGGCACATGCATTTGTCTGTATATCTATATCTGGTGTCCTTGGGCCAGAGCACTTTTGTTACTGTAAAATGATGCCAGTTTTCTTTCTGGAAAAGTTGACAGGTAGAGTAATAACAGTATGTTGATTTTAAACTTTTTCCATGTGATTATGGATCTGATATATACTTTCAAATGGAGTTCAGTCATTAAAGTTTTATGTGAACCACTTAGCTTGTAATAAAGTTCTGCAACAGAACACATTGTTCCTCCTCTTGACATGATGTGGCACTGCTAAAAAACAGCTAAATTTTGTACTAGAGACTGAATTCACTGCAGAGGACTGAAATTATGCTCATGGCCTATAAAGCAGAATTTCTTGTATTTCTTTGGGAGAAGTGGTTGCTTATTTGAGGTAGCTGTTAGACATTTTGGGAAGTGAAATCTTACTCAGAAGTGAAGGCTGCTTTCATTATGACCAACTGTTTAAGTAGTCAGTGTGTTTTTTCCCCTTTCTAATGTGTTACTAACTCTAGAATCAGGAAAAACTGAGCATGAAAGCTGGTAGTGTTGTTTTGGGAATATGCCTTCACCAAACTCTGTTCTTGCTCTTTTTCCAGGCATTTATTAAAACATAGATGTTGATGAGATCTTTTATCATCTGTAGTGCCTGAGTGGTTGTAATACATGGAATAAATAGATTTTCCAGCTATTTCTTTCTGTCTGGATGGACTGATAGGAATGGCCCACCTGTTATAAGCAGATCTTGATCTGGAGAAGGATTTTGATGCTGTCCCCCTGGAGCTCATAAGGATCTAAATTGATGCTGAAGCAGAAGACAGTGGGAGTCCATGTGGCACTACAATGCCATGGTAGGGCTCATTTAAGCTTTTTCACATTAGTTTTGTAAGGCTTCAGCTCCAAAAGAGAATTGTTTGCTGGATTTTTGTTTTGTTTTAAAAAGATTTTTTTCCTGTAAGGAAGAAAAACATGATTTAGAATTATGCTTCTTCTCTCCTTTCCTCACAGAGTACAGGCTTCCCTTGATTCTAAAAGGATTGTTTGCTTAGTTTTGCGCTTTGATCTCTCTGCAGAGGGAAGGTTATGTGTGGCTGCAGCCTAGTTTGAATTTTGCCCAGTGGCAACAGTGAGGTTGTATTACCTGTGAAGGGTTAGTTTATATCCTGAATCTGGTTGCAGGTGCTTATCTCTTCAGTTAGCAGCTCAGAACCTTCAGTTAGCAGCTCAGCATCTGCTCTTAAAATGGGTGCTGCATTGTACCTGTGGGGCTAGAATGAGAATTTAAGGTTAAATTCTCCCTTTGAGTTTTCCTCAGTACTTTCAGTCATTTTTGTAAGATACCTGGGAAAATTCAAGGTCAGGTTTGATGGGGCTCTGGGCAACCTGGTCTGGTTGAAGATGTCTCTCTCATTGCAGAGAGGTTGGACTGGGTGGCATGTAAAGGATCCTTCTCCCCCAAACCATTTCAGGATTGGAGGAGAAGGCTGTTTTCCAGCGTTCCTGCTTTGAACTGCTAATTGTGACAAGGAAGGTAAATATTAAAACTCTGACAAATGCAAACCCTTTGTTGTGTTTTTTTTTTGGTTGGTTAGTTGGTTGATTTTTTCCCTCTGTTTTTTAGCTCAAACATGTGAATTATTCCCTACAAGACTAGACTTCAGCCAAATGAACTTAAGTCCTGTAGTTGGACTTCTGTACATTGGTTAACCAAAAGCCTGCTTCAGGCAAGTCATAAAAAGATGTTAGCTTGGACATGTGATTTTGGACAGGAGAAGCTGCCAGAGATCTGTTCTGTCCCCACAGTTTGTGTCTAGGAGGCAAAGAGGAACGTGACCAGTGGAGCTTTGCAGCAAGACTCTTCTCTGTCCGTCAATCATCCCCAGTTCATGTGAGGAAGCAGGAATGTTACATCCTCTTTGCATCAAAAAGAGAACCAGGAAAACAAACTGTGTGAGTGAGATGGAAACGTGTTTCCAGAGCACGTGCTGAGCTCTGTGCTTGGCTGCCCTGCTCCAGGGAGCTGTTTTGCCTTTTCCTTGGGGTGTTCCAGAGTGTGTCCTTAATGCTGGGAGCCCCCCTTGTGGTTCATTGAGGGTGTGTTTTTACCCTTGCTAATTCTTCTTCTGAAAAGACAACAAGTACATTCCTTTAGTCTAACCAGAACTTGTAATTAACACCATAACTCATAAAGACAATGGCAAAAATATTTACAGTTCAGTGAAAAGCACAGCAGTTACACTAGGCTGGCAAAAATCCTAATTAAAAAAAAGACGTTGAAATATATGTCAGCATAAGAACTGCATGATTAGGGTAATGATTTGTGTTTTCATTTTGGAAAAACAGTAAAAGGCAAGCTCTTTCTCTTTTCTGTAAACTGAAGGATTAAAAGGAGTTCTAGTGTCTTCAGGAACTGCTGGCCTGCATTTTATTTCTCCTTAATTCTTGGCTACAGTTGGCTAGAATTACCAGTGGGAGAAATAGCTGGAATAGCTTTCAGGTTTGGAAATCTAAATATTCAAGCATCTGTTTTACTGGTGGGTTGTACAGGCTTAAAAAGTCAGGAGGAGGAGTGGTGTCAGTAGGGAGCAAGGTGGGATAATCTCCTGTGCTATGGACAGGATCCCTTGCTGCCTGAGTGATTACAGTGAAGTTAGGTCTTGGGAGTGGGAAGACTTTGAGAGCTCCAGTCACTTCTGCAGATCCTACAGATGGAGAAAAGGGCTGATGGTGGTGGAGTGTCTGACATGACCTTGTGATGCCCCTGGATTGAACTGGGGTTCCTTGGAGGGTTGTGGTAAGGAGTAAGATTTGGAGATGTTAATTTTCTGGTGCATTCTGTGTGCTGGTAGAGTTGGGAAGCAAATTGGTGTTCACTTGGCTGGATGGCATTTTTCTCTCTCAGCATGTGCAGAGGGTTTCTGGAAGTCCTTTACCTAGAGTGTACTGCACTTTCAGTGCCTGGAACTCCATAGCTTCTCTAGTTTGCCTTGGCTCCAGCTCCTTCACCCCTTTCAGATGGGAGGGGGATGTTGGTAGAGATGAATCCTTTGTGTCCCTTTTGCTACACAGGACAGCTTAGGTGATAGATGGGGCTGGGAGTTCCAAGCTGCTGTAGATTGAGATATGAGCAGGTTATTCAGGCCCAGGAGGTTTAGAAAAGCCAGCTGCTGTTAGGGACCAGGCACTGCATGTGCTCTGTGCCATTTGTATCTGGTTTAGCACAACCAGTTCTTGCAACAACAGAGCAGTAGCCCAGTACTGTGCTCATTTTTCCCAGTCTGACTCCCTTACCATTACTTGACTCACTCCCATGAATCAGTCTCTGGATGCTGCTGGTGTTTGCTCCAGATATGTGCTCCTTCAGTACAAAGCTCTGGATGGAGTTTCTGTTTATTTGTCTCTGAGATGGGCACCATGGTTTTGGAGGAGCATACCCAGCCTCTTCTAAATTGGTTGGTAAAGAATAATAATTGCTTTTGGGTCTTTTGCCTCCTCAAATATTTTCTTCCTCCGGCTCTGGCTGTCAGAGACTATGGTTGCACATATTTTTCAAAACACCACTCTGAAATAAGTTCAGTGTCTGTGACTGGAATATGAAAATGTCACTGGTGCTAAATACTGTCTCTTAATTTATGATTTCTTTTAAATTCAATTTTTTTTTTACTTGAAGCAGGATTTAAATGAAAATTATCATATATAATTTTAAATGGACATTAAGTTACTGAGTGTGTTTGTTGTGCCTGTTTTATCACTCCTAACATACACTCACTCCCCCTTCTCCTTCTATTTCTCACACAAACAAGTTATTGCTTCCACAAAAACTCTTGTCAATGAGATGTTTTTTCAGACTAGTGAGCTCATGGCCGTCTGCTGGCAGAACTCTGCTCTGACTTAATACAAACGAAAGCTGCTGCCAGGATTTTTTGGCTAATACCTGAGCCTTGAAGGAAGCTCTGTTTCACAGAGCAAGAATTGAGCTGCTGTCAGTGGTGCTTCCAGCAGTCTTGCCTACAAACTTCCCATCTGGATTTTGGATGAGCCAGTCTTTGTATATGTGGTGCATATTTAAGGGGGGAGGAATATATGTTCAGGGCTAGGCTGGGCCTAAGCAAGAGTTTCTTTTCTGCACTCACCAATTCATTGTGCAGTGATGTTGGTTGATTCTACCTGTGGAGTGCTTCAGTCACGTCCAGGTTTGCTCTGTTGCACTTTTGCAAGGTGCAGAATTTGTTGCTCATGGAGTGTGGGGATCAGAATGACAGGTGACAGCCAGAATAAAGTCAGTGTCCCACAGACATCTGCTGAGGAGAAATGTGCTTCAGGTCTTTTACCTCTCCAATAGAGGGAGGTCTCCAAGAAGAAATGATGGTGTGTTACATCTCCCAGCAGGAATTGCCCACCTGGCATAGCTGACCAGGCTCCCATAGCTCCTGCAGATGTGTGGCTTGTTGGGTACTACAAGGACACCTTTGGGATAACCCAGAGGTTAAGGAAAACATCTGGTTCCAATAGTTTGGACACACAGCTGGACCAAACCTCCAGCCTTTCCTCAGGTAAATGTATTTATTCCAGGTCTGCTGACCCAACAGAGGTATATTTCTTCCAGTTCTATGCTGGCATAGAAATTAAGAATATACTTGGAAGAAACCAAAATAAAGGGCTCAAACCCCTAGATTGCAGCTAATTAGATCTTGTATTGAGTTACATGATCTGAAGAGGTTAATGAAACTCTTTAAAACCAGAGTTCTACCCAACTGCAGCCCCTGATAAGCTGGCAGAAGTTTAAGAGCAGAATGATTTCTCAAAGGAGACAGAACCATCCTCTGTTTTTCCATGAACTGTCTTTATTTTGTGTATTTAAGGAATCCCTCTAGTGGCCTGGTACTTCTAGGACATATCAGCTGCTCCCTTGCAAGCTGATGTTGCTTATCAGTTGCTGCTATTGTATAGATTTGAGATGGAGCTATTGAGGGATTATTTGAAAGGCTTTAAAAGAAGGATCTGAGATAGTTTCAGATTAAATTTTTTTTTTTTTTAAGTGCTGAGGTTTTGGGGTTTTTTTGTTTGTTTGTTTGGGTTGGGGTTTGGTGGGGTTTTTTTTCAGTGAGTTTTTTGTTTGGGTTGTTTTTTGGGAGGGTTTTGTGAGTTTTTGTTTTGTTGGGGTT
The DNA here is from genome assembly GCF_022539315.1 of Serinus canaria. Lineage (NCBI taxonomy): Eukaryota > Metazoa > Chordata > Aves > Passeriformes > Fringillidae > Serinus > Serinus canaria. Next base: position 23,469,711 of record NC_066322.1, on the reverse strand, counting down.
TTTTTGAGTCAAGCAGCTGATGATAAATCTTTGAATTCCATATGGGGCCATTAGCCTGCACTGTGCAGTAGATCATATTAAATGATCTATTGAATGTAATTCCCAAGAAACCTAATAGCTTCAGCAAATAAAGCAAGTCATTAGGTTTCATTTTATCTGCTGATACATCACATCTCTGTGTAAGCCCCAAAGTCTTCAAAGACAGTCATGTTATTTTGTCTGTGGGTGCAAATTTTGTAGTATCGAAGAAGTTGTGGCATGTTATCTGCTCTTCCCTGTGCAGTGCTGGGATTGGGGTTAGGATGGTGTTTACCCCTGGCAAAGGGAGAGCCTGGGACTGGATTCCTGCATGCTCAGCAGAGGGACTGTGGGTTCCTTGAAGCTGGACATTCTCTGCTCTTTCATTCCTCCCACAGCGATGCCTTGTTGCTGAGGTATTCCAAAAATTCAGTTTTCCAGCCTTTGCAATTGCCTCAGAGCCCCAGGGAGCTGAGATGTCCAGGCCTGGGAATGCTGCTGGACAAGTGCTGCGATGCGTGCCTGGGCTCCTGGGCCAGATCATGTCCCTGACATGTCCCTGTCCCCTGAGGGAACAGTCAAGTCCAACACCTGCAGGTGTGCTGGGGCTGGAATGAACTTTATCTCATGCACTTCATCCCTTGGAATGGAGATAGCTAAGATGGGAATCTTTCCCATTGGAAAACAGCATGCTTACGAGCCCTGCTCTGCAGAATAAAGGCACATGTGCATTTTTCAGGGCTTCCAGTTACCCAGTTTCCTAGGAACTGTCTGCTGAAAGACCTAAGTGCCCATTTCCTCTCTTTATTTACATCCAGACAGTGATGGGGGAAAAAACTACCTATCCTCAACCTGTGCATTTGTGGTCAGGATTAAACCTTTAAGAGATAAATTGTGCATTTGCATTCTTTTCCACACCTCACTTGCTGATGCAGCCTTCAGTGTTTGGCTCTCCCAGAGATTTGCCTGGCTTCAGTGGGTGCTCCCTGGAATTTGTCCCTCTCCAGTGACTGCTCCCTGAAATGCACACAGAGAACAGACCAGCAGAAGGAGAGTTGTGATGTGTCATGCAGAAGAAGCAATCCCATCCGCCAAGTGTCCCTCTGATTCCATAATCCAGTTTCCTTAGCTGGGATGGGAAATGCACAGCATTACTTGCAGAGGGCTGCAGAGCCTTTAGCTTACAAGATTAGAGTTAAGACCTCACTGTTTTTCTTTGTCTTCTCTTTAGCATTAAGTCAGCCATCAGCACAGCACCAGTTTTCCATCACTGTGAGTCCAGTCAGTCTTTTCCAAGAGACATTGTGTTCTGAGCCTGGCATCTGTAGTGTGTCCTGTGTGCTGACCCCACAGCAGCCATGTGTGCAGCACATGTGTGTCCATAGGAGCAGCCCTGTGGATTTCTGTATCCCTGAGTGAAATGTGAGATCACCAATTGAAGAGATTCAGATCCATAAATTTTAGCTAGTCCAAAGTGTTTGGAATTTAAAGTAGAAATACTTTGTTTTTAATTTTTTTTTTCTTCTCTCCAGTACTATTATTTTACTGCTCTAAAACTCTAAACCCTCAAAATCAGGGACCTCATATCAGAAAACCCAGAGTGGTTTTTTTTTTCAGTGCTGGAGGCGAAATACTTTGGATGGGAAGAGAGATTTTGTCTGTGAGTTTGTGAGAGTTTCTTAAAAGCAACACAGAGAAAAAGTTGTTCTTGATATTGGTCACAAATTTATCACTAGTCTGACAAGTACTCTGTGAATGCACTAAGTAAACTGCTCTACAAAAGCTGAGTATCTGTAGTCTATTTCAGTGTATATTTTGGAAGGAATGTTAGCTTATTTTATCATTCCTGGCCCTGACACCCACTCCTTTTTTTGTGACTTGGGAAAATCCATTAATCTTTTTGGTTTTGTTTCTCTCTCTGTAAAATGAAGCTACAATGCTGCCTCAGTGCAAGGTTGAGACCCTTGCTGTGGGTTTGGGCTTGGCCTCTGACCACTGTGATTCACATCACCTCATTCCCAGGGGTACATTGCAGAAGAGCACACCTAGCCATTCAAAGCAAGAACACTCTAAAATCTATCAGGAAAAATTTCAGAAGATTTTAATTGATGAATTCATTATTTCATCCTAGCAGAGTGGTGTTTGTTGTGTTTTTCCTCTCCCCTTATACAGGATCCTGTCAGCATATGAGGTTGTCACCTTTTCAGCTGTTTCTTCATCGGAAATGGGATGGGCAAAGTTACATCCAGGAAAACTCTCTACTTCATCTGTAAAGGTTGAATATATTTTTCCTGCTTGGCTGCAGTAGTTGTTTTTCTATTCTCTTAATTATGTATAAAACATGTTCAGCCATTTGCCAGCAAATATGATGTAATCCATTTATTTTCAAGCAGTGTACCATTCCATGCAATTCAGAGAACCTCTGTTTTCCAGGGTAACTGGCTACTTCAGGAAAATTAGACCAGAATTATGAAGTCTCAAGTTCCATGCTGGCTTCAGCAAAGTCTAACTCTAAAATAACTCACTGATGACTGTAAGTGTTAGTTTAGTGTTGGTGAAAGCAAAGTTTGGCTTAAATTCCTTTATGCCAAGGGAAGCCTGTGCCAGGGAGAGAGTAATGAAACCTGCTGTGTTTGTGTGCTGTGAATTTGCAGTGGAGCAGGGGAAGTGTCTGGTCTGATGTTAAATATTTTGTATTGTAGGTGTGTCTTGTAGGTTCACAGGGATGGTGCTTTGGTTGGGTTATTAAGCTGCTGATTCTGAGAGGGAAGAGCTGGTCAGATCTCCAGTGTTAGCACTTCAGTTCTGCTTTTTCATTGCTGATTCCTTGATCCCAGGATGTGGGAGGTTAAATGAGTTTTGTGTTTCTGTGTGGGTTGCTTTTCATGGGTCTTCTCTGAAGCTCTGATGATCCTTGAAAAGGCAAAAATCTGATATTCCTGGGTCTGTGACTAACTCGGGTGCTTTATCCTCTGGCTGTGCAACTTTGTGGAGTGCGACAAGTGGAACAAACTGCACCCTGGGCATCACCCTGGCTGGTGCCTCACACAACCTCTGCCTGCTTGGGAGGTGAGGGGACCCTGCTTCGTGCAGATGGTGGAGAGGAAGGTCTGCAAATTGCTTGGAAGATGGACACAGAGGGGAGGTCAGGCCCCCAGCATCAAACTCGGTTTGACAGTGCAGTGAAGATGTGATGTGGTGAAGAGCCTGAGCTTCCTGCAGGCATTGAAGTGCTTGGAAACAGGGTCTGAATTAATTAAGTCCACAGAGAGGGCATGAGTCAGTCCCTAAAGCCTGGCTGGCGAGTGCAATGTTATGTAAGATCATAGAAAGTGACCTTCAAGCTCATCCAGTGCCACCCCCTGCCACAGATGGGGACACCTTCCACTGTCCCAGGTTTCTCCAAGCCCTGTCCAACCTGGCCTTGAGCCACAGCTTCTCTGGGCAATGTGTGCCAGGGCCTCACCACCCTCACAGGGAACAATTCCCTCCCAATATCCCATCTAACCCTGCCCTCTGGCAGTGGGAAGCCATTCCCTGTGTCCTGTCACTCCAGGCCCTTGTCCATTCTCCAGCTCTTTTGTAGGTGTGCTCCACTACAATGTCAGCCTGGCTCCTTCTGTGGTTATCCTGTGAATTGGGAAATTCACCTCTTCCCTGCTGTAGAGGTGACAGCTCTGCAGCCATTTGCCATTTTATCATTCAGAGACAGTGACAAACCAGCTGGAACTATGCTGAGCCTTTGATTTATTTATTTTTACTTTTCTTGCATTGCCTTTTCTGTATGGTTCTTTTTAATATTAATGCAAACTGCCAAGCTGGTGCATGTGCCTTGACTTAGACAGATTGTCCTGACCTGCACTCATCATCTCCTTTCATTTCCTGACCATATGGCAGAGAGCAGCATCCTAGGATATGTGTTTTGTGGACAATATTAGCTTGCTTCAGGTGGCTCCCACCAGCTGCATCACCTTGGATATCTTTGGATGAGCTTGGAAAGAGTGTGGGTGGAGTTCATGCCTCTATTTCCAGGGGCATCTGCTATATGGCTAACTTTTGCTACTGTGTTTTGAAGTTTCTTTACCTGTTTTTGATACCCTGGGCCAGATTGAAAAGTGTTTTTAAAGCAGAAATTCTTCTCCTTTGCTTATAACTTCTTGAAAGGCCAGGTTGGACAGGGCTTGGAGTATCCTGGGCTAGTGGAAGGTATCCCCCCCCCCTAGAGGAAGGGGGGCACGATGACCTCCAGAGGTTATTTCTGTGATTTTTATCTTGTGGTGCTGAATTATCCAAGAGGGGCCAGGGGGTTCTGTTGTAAAGCCCCTGTGCAGCAGTGGGGTTGGCTGCCCCTTGGGACAGCCCTGGGGCTTGGAAGAGGAGGTGCTCCAGCAGCAGGAGGAAGGCCAGCCTGCCTGCAGGCTTGCTGTGATCTAGGGCAGTGCCTGGTTCCCTTGGGAGATACAAGATGTAAAACGTGGCAGCTCTTCTCCTCCAGAAGAATTTGTTACAGATCCATGGTTGACTTTTCTTGCTGTACCTCCTGACTGTATTTTGAAAGCAGATTCTGTGCTAAAGTTTTCCATCCCAAAGGTGACTGACTTGCTGGTACAGAAGCTAGAAGAAATAGTCAAGAAATTTACTTCTGTTTCTATTCCTCTGTGTCTGTACTACATGTTATAAACACCTGGGATTTTATCATCCTTGTGTTGCCCAGTTTTCCTGCAAGCAGCCAGTAATTCACGGCCGGCTGAGGAGAGCAGGAGTGTTTATGATGTGCCTGTGCCAGCCTTGGCCCTGTTATCTTGCTCTGTAAGAATAAACTGGAGTTATTCTTAGTGTCTAAAGCTCCATGAGTTTCTGGGTGCACAGACAGCTCATTGTGCTGCCTGCTGAGACAGTGCTGGGGATCACACAGTGAGGTTTTTAGCGGGCGGTCTGGGTCCTGGGGAGGATTTTGGCTCTGACCCTTCCAGCAGCACTGAAAGGGGAATGGTATTCCGTCAGCTGAGCGTAAACCCAACATGTTTTTCCTGTGCAGCATAGCAAATTTTGACTTGGGTATGATAGATTTTTTTTATTACCTTACCTTTCACAGGCAAACTAGAAATAGTTCACAGACATCTGCTGATCACAGTTTGAAAACTGCTGTTCTCAAGCTACCCTGAGGTTGAATTCTTTGGAAAAATTCTCACTGACTTTGTCTGCTTCTGTAATCACAGAATCACAGGAGGGTTTGGGTTGACCTTTAAGCCCATCCAGTCCCACCCCCTGCCATGGGCAGGGACATCTTCCACTAGACCAGGTTGCTCCAAGCCCCGTCCAGCCTGGCCTTGGATGCTTTCAGGGATGGGGCAGCCACAACTCTGGGACACGTCTAAGTAAGATAGCTGGTACAACACACCCTGAGGGTAATCAGCTCTAGGGGCAGGGATGGAATTACCCTCCCTTATTGGGCTTGGGTTGGTCTGTGTTCTGTGTTATCCATTCCTGGTGGGAGCATTGCAGATCCTTGGGGTGGAAAGAGTTTCCCTGAAAAGCAGTGAAAAAAAAAATTGTTGTAAATGCTTTTGCCTGTGCAAGGCAAGTCTGGAGCTCTCTCTCAGGGTCCAAACCTTTAAACTTGGCCTGGCTCCTTGAGTGAGAGCAGGGCAGAAGGAGCTGTTGGATTGACAGCAGCTGTGTGCGTGTTGACGGCGGTGCTGGGATTTCTCCATGTGTCTGTAACAATCCGTTCATCTGGCACATGCTCCTGCTGCAGCCCTCTCCGTGCCCAGACACTGAGCCCTTTCATGGAGAAGTGCAGAGTCATATTTCTGAGTGCAAATTAGCCAGGGGATTGTTAGCAGTGTGGGCTTGGCCAGGCTCATCTGAGAGCAGCTCTGGCGCTGGAGCAGGGGAGGTGTGGGCAGGCACCCCGTGTGTATGCTGCCAGCAGATGGGGGAACCCAGGGCTGGCACCCCTGCTCTCTTGGGGGGCAGCTTACACACAGGGCCAAGAGTCCTTCAGCCAAATTTGACTTGCTATCTCTCACAATTAGACTTTTCCATAGGGTGGTGCATCAGGAATATAGTGCTTGGCACTAGGCTTATTGTCCTGTGTGCCCCAGGAGTGCTCAGGACCTGTCCCAGCCTGCTGGGAGTTGCTGGGATGCTGCTGGGATGCATTGCTGATATTGCACTGGGTGACTCAAGGGTGAGGCTGCTGCACTAGGGCAGTCTCGAGCATGGGACCCTGTCTGAGTCCAGACTTACTTCCTGCCTCTAAGTCCCCTTTTCCAGGCCTTTGTGGGCAAAGGCAGATTGTTATTCTGGTGAAATGGATGTGTACTGGCAGGGCACATGTGAGCCTCAGCTTTCTCTGACTGTACAGCTCACAAGGGGCAGGGGAGGAGCAAGTACTGATGTCTTCACTCTCTGTGACCAGTCATAGGAAGGAAAATGAGGAAATGAGGAAATGGCTGGAGCTCAGGGAAAGGTTCTTCCCCAGAGGGTGCTGGGCACTGCCCACGCTCCCCAGGGAATGGGCACAGCCCCAAAGCTGCCAAGGAGGGTTTGGACAGCGCTCCCAGGGATGCACAGGGTGGGATTGTTGGGATGTCTGGGCAGGGACAGGGTTGGACTGGATGATCCTGAGGGTCCCTTCAAATTCAGCATATTCTGTGTTGATCAAAGGAGCCTTCTGGGAAGTGGGCACAGAAAAGCACAACGTGCCAGGTCAGCTCTGCAGGTCTGTGCAGTCCTGCAACGTGACTGCAAAGGTGGCATTTTTCAAGCTGTCATTTAGTGAGTGCACACATCCAGCCCTGCTGAGCTGGAAGGTGTCTCCCAGCACTTCTGCCACATTTTTTCAGGAATCCTCGTGCATACACCCAATGCTTTACTGTCGAGGTTTTCTGTGTGCACCTGAGAATGCAGGCAGGTAGCAGCCTGCTGCAGACACCTCTGGAGGGCTTGCTGCCCTTGTCCTGTTGACAGTCCTTTTCAGCCCGCAGCAACAGCAGAGGAATTCCTGGTCCACTGGAGAGGCACAGAGTGTGGATGGAAAGCAGCCCTGAGTTCAGAGCTGACCTCAGACAGACCTGTTGGGGTGGCAGTCCTGTTGCAGGGTCTGCACAGAGGGGTTGTTGAAAGGCTTCTAAAAAAATAGTAAATTACTGAGTGAAGGGCTTCCCTCAGCCCTGCTGGTGAGCTGGAGGCTGGTGAGCTGTGTTCTGAAGAGTGCTGCAGGGGGAAAAAAATCTGTGTTTCTCTGACCTTTGCATCAAGCTGTAGATAAAGTTTGAAAGTTCCAGGGAGTCTGATGTGAAAATATGGAGTAGTGTTGGTCTGCATTAACTGTTTAACTTTGAGCATCTCCTACCCATCTAAACATAGCCCCTTTGCCACTTTGTTTGTAGGACGAGCAGTTTATGGCCTATTCTTACATTTCTCTTCTCCAAATGCTTTTGGACCTCTTCTCCAAATGCTTTTGGATCTCTTCTCCAAATGCTGAATTTAGGGTTCATCTCAGAGAACACTGTTGCTGGCACTCATTGAGCTCTTCTTCCTGTTCTCTTATTCTGTTATTTTAGGTTGGTGATGGCCTCAAAGAAAAGCTGTCTGACAACTTTTGTGAAGAATGGCTTCATTGTTGCCTATCAGCAAAATTTTCACATGAAAGGGTCAGTTACTCTGTAAAGCTCTCCAGTGTCACACAAAACATCCTGCCAGTTTCCAGATCACAGAGCAGATTCTCAGTTGGTAAAAGAAATTGTCCTTTGCTCCAGAATTAGCTTAGTGTGTTTCTTACTGCTGCTTGAACTCCTAATTAATAATGTGAAGCGAAATATTCCATTTTTGTCCCTAATTTCTTATATTGGTTCTTTCAGCCAGCACTGGACAAGAGATAAAAAATCACTTGTTTGTAGTAATTTAATTACACAGTATTCCAGCAAGAGTATGTTTCTTTGTGTTGAAATTACTTTTGGTCTTGTAGGATGTTTAGAATGAAAATTATTTGTAATGAAGTCATATTTCATATTTTAAGTCAAGAGTTCTTAAAAATGTCTTGCCTGGAAGGGTACATCCTTACACAGCTGGGAGGAATGGAACATACCAGCCTCACCCACATCATTGGTTCTGTTCAGCCAGTCCTCTTTGTCTCTGGAAGGGGCTTGGAGCAACCTGGGATAGTGGAAGTTGTCCCTGACCGTGGGATAGGATGAGTTCAAAGTTCCTTCCAGCCCAAACAGTTCAGTGGTTCTGTAATTCTATGGTTCTGTGCAGAACTGGTGAAAGCTTCTGTTGGGTGGTGTGGGACAGGTTTGGGAAAGGATTTGGGTTTGTGTTTCCCTCCCTGCTGGGTGTCTGGTGGCCCATGGTGTGAGTGTTCTCACTGGGGTGAGGCAGGCTCTGAGACCTTGACCCTGCTCTATCTGCAGGCTTGGTGCAGAGACCAGAGCTTTTCAGGTGTTTCTGTTCTGGGGGAAATGGCAATGTGTTACAGGCCCATATGCAATGTAACCATGGAAAAATCAGTGGTGCTGAGCACCTAAATATGAAACCCATTCATTTTTTTGTTAGCAGAGACAAGAATATTTCTAAATTCCAGCATTCCTTCCCAGTGGCTTACACACTTGCATTAATCTCAAACAGCTGCATCAGCTGGTGTCTGAGTTAGTTGCTGGAATCAAGCTATCCTTTCAGAAATTACACAACTCTTGCAATTAATTCCTCCTTTGAACAATTGATTTCAGAGGCCAGTCACCACCCTGATCCTGCATGTATGGGATTTCCTGGGCTTCCCTTAGGGGACTTGTTCCCTTGAAGCCAATTCTGTTTGGAAATACTCACAAGATGCAGCTGGGTTTTTGTTTCTTTAAAGCTTAACAGCTTTAAAGCATGGGGAGCATGGGGAGAGCTAAAGACAGAGGGAGGACTTGGGATTGAAGTAGCAAGAACTTCCTTTGCATTGCAAGAGAATTCCCATTCCATGGATGCCAGGGAAGCTGTTGACTTCTGGCATGAGTGAGCCACAAGTGTTGATTTCGATTAGATACAAGGAAGAAGTTTTTTACAATGAGAGTTGTAAGGCCTTGGCCCACATTCCCTAGAGAAGCTGTGGCTGCCCCTGGATCTTTGGCAGTGTCCAAGGCCAGACTGGACAGGGTTTGGAGCAACTTGGGATGATGGAAGGTGCCCCTGCCCATGGCAGGAGGTGGAATGGGATGGGCTTTAACGTCCCTTCCAACCCAAATTATTCTGGGATTCCATGATTCTGACGTGGGGATTGAGGGACAGTAAAGTGAGTGATTTCTTGAGGTAGCAAAAGAGCACAGATCCTGGTGTGCACAGAAGTATGTACACACATACATCTGTGAGTCATTCACTTGGACTTGGAAGACCACTGAAGGTTTTAAAATCAGTGCTGCTGCCAACAAAATCCATTATCCACAGCTGCTGAAGGGCACTGGGAAAGAGTTAGAGGGGAGCCCTGTGTGCTGCATTCCTGTGCTCTGAGGTCCTGTTCTTGTCCAGCTGCCCAGCCTGGGGAGCAGTGCTGCTCCTGTTACTGGTTCCACGCTCCCACGCAGCTCCCTGCCACCCATCTGGGCCCAGGTGGCCTGGGGACCAAGTTAAAATAAAAAAAAAAAAGAAGGTACTTCCAAAAGTCTGTCCTTAATTAAGGAAACCCAAGAACAAATGCCAAGTCCCTATGAAGCCAAAAAGTCTTATACATACGTTAGAATTTTGGCACTTTATTTAAATGCTTAAGCAGTTCTTTGAACTTGGGCTGAATGTTCAGGCTCTGTTTATGAAGTGTGTGAGCATAGTTGTGCTGAAATAAGTGATTTAGATGGTTTGGATCTGTCCAGAGTCTCTGGACTACATTGTTGGTGTAGCCATGGGTACCTGGGAGATCTGAGTTTCAAATTCACAGATGTGAGGTAGAGCTGGCAGACCTGAAAATCATCTATTACCTGAGTCTGGTCTCTGCTGGATAAGCAAGAGCCATATCTGCCTGTCAGTGAGGGAGTGTTTGGAAGGATACAGGGAGCCCTGCTTGGTTTGTTGCATTTTTGAGATGATCCTGGGCAGGAGAGCACAGAGTAGTTGACAGTAACTCCATTTAAAATCATACAATAGACTAATCAAATGGTTTGGGTTGGAAGGGACCTTAAAGCCGATCCAGTTCCACCCCCTGCCATGGAGAGGGACACCTGCTAGAGCAGGCTGCTCCAAGCCCTGTCCAGCCTGGCCTTGGATACTTCCAGGGGTAGAAACAGACATTTTCACAGCTGAAATTAAATCCTTCTTACTGTGCTTCAGAAGTGTTTTGCTTCTGTCTTGTTTTGAGTTTTTTCCTTCCTCTTTAGAATCCCTCCCTGCTCTTCCAGTCTCTTCTGGTGCACTGTTCCTGGTCAAGGTAATTTGTCCCTGGCTCCCACTGGAAACTGCCACTTCGGGAAGGGGGGGGGTTATATTTTGACTTGGTTTTCTAAGCCTGGCAGCTTTCAGACAAAAAGAGCAGGGAGAAATGACTCGTCTGTTACTTTATTTACTGCTTGTTTTGGGAAAACTAAATCCAAATTTATGTTTGACTCATATTAGGGCTCTGTGGCTGGACTCTGCTTTTTCAGTTATTTTTGGCCAGGCTGATCTCACACCCAGCATGAGCAGGGCAGCCTGGGTGACAGGAGCTCAGCTCCACTCAGACCAGGAGCTCTTGGGGCAGCCTCAAGGCACTGAAAGCCAAAGGCTTTTATGCAGGATCTAAATTCAGAGGTTAAAACTCCCATCCTGTGCTCTGTTCATTGTGTGTCGTTAGTGTTGTGGTAAAAAACATGGGGCTGCTGGAGTAAATTATTAATAGTGGCTGGATGAAGTGGTGTGGATTTTTCCAGTGCTCTGGGGTCTGAAATCCCTGGAGTCTCCCCAGAGCACTGAGGGGACCCCCCCCCATGCAGTGCCTGTTGCTGCTGGCTGGGCTCAGGAGGTGCTCAGGTGTGGTAATCACATATCCTCTGAACAAAGAGAGACAAAGCTCTCCCAGGATTTTCCTGGAAAGCTGTGAGAAAGAATTAAAACAATTATTATCCCAATCTCTGCACCTGGCAGGCAATCTGTTTGTCAGAGATGTTTACAAGAAGGAGTTGTCCTTTCCTGACCAACAGGTGAGAGAAGATTCCTAAAGGCCAATCAGGTCTTAGGTCCATCATTGTTTCTATAAGAATGATGGATTTCTAATAACAGAAATAATAGTGTTTTTCATGCCTTCTGATGATGGAGTCTCTGTATCACCTTTGTCCCTGATACCCCTTCGGTGATACTCGGGAAAATGCTGAGTCCTGCTCTGAGGACTGAGCTTTGTCCTGGAGTGTTTGAGCACCTCTGTTAGCACAAGTTGTGGAACAGAGCACACAGAAATGTGCTTCCTCTGTAACCTCTCTCTGAATGTTTTATTGCTGCTCAGCTCTCAGGAAAAGGGCCAAGGGGAGGTACTGGTGATTTGTCCCCAGTTTCTCTGTTACAGGTGTTGGGAATGATCTACTGACAGGCTTTCCTTTGACTCTGGGCTTTGCTTTGGAGGAGACCCTGTTGGTTTAGGGCACGTGCTCATCCTATGGCTCTTGCTTCACTGGAACTCAGTATTGGACCCCATCTCATAGCAAGCCTCGTGGGTGAGTTGAGCCCCTGGCTGCAGGCAGAGAGGAACTAAGGGAGACAATTAAAGTGGATATCCCTGGGGTTTCCTGGAATTTGGTTGCATTTGCAACTTAGTTCTGCAAGCAGCAGGAGGCCTGGAAAGCCAAGTGCATCCTCCTGTGGCCCATTTTCAGTGCAACCCCAGCATCAGCAGCCTCCTGCCCGCTGTCATCCTTTGTGTGCTCTCAGCAGAGTGATGGGAAGGGCCCACTGGAACCTGGGTGTGTAGATTTGGCTCTCACAGCCATAAAGGGTGAACCCAATACCCTCCTCAAGACCAGCAGTCTTCAAAACACTGACAGAAAGGGAAAGGAAAAAGGAGCAAAAGCTCCTTACAGCTTTTGTTTTTGAAAGCTGGCTGCCTCCAGCTAGTCCTGACTCAGCTCTGCACTGCTTGAAAGTGAAGCACTGGCCCCTGTTTGAAGCTGTCCTTCCCACCCTGTTTGCTGAAGGGAGAAGGTGGTAAATGTTGAATTCAGTAGGAAAATTACTGCAGTGCCCGGGCTGTGGAGTTTGCCTCAGCTTGTGTCTCAGCATAACCCCATACTCTTGACAAGCCAGCAGCACACAGGATGCATTTTGTCCTCTAGTATTTTTCCTATACAGATGGTGAAGGTGAAAATTTTCTCCTCTGACCCAGTGCTTGAGGTAAATGAATTAAATAGCTTGGGAGAACAGGCCAGAGTGTGAAGAGGTGAAAAGGGGGGATTGTTATTTTTAATTCCCGTTTTGGGGAGGAAAAGAGGAGAACAACCATCAAAGCCTAAATTAGCTCCCCCTCGCAAACATAATTTGAGGAGACATTATCAAGCTAAAAATATGAGCAGTTTGTAAAAGGAGCTCTTTTCTGCATGTGCTGCTGCTCACATTACTGAATTAAAACAGGAGGTGCTTAACATCGTGCTTTGATTTTCCACTGTGCATGATCCATGAGTATTTTTGGGAGGGGGTACTTTGCTGAGCATGAACAATGAGGGCTTGTGTCCATGGTACAGCTCCTGTTAAAGCCAAAGTCAATATTGAAGTGGTTGTAGTTCTGTCGATATAAGCCCCTCTACGAACATTCTCACTCAAACTTTTCAAAAATGTAACTTCTGTTTATTGGAAATGGGTTTAAATCTGAGTGGGAAAAGCTGCCATGTTACTGGAATAGAGGTGTCCATCTGCAGGTATGTTCTGGTCTATTTATTAAACTTTCTTTTCTGAAAAGAGTGGGAGGAATTAGAATTTTTGCCCTCTGTTTTTTCCTGGTTGTGTTGCACAGGCTTAGGTTGTAAATCATGTAGGGGACCTTTTCTCTTTAATTAAATCCTAGATGTTTTTAATCAGCTCTTGAAAATGGTGGTGCTGATCCACTCTAAAAACAGGATTTGAACTTGGTGCCAGCTCAACAGTGTTGCTGATAGACTCCCACACAGATAATGGTGCTGTGCTCACCACCTTGCTTTCAGAAAATACACCCAAAAATCCAGGCACTAATGCCTTAGCCTAAGGGCCGTGTGGACAAGGCGTGCTCCTGGTGAGCTGAGTGGAGCTGGGTTACAGTGATCCACTCTCTTCCTCCTGTCAAGTGCAGATCATGGATCAGTAAGGATAAGAGGATGGAGTAAAAACACTTTTCCAGCACAGGCCAGTGGGCAGAGGTGGCAGCATCTCTTGTGTGACGTTTTCTCACCACTAAACTGAAGTCTTAGCTGTGTACTTGGCTTCTTGAGATGTTACAGGGTGCTACAGAAGAAGTGTTTATAACATGGAGTGTCCTGATGTGCCTCTCAGGGCTCGAGGAGCTCTTGCTCCCAGTGAGAAGTCCTGCTCACATTTTAATTAGCTTGTTTTTCTTGAGCAGGGGTTGTCATTTAAAAAAAAAAAAAAAAAAAAAAAAGAGGGAAAAATAAAGTCTGTGCCTGTTTTTCCACACAGTTTGCAGCTATTGCAAACACAAGAGCTGCTGTTTTTTTCTGGGGGAAAAGGTGAAGATACTAGTGGTTCAGGTACTACAAAAGGAGTCAGTGCTGATGCTGTTTGATCTCAAATTAATTTATCTACTAAACTAATAATGATAATTGCTTTTGTAATGGCTTGGGTTGTTTGGGGTTTTGGAGGGTTTGGCTTGGGTCTTTTTTGTTGGGTTTTTTGAGCTCAAAGCTGGAAGAGCAAAGGTTTGCCAAACTGCTAGTCATAGGGTGTGTTTCATCCAGGGTGGAACAGACTTTATTGCCTTTGAGGACTTCTGGGCTAGGAAATGCTGCTGGGTGGATAGTCCTGGAGAGAGTGCTGTCCCTCCTTTGTGCCAGAGCCTTGGCTGATCCCTGCCTTCAAGAGGCCTGCTGGGATGTGGATTTACCTTCCATGTATCACCATGACAGCCTGGGCACTAAAGTCATAGAATGATGGAATAGTTTGGGTTGGAAAATGCCATTTTCTTCCAGCAGATTCCTTGTGGGTAGATCTAGAGATCCCTTCAGCTCCCATTTCCTCATATTGCTTCTATGGGAAGAGCATCCTTCATCCCCCTCATTGTGCTTAGGGAGGCAGAGGTCTTCCTCTAACTCTGCCAGTCCCTGTCATTCAACTTCAGGGTTTCTTCTGCTAGTCAGAGATTTGGGCTTTGTGGAGCAACTCTGGTAATCATGGTAACCCTCTCCTCCGAGGTTGGATCACTCTACATTTTCATGTTGTCTTGGAAATTTGTGTTTCATTTGAGAGCTCTGGGTTTCTGTTGCAAAAAGCTCCCCATCTGAAACATTTTGGGCTTGTGTGTGCACAAAGTTGAATGGAGAAGGCTGAGATGGGAGCAGCCAACATGAAGCTGAGATTAGTTTGACATGGATGCAGCTGGAGCTTCCCCTTTCCCTGCCCAGACTGCAGCAAATCCCTTCACATATCCCCACTGATACTGTGTGAGGTTAGGACTGAGATGAGGTTAGAAAGAATGGGAAGAGGCTGGCTGAGGGGAAGAGGCACATGGACTCTGTGAGAGCTGTGTGCTTACTTTAAAGGTTCTCCATGGTCCTTAAGGCTGGTCTGGACCTGGAAAAGAGGATGTTGTGGGATGAGCTGCAGCATTCCCCAGGGTGGCCACCCTCCTCTTGGCCTCATTGTGTGATGCTCAGTTGCACTGTGGCCCCAGTGCCACCTTCTTGATGCCACTGCAGCTCCAGTGACAACCATGAACATGAAGCCATTTCCTCAGGTCTCTGGTATTTTAGGAATTCTGGAGCTGTTTGCTGACTGTGCAGCTGGAATGTGGGAGGAAAGCACAATGAGGCCTGTGGAACACTTGGTGGCTGTGGGAGCCCGAGGAGGTGTGTGAAAATGGGCTCCAGGGGATGAGCTCCATCCATGAAACACATGGAGCAAGTTGGACTTACACCAAGTCAGCACTGAGACTCTTTAGTCCAGTTTGAACTCTTTAGTCCAGAGTAGATCTACACTGCAGCACAAGGCAGGGTCTTGGACTAAAGCAAGCCCTGGAGCCATGGCTAAGCCCAGCCTTGCTCTGTCACAGGAGAGCAGTTCATGACACAGGAACCAGCCTCTAACACTTGCTGAACTTTCACTATTTATTGTTTCAGCAAACATGAACAAATATTCAACAAATAAGCCTCCTGGCCTTAAGTGATTGTGATGTTCTGACTATAAATAAACTGAAAATCCAAGTTCTTGGTTCTTTTTTACTTTAAAGCAGGCTAGGCCCCATGGGAATGGTATGTTCCTGTTGCACAAATTGAAAAGGGTTCATGTCCTGGTTTTCATCTGTAGGGTCATGTGGTGACTTGGAGTGGAGGTATTTTCCTGAAATAGCTTTGGAGTAGCTGTAGGGTTTGGGATGTGGCTCCTGTCTGCATGTCCTCTCCCCTGGCTAGAGGGAGCTCTGGCTTTAAGTAAGGTGGAGGATGTTGTGGGAAGTGCCTTTGGGTCTCTGGAGCTGGAGGATGAACCAAGAAATGTAAAGCAGTTGGGGGGAGCTTCCAGCAACCTCCCTCAGTGATGTGTTTCACACTGGCTTTACTGTCTGCACCACACCTTGTGGGACTGTTTATACTCCCAGAGGAATTTGCAGGGATGATAAATTCCCAGTGGAGCTTGCTGAGCTGTGCACTGCCACAGGACTGTGCTTTCCTGCCCATTCCAGCTAGGAAAAATGAGCAGCCCTGTCAGTGACAGGAGTTTGTGGTGGCGTCTGACACAGCAAACCCTGGTCCTGGGGAGGAGCAGCTGGGATGGGACTTGGCTCACTCATCCTGTGACTTGAAGGCTTGAGCACCTCAGGCAGAGAGCAGGGTGTGGGAGCATTTCCACGGGATTGCTGTCAGGGATGTGAATCTGTGCCTCCTGCTCCAGTCTGTTCAGCTCAACCCTGAGGGAAAAAGCCATTCTTCAGCAAGCACTGTGTCCCTCCCCTCCACTGAGGGCACATTTTAGTCATTTGTTTCAGTTATTAGATGGTTCTTCTGTCAGCCCACAGGCTTTGTGCGCTTCCCCTTTCCACAGTGGTGGGTCTCAGTCACCAGCTGCATGTCTTGTCTTTTTTTGGTGGCTGGGCTGGACAGAGAGCTCCATGGTAAAGCAGGGTTTAGTCACAAACCTTGTGCTGACGTGCTGCCTTTGCTCTTGCCTTGCCAGGGCAGCCACGGACCACAACATTGACAACACCACAGCAATCCTCAGGGAGTGGCTGAAGAATGTGCAGCACCTGTACCACGACGTGGAGTGGAGACCCATGGAGGAACCCCCGTGAGTACCTGCCAGGGCTCTTGGCTGCACAGCCCAAATTCCCAAGGTTTTCTGTTTCCAAACCAGGAGCTGGTACTAAATGTCCAAGTGTTAAAATGTGGATTGTTTGCTTTCTGGAGTCTGTCCCATTAAAATTGTTTTCTTAGGGAAAAAGGTGAGGTAAGGTCTCTAGAAAGGTCTCTGACTTTAGTGAAGCACCTCTTGCAGAATTTTGTGGAAGAAACTATTTTCCATTCAGTATTTAGCATCTGTAGCTGCTCTCTTTGCATGGTAAACAAATTACATCAAGAGCTACAGGGAATTTAAATTACCATTCTTTATTTGCAAGGAAGTAGAGAAATTATAGCCCAGCTCATAGTATCTATGAAAGCTCTGACACATCAAATATTCAGTAAGTGCTGAGCCAGAGAACTAGATTTAATTCCACATATTGTGCCTTTACATGATTTGCAAGACCATTGCTTTGAAATATGATGTGTTGGATTTTTATTACTTTAATTTTTATTTATTTTTAAGATCAGCTGTTCCTGGGTTTGATTTCTTTTCAGTTTCTTTCATCAAGGAAAATTACATCAGTTTCCTCTTCCTTTAGGCCTGCTTTTATATTCGAGTTCCTCACTGCAGTGATGGGGAGCTTGTGGTACAAACCCCCAGGGAGTGCTGGTTTAATTGACATTTTTAATCCTTTCATTTGAATTGAGTTTCCTTCGTCCTGCCAAACTTTGCTTAAGTTCTGCAAAAAAGCTTTTGAAATTCTTAGCTCCTTCCCTGACTTAACTCTGGCACTGTTTCAAAGTCCTGGATTTTTATTCCTCCTTGGGATCTGCCCTGGGTTCCCTTCCATCTTTGTTAAAAAGCCATTGCTTTTGGAGCTGAAGGCAGAGCCATGCATGTGACTTTGCTGCCGTGCTGGGGCTGGTGGGGCCGGGTGTTGGGAGATTTAGGAGCTGCTCCTGGGATGTGTTAGCAGTTCCCAGTAATTCCCAGAGCCCTGGGGGAGGCCAGGCTGCCTTCATCTCCACATCCCAGCCCTGCTGGTGCTGCTGGGCTGAGGGGGGGCTGGATTTACAGCCTAGAAAATGAGTTTGTACCCCGGGTCAGGGGAGTCAGGGAGCTGCAGGTGGGTTTGGAGGGTCCCCTCTGCTGCCACAGCAGCTCCTGCCCTGGCTGGTCTCGTCAGATAACTGGCACTGCTTGTTCTCTGGTGCCTTCTGTGCTCATGCCAGCACAGAACTTGGAATTACTCTCCCTCAAAACCTCTTCTGGTTTGCCTGAGGTAACTCTAATGCTGTTTTGCTTTCATAATGAAGGCAGCAATGGAACTCTTCTTTCCCTCCTCTCTCCTCCTTGGTCTTTCCTCCTTGGTCTTTCTTTCCTCCTTGGTCTTTCTTTCCTCCTTGGTCTTTCTTTCCTCCTTGGTCTTTCTTTCCTCCTTGGTCTTTCTTTCCTCCTTGGTCTTTCTTTCCTCCTTGGTCTTTCTTTCCTCCTTGGTCTTTCTTTCCTCCTTGGTCTTTCTTTCCTCCTTGCTCTCTCTCCTCCTTGCTCTCTCTCCTCCTTGCTCTCTCCTCCTTCTCTCCGCCTTCTCTCCGCCTTCTCTCCTCCTTCTCTCATTTTTCCCTTTTTTTCCTTTTTTTTGGTGCAATAAAGCCCAGACATGGATTACAGCCAGTTTTTGTTTCTTTTCTAGGTCTTACCCAGAAGAAGTGGGGCCGAAGCATTGGCCCAGCTCTCGATTCACTCACGTGATGAAGCTGCGGCAGGCTGCCCTGCGCACGGCCCGGGAGAAGTGGTCAGACTATATCCTGGTGAGCACCAGCTTTGAGCTATTGCTAAAGCTTTCCAGGTGCTCACCTGGGTACTGGGGGCTGTCAGAAAGTTTTCTCTCCGGCTAAAGACAAGTTGAGATGTCGTGGGTCATTTCTTGGTATGGTGAGCCAGAGACTTTGGAGTGAGGGAGGTGAGTCCTGGCTAAGCTTGGAGCTTTCTCCACAGGCATCAGGACTGAACACAGTCCTGGTGGTGGGAGGTACCTGCAAGGGTCCCCCAGGTTGAACCCCCAGCTGGTGAAATCTAAGGGAAACAGTTGTGCAGGGCAGTTGTGGGAAGATGCTGCCTTTGGTCACTGTGAGGGGGGTGTTCCCAAAGCCTCCAGTTAAGGCAGGCTGAGGTGTGAGGGCAGTTGAGGAGTTGTTCTTGATGCTTTTCACAGAAAGAACTCACCCTGAATTTCCAGTGGTGTTATTTTCCCTGGCATCTCCCTGGTCCCTGTGCTGGCATGAGGTTGTATGGAGTCAGGGAAGATCTCTGCCCACCTCATTGCTGTGCCCAGGAGCAGCAATGAGGTCACAGGAGCAGCAATGAGGTCACATGTCACAGGTTCCCTGTGACAGCCCTGTACCCTAGGGAGTCAAACCCACCAGCTCACTGCTTTTAGGGTGTTTTTTTGCTGACCTCGTGGAACCTTAAAATTGTTAAGGCTGGGGAAGGCCTGAGATCTGAGTCCAGTTGCTGACCTGCCATGTTCACCATTAAGCCACATACCCAGGTGCCAGATGCACACATTTTTCAAACACTTCCAGGAATGGTGACTCCCCCCTTGCCCTGGACAGCCTATTTCAATGCCTGGCCATTCTTTTAGAAGGAATTTTTCCTAATATCCAGTCTAAACTTCCCTGGGAGCAGAGCCTGACCCTCCTCAGCTGTCCCCTCCTGTCAGGGAGTTGTGCACAGCCAGAAGTCCCCACTGAGCCTCCTTTTCTGCAGGCTGAGCCCCTTTCCCAGCTCCCTCAGCCACTCCTGGTGCTCCATTCCCTTCTCTGGACCTGCTCCAGCCCCTCAAGGTCTTTTCTCATTGTGAGGGGCCAGAGGTGCCCTAGCAGTGGCAGCACAGGGGACAGGCACTGCTCTGGGCCGGTGCCCACACCATGGCTGCTCTTGTGCCTCTGGCTGCCTCACTCCCAAAACAGCATCAAGGGATTCATATTGTTTCATCTGTTAACAGCTTCTTTTTCCTCTTCCTTCTCTAGTTTATTGATGCAGATAATCTACTGACCAACCCAGAGACCCTGAACCTGCTGATAGCAGAAAACAAGACCCTGGTGGCACCGATGCTCGAGTCCCGCTCGCTCTACTCCAACTTCTGGTGTGGCATCACTCCCCAGGCAGGTGACCTCCAGAAGGGTGCTGGGGGCTGTGTGACTGCTGTTCTCCAGGGGCTCCTGCCCCTCCCTCTGGAGCAGCAGGCATCCTTCCTGTTCTCTGGGCTTCCCCATCTGCTGCTGTAGCCTTCTTCTGCACAGAAGCTGCTGTAGCTCTGAGGTGGTGTTAACTCAGGGTGTGATCCCACACAAACCATTCTGAACAACAGAATTTTTTTTAAGGTGGTTCCATGTTTCTGTAATGGCCTTAAACCCTTTTGTGCTTAATTTTAGGCCAGTTTTTTTCTATAGTGATGCTAATCCAAGAGGAATTTGCTTTTCTTTCCATAGATCTCCATTGTGTCCAAGTTATCTTTCTCATCTATGAACAAGGTTTTTGAAGTGGAAAAAATTGGAGTTTCCTGTTACATTTTCAATGTTACCTTTTCGTGTTACTTCTGATCCCCATAAGAACTGCACTGGGTCAGAGCACAGGCTCATCTGCAGATGTCTAGGGAATAGTATAAGGATAGGGCAAAAAAGTGAGTGTTACTTCCCTAAAATACCTTTCTTTTCTCTAGCAATCCCCTCCCAGGTTTTTGAGGAATATGTTTGTCTTTAAAGCTCTCAGTGATTTTTTTTTAATTCTACAGAAATCCCTCTCTGAATTTATTTTTTGTCACCCACTTCATCTTCTGGCAAGGAGTTCCACAGTTCATACCAAGTAATTGGATAAAAATAGCAGGAAAAGGTCCTGAACTTTCCAAATTCTTGGGAAGTAAATAGAGAGATAAGAAAGGGAGTGTGACGAGGTGTGTTTGCTTGTTTCACTTGGGTTTGTTTGCTTTATTTGAAAATGGAGATATAAACTTCATAGCAAAGGTATTGATTGTGCTTTAAGGCTAAGTCCAGAGTCAGCCAAGGTTTTCCAGTGGGGTACATCAGCCCTGCTTCCCAGGCTGGAGTGGATCTCTGCCCATGTGCACTAGCCCCAGCCCTACCCCTCCAGCAGGAAGTTTCCACCATTACCAGCACTAACTGAAAAAAGGGAGGGGAAAACCAGCAAAGGCATCTTGCAGAATTTGATTAAAATAAAAAAAATCCTGCTGGAGTGAACAGGAAAGTTCTCCCTTTATTTTTCCTTTTCTCTTGCTTCTGCATGCAGTCCCAGGGATTCATGTGCTAAACTTTGCTCTCCCAGGAGGCTTGGGGAGGGAATCACAGCTGGAGCACATCCTGAAACACATCCTTCCCCCAGCACAGGGCCACAGTGAGCCAAGCCCAGCTCCAGACAGGCTGACATTTCTCTGTCATGGAGCAAAACTGGGGAGAGGCAGCAGTGTGGGGGGGTTGGAGCCCTCCTTGCCTACACGTGGTTTATGAGCAGGAACAGCCCCAAAAACCCAGGGTGAGCCACTGGAGGAGGAAAGATGAGTGTCCAGCATCTTCACTTGTGGGCATTCTCAGGTTCAAGGGTGGGTGTGTTAACCCTTCCTTTGGTGGGAATGCCAGTCACATCTCCTCCCACCTGCTCCTTCCTGTGTCAGTCAGGATGGCTGTGTTTGGGATATCCCATCCTCACAGTGTGGTCACAGTGCACCTGAAAGGCAGAGGGAGGTGGCAGATCCATAACCAGGCCCATTGCACCACACCATGGCCCCACACAGCCCAGGGCAGAGCACTTCTGCTGGCTTTTGCTCAGCCAGTGCCTGAATGCTCATGGAAAACAGAACATAAATGGAGCTTTAACTACTTTTAGTGACTCATTGTTTCTGTAAAGCCCAGAATCTGCTCTGGATTCAACCATCCAGATGTCAGTTTGATGCTCTGGGGTTTTCTTCCTGGAGAAATTCAGTGTATTTATTACAACATGAGCCACACACTGTGGGTGTTGCACCCAGAGTGCTGGAAGTGTGGAGGAGCTCCTGGGTTCAGGGAATTTCCCTGGAGCTGACTGACCCAAGTGCCTCCTTAGGCAGAGTCAGGAGGGAGTATCAGCCCTGCTTGGCCCAGGGTGGAGGAAGCAGGGGTTCTTACACAGCTGATGGAGACTGAGATGTTGCCTTCACTGCAGTGACAACAAATGATTCTTTTTAAAGATATGGATAGGATAGAATTTATGGACAGAATTAATTTGCAGATCCTACTGTCTGGGATACTAAATGGACTTTGTGCCTGTTGAGTGTGCAGGATGTCATGGATGCTCAGCAGCTTCCAGGATCAGGCTAAGTGCAAAAAGGGTTTTGAAGAACCAGGAGAAAATAGTCTGAGGTCTCAAGCTCCATTGCAGGTAATTTTGCAGTGGAAAGGTTGGGCTCTCCAGGAGCTCCTGTAAAGTAGCTCCTGGAGCTACTTTATGTTTTGGGAAGAAGACTGTTTCTAAATACTTGACTGAGCTGTTTCCAAACTGGGGACACTGAAAAAGCTGAGAGTTGAGCCCTGAGAGTTGGTGAACCTCTGCTGGAGAGCTCAGGGTGTGAGCTCTTGGTAAGGACAGCTTTGAAACAGGAAGCTCTTGTGCCAACAGCCCCCTCTTTTTGGTTTCAGGGCTACTACAAGAGGACCTTGGAGTACCCCCTGATTCGGGAGTGGAAGAGGATGGGCTGCTTTGCTGTCCCCATGGTCCATTCCACATTCCTCATTGACCTGAGGAAGGAGGCCTCTGCCAAGCTGGCATTCTACCCCCCACACCAGGACTACACCTGGAGCTTCGATGATATCATGGTCTTTGCCTTCTCCAGTCGCCAGGCAGGTGTGTCCAGGGTCTCTGCTGGGTAGGGCTCCCTCCTAGGGACACACAGACCTCCACTGCAGCCTCGCAGCCCAGAGGTCCTGGGGGGAGCTTCCATGGGGAGTTCACACCCTGCTCCCTTTCCTCCCTGGGATCTGGCCAGGCATGACCAGCAGCAAGTGACTGGAAAGGTAGTTTTGGATTGCTGCTGGTTTCAAAGGATGTGGGTCCGGACTGTTCTTGGGGTGGGGCAGTATTTCAGAGACAAACCCTGGGGTTCCACCCTTGGCTGGTGTCACAGCAGGTGAACACAGGTGGTGCTGGGAGAGTGGAAGGTGGTCTGGGGTGAGGTATCTAAAGTTACCACTTCCAAAAGATCCATGAGGAAAGGGGTGAGGACAAGAGACTCCATAGGATCCTAGAACAGTTCAGGTTAGGAGGGACCTTACAGCTCAGCTCATTTCACACCCTGCCATGGGCACAGACACTTTTAGTCCCATTTATTTCTGGAGAGTGGCACTTGGGAATGTTCTGTCTCCAGCTGTCCAGGCTGCCAGACCTGTGTGTAGCACTGTCAGAGCTGAAGGGGGCTGCCAGGACTGTAATGGCCATCTGTGTTGTTCTTTGCCTGCTGTGGTGGGAAGGGAAAAATTTGGGGCATTATAAGAAAAAAGGGATTGGTGAAACCTCAGCAGCACCCATAAGTGCCTTCTGTTCAGAAGTGAGTGGGTTGTGGGGTGAATTACCAAGGAAAAGTTGTTCATGAATCCTCTGAATGATGTGCAGTTGGTGCTCCCTGTCCTCTGCAGAAGATTTAAAGTTAAGGATAGCAGGAAGGGCTGCTCCTGGAAGCAGGCAGGCAGGGAGAAAGCCAAAGAAAGAAGGACTGCTGTTGTTGTTGTTCTGCAGGCTGAGCCTCCCTTCCCACTGATCCCAGACCAGCACAGCAGCCACCAGCTGCCTGTAGCTTCCCTTCTAGTGGTGGGTCTGGTTGGTGATCTTGTTGTCTTGGCAGACTGAGCAGGGTGTTCTCAGAATCAGCTCCAGAGGATGAGGAGTGTCAGATAAGATGAATGATGGAGGAGAGGCAGCAAGAGCTGGGACTGGAACCCTTGGGAGGCAGAGGTGAGAATTGAATTGCAGAGCAGCTTCAGGGTCCTGACTTTCAGAGTCAGGACATGAGTGCAGAAGCACAGAGTGAGACCCCCAAGGCCATCCAGTTCAGTGTTTCCCCAGCACTGCCAAATCCATCACTGAACCGTGTCCCCAGGTTCCACCTCTTGGCTCCAGAGGAGAGTTGAGTTTTAAGTTTGGAGAGCAAAGCAGGCTGCTTAAAATCTATCCCTCCACCTCTTCCCTCTGACAGCTCTCCCAGAAGTGCAGCCTCCAACCCCTGTGGTAACTGCAGTGCATCAGCTCCAGCTGCTTCAGAAATATTTCAGGGATTCAAACCCATCATTTTTTCCTTCTGTCCTAGAACACCAGCTTTTTCCAGGACTGACCCATGACATGAAAGGCTTTGCTCCAGCTGTCTGGCCTGTTCATCTGCTCAGATTGTTGACTTGTGTCCTGAGCTCAGTTTTGTCACCCAGGATATAGCATGACATCCAAGTTCAGAAATGTGAAAAATGTGTGAGCTTTGAGGGAAACTTCTTTTTGGAGTAATTTCCCTTACTTTCCCTCAAGTCAGAAATGATCCTGGCTTTTGTCCAGGCCAAAAGCTGTGCTTAAAAAATCATCAATTCCCAACAGGCAGTCTGCTGCTGGAAGCAGCTGTTCTGTGATGCTCCAAAGAGCATCCCACCTCTGAGAGAGGACGTGGCCTGTGTGGGAGTGCTGCATCTGAGCAGAACTCACAGTGGGTGTGTTATTGCCAGCACTGGACTCTGCAGAGCCCCTTGCACTCACAGGAGAGCTTTCAGCCAGGTCAGCCTGGAGAAAAGGAGGCTCAGGTGGGAACTTAGAGACCCTTCCAGTGCCTAAAGGGGCCTCCAGGAGAGCTGGAGAGGGACTTGGGACAAGGGATGGACAGGACACAAAGAATGGCTTCCCACTGCCAGAGAGCAGGGTTAGATGGGATACTGGGAAGGAATTGCTCCCTGTGAGGGTGCTGAGGCCCTGGCACACATTGCCCAGAGAAGCTGTGGCTGCCCCTGGATCCCTGCAAGTGTCCAAGGCCAGGTTGGACGGGGCTTGGAGCAACCTGGGATAGTGGAAGGTGTCCCTGCCCATGGCAGGGGTGGAAGGAGATGGGCTTTAAGGTCCCTTCCAACCCAAGCCATTCCATGATTCCATGATCTCCTGAGCTGCCTTTCAGCCTGGGTCTCTGAAGCCCTTGAGCCAGCCAGCAGGAAGGTCTGGTCACAGGGGAGTGGGGACAATTTTGGTTCCTTAACTACAGCTGTGGTTTTAGGCTGTGACTGTAAATCCTGGACACTGCCTTTAAAGCCCTTTAAGAATAATAATACAAACACCTGTAGTTCTTCTATCCCTTGTAGCAATCATTTAACTTCATTATAAAAACAGAGCTGGAGAGTGAGTCCCCCTCCCTCCTTTATGGGAGCTTTACCATTTTCAAGTACCTTTTATCCCAGACAGAGCAGGAGCACTGGTGTGAATCTGTGCAGATTATGTTCAAGGCAGCAAAGATAGGAACAGAGATCACTGAGCCAGATAAGATTAGTTGATTAGATCAGTGCCAAATCCATTCATGTCTGCAGGTAGTAGTTTTTTATTCTGCCATTTACCTAAATTGCAGCTGACAGCTGAATGTGTTTTGGCAAGGAGCATAGCCAGCAATTTACTTGTAGAACTTAAAATGAGAGAAACACCAGAGTCATTAGTGCCAGCAGTTCCACTCTGCTAAAAATACCATGGATTAGGGGCACTAATAGATGAAAGTGTCAGCACACCAGGTAGTGTCTGCTTTTCACTTATTTCCTCGAGGGAGGGGGCTGGTTAAGCTTGTTTCATTAAAAAAAATTTAAAAAAAGAAAGACAAAAGCAGTTTTTGGCCGGTTGCTTGGGTTCTAGCAGCTTTGATTTGGGTTAATTAATAAAGCACCTTACCAGAACTCAAAAACAACAGAAATCCTTCCCTTGGCTTCTCTGGATGTGGCCTTTGAGCATGTTGCCTGATGTGAAAGGCAGAGTTACAGCCAGTGGTGAGCAAATCCTTGTCATCCCAGAGGGAAAAGCGTTCTGCTAATGCTGGGATGTTCCCACTGGGTGAGGCTGTGCCCTGCAAATGCATCTACTCCAAGGACAGGCTTTGCACCTTCTCTCTGTGTCCCACCTTCAACAAGCAGTTGCAAAAGCTTTTGAGTAGAAGGGTGTTAATGTTGTCACATCTGTTCTCCTCACTGGTGTCTCGCTCTGGGATTTTCCTCTCCTCTTCAGAGCACAGTAAAAATTAGTTCTGGAGAGCAAAGGACTGTGCTTGGTGGTGACTTGGCATTTCAAAGGATGTTATCCTATGTATTCCTCGAAGTCCTTTGCCAGCACAGGTGAAAGTGTATCACCTGTATTTCCTAGCCAAAGCAAAAGGAAGCAGTGATAAAGAATAGAATGGGTTGAGTTAGAAGGGACCTTAAGGATCTTCTTGCTTCAGGGACACCTCCCACTAGCCCAGGTTGCTCCAAGCCTCATTAAACCTGACCTTGGACACTGCCAGGGATCCAGGGGCAGCCACAACTTCTCTGGGCACCCTGTGCCAGGGCCTCAGCAGCTCCACAGGGAGCAATTCCTTCCCAATATCCAATCTAAGCCCACTCTTTCAGTGGGAAGCCATACCTCCTGTCAGCCCAGGCCCTTGGAGGGTTAGTTAGGCAGCCAGTAGGGACTGGTTTTATGGGAGAGGCCACTTGCTGTCAGCCAGGCAAAACAGAAAGTGGAACTGGAATGATTCTGACTTGTTTGCTTATGAAGCAGAACTTCTTGGGACTGAGGTCCTGGCACAAGTGTGTTTGTGGCAGTGCAGTGCCCTGGTAGCAGGCCTGATGGTAGTTTCTGCTTCTCTGTGATCCCCAGGAGTCCAGATGTTCATCTGCAACCGGGAGCACTACGGGTT
Source organism: Serinus canaria (assembly GCF_022539315.1). Taxonomy (NCBI): domain Eukaryota; kingdom Metazoa; phylum Chordata; class Aves; order Passeriformes; family Fringillidae; genus Serinus; species Serinus canaria. The sequence goes on along the minus strand of NC_066322.1, from coordinate 23,443,334 downwards.
CCTTCCCATGCCCCTGAAGCCACAGCAGTCGCTGCAGGAGGAGGCTGAGAATTTTGTGCACACCCTGATCGAGGCCATGAGTGAGTTGCTGTGCCCTTGCTGTGATGGATCCCCCAAGTTAATGCCTGCAGAGCCCTCCTGCCAGCAGCCCAGCTCTCATTCTCTTGGAAGCCTGCATCCCAGCCTCTCTGCTCTAATCTTGTTTTGATATGCAGTTTTCAAAATTTTCCACCACTTTTCTACCTAGGGATGTAATTGCTTCATGGTGAGGTCAACCCCATCCACAAAATCCCTCAACTTCCCCAGATCAAATGCACCTTTCACATGGAAAAGCGTGCTGCATGTCCATGTTTTATTCCTGATGTCTGTCTGGCACATGGCTGCTGGCTCTGGCTTTGCCATGTGGTGCTTCCTGCTGTTCCCATGCTGCCGTGGCTCCTCATCCTGGCTCCGGGATCCCGGGAGGGAGGGAGACACCTTCAGACAGGTAATGTCCACTGCAGGGAGTGCTCGAGGGCGACTCCGGGGTCTCTCCTCTCTTTCAGTCGATCGCCCTCCCGTGGAGCCCTCTCGGTACATCTCTGTCCCTCCGAAGCACCCTGACAAGATGGGCTTTGATGAAGTAAGGAGCCTGCTCTGCTGTTCATTGTCTTGTCTTCTCACTCATCACCTGATCCTTAACATCCCTTCCAACTTAAACCATGCCATGATTCTGTGTTTTAATCCAGCCAGGAAGAGAAGGCAGAAGTGAGGCTGTAAAAAAAGTTAACTCCCTGTTCTTGTGCTGTTTGCTCTGCATCTGACTCTGCAGAGCAGCTTGGCCTCCCTTCCATCTGTGACAGAAATTGGGCCTTTGGTAAAGCTCTCCAGCTTTCCAGTGGCAGGATTTCTTTCACCTGAGAGAGACACTGGAGAGCTGAGAGCAGGTGGAGGATCCAGGCTCTCAGCTGAGTTCTGGCCCACCTTGGATACCCCAGGGATGCAAACCATGGGAGAGGGCTGGAGAGGGACGTGCCAGGCTCTGATTGCCTGGTGTCTGTCATTCCCAGAGCCAGCAGCCCCTGTGTGTGCAGCTGCCAGGGTGGCTCTGGGACCAAGGGAGTTGTGGGGATCAGGAGAGCCTTTGTCTCCTTGGTGTGCTGTGCTCCATCTGTCTGTGGGGCTCCTGAAGCTGAACCCAACCCAGCTGCGTCTGTGTTTAAGGCACAGCTGGTCCAGGTTTTTTCCATGTTGTCCTTTGTGGCTGTGCTGTATTTATCCAGTTTATTATTCTTTCATTTGTACTGAGCTGAAATTTTTTCTGCTTCTTAGTGAGATGAGGATTTGCTCCATGGGCTACAAGGCTGTGCTTGTACCAGCCTGTCTGGAACTGAAAAATATCCCTGAGCCTCTGAGGGTTACCTGCAGTGAGGGCTTGAGTCCTCAGCCCTCCACCAGTCTCCTCAAGGCTTTGGATACAGCCCTGCCCAGACATCTCTGTTCTCCGCCTTGGCTCTCTGCTCTGGCAGGGATCATAGTGGATTTTCAGTGCCAGAAGGAATCCCAAAAATCCTTTCTTTTACCATGGCCTTGTACTTGGATGGTGGCCTTTCTGATGATCCTAAATCCAGGCAGTGGCAGTGTTCCTCTAGGATTGATGCTGCAGATGGTCATGTTACTCTGATACAAACCTAAAAATTCTGTGTCTTTGGAAATTACAGACTTGGCTCTATCTGGCCTCTCCTCATATTCTTCATCCTGAAAGAGCAAGTTTCCTCTGTGAACACCCATAAAAAGTAGTTGTTAGAGAAAAAAATCCTCTACACTTTCAACTCAAAACCAAGTTCAGCTTTTCTTTTTGACAAATTCTAGACCACCTGGAGCGAACACACACGTGGTATTTTCACAAGACCTGCTTTTCCAGTGGGGCTGCTAGAGAGGGGTGGATCAGGGCTTCCCTTCCCCTCCCTCCCAGCTGGGAGGCTGATGTCCTGGTGTCTTATTGTTCCTCCCAGATTTTCATGATCAACCTGAAGCGCCGCAAGGACCGGCGGGATCGGATGCTGCGGACGCTCTACGAGCAGGAGATTGCAGTGAAGGTAGTGGAGGCTGTGGATGGAAAGTGAGTTTTGGTTGGGCTTGAGGATGTTTTCAGAGTGGGATGTGCTTTACTGCCTCACAGCATCTCCTTGGATGCCCTGACCTACTTCCAGCAGGGCAGGGTTGGCTGCGGGGGGAGCTGAGCTTCACTTGGATCTCCCTGACCATTTGTCTGGGGCAATTCTGCTCTGTTTCTTTCCTCTTCTGCAATTATTCAATCTCTGTGAGAGAACCAGGGCACTGGGCTTCAGACTAGGGTCTAGTTCAGGTTAAAATCACAGGTTGCTGTGAATGGAGCAGTTAACTCTTGGGAATATTGTCCATCCCAGTGCTGCTTGTCAACTTACAGCTAATATTGTACATCCTAGTGCTACAGAGCTGTGGTGCTGCAGTGTTAACCCTGCCACAGCCCTCTCCAAGCTCACTCTAAGGTCTGGAGCATAAGTCTGTTGAGGAGCAGCTGGGGGGGCTCAGCCTGGAGAAGAGGAGGCTCAGGGGAGACTTTCTGGCTCTGCACAACTCCTTGACAGGAGAGGATAGCCAGGGAGGGGTCAGGGAACAAGGGAGAGGACAAGAGGAAAAAGCCTGAAGCTGTGCCAGGCTGGACAACTGAGAAAAATGACTTCATGCCAAGGGTGGTCAGACACTGGCACAGGCTGCCCAGGGCAGTGGTGGAGGCCCCAGCTCTGGGAGAACTGCTGGGTTAATGCTTGGATTTGGGGATATTAGAGGGCTTTTCCAATATTAATAATTCTATGATTCTAAGCTATGTTAAGACCTTTTAATTATGAGTAACCAAGGCAGAAATTTTGAGTCTGTGAGTTGCAAAAAGGTCTCAAGGAGGCAGGAGCCCACATACCATCTAGTGGTCTTGGAGACTTGGGATCCTATCAAGGCCTCAGAAAATTAATCAAAGCCAAGCACCTGGCAAGAGGATGGTCCCACAGGAAGTTTTTGGCAGAGTTAAAGATAATTGATGGTCTCATGAGAAGTCTTTGGCAGAGTTAAGGATACTATTTATCAGCTTGATTTAGAGGTGTTAATCAAGAAGTTAATTTTCCTTTGTGTTTTTGAGCAAAACAAGTGTAGGAATTTCTCAAGGTGTGGCTTTTCCCTGAACATCAGCAGCATTCCCCATGCTGTGCCTGTGTCTGGCTTTAAGTGACTTTTTTTTTTTGCAATGGTGATAAATACTTTGTGTTTCCCAGAGCACTGAACACGAGTCAGCTGAAAGCTCTCAGCATCGAAATGCTGCCAGGGTACCGGGACCCCTACTCCTCCAGGCCCCTGACCAGAGGAGAGATCGGCTGCTTCCTGAGCCATTACTACATCTGGAAGGAGGTGAGGGTTTTGGGGGGCCTTGAGGGTCCTGCAGAAAGGTGCTGTGTCCTGGTGCACAGCCAGACCTGGTGCAGAGCACTGGATCCAGCCCAGGTATCTGAAGTGTAGGATAGGAGTGATTTCCTTGGATTGCAGGGGTTTTCTTGAATGCAATCACCTTTCACACCTCCCCTTTCCTTTCCCAGTACATAAAGGGGCTCTAAGAGAGCTGGAGAGGGACTTGAGACAAGGGATGGAGGGACAGGACAAGGAAGAATGGCTTCCCACTGCCAGAGGTCAGGGTTAAATGGGATATTGGGAAGTTTTTCCCTGTGAGGGTGGTGAGGCCCTGGCACAGGGTGCCCAGAGAAGCTGTGGCTGCCCCTGAATCCCTGGCAGTGTCCAAGGCCAGGCTGGATGGTGCTTGGAGCAACCTGGGCTAGGGGAAGGTGTCCCTGCCCATGGAAGGGGGGTGGATCTGGATTGGCTTTAAGGTCCCTTCCAACCCAGACCATTCAGGGATTCTGTGATTCATTTGCCCTCAGCTCCAAGTGATTTTTATCAGAACATTTACATGTTTCTGCAGTCCATCCAATATCCTGCTTGCGTTTTTAGAAGAAAGGCAAGAACGTTTTAAAAAGCAAATGGGGTTAAAGAAACACTCCTGGCTTTTCCCCCTTATTCTCCATCTGAAAATGAACAAGTTCCAGTGGCTTGGCATATCATGTATATGTCACAGAGCGGTTCTCCAGCTCCCTGCCTGCGTGGTCTGGGAGGCAGTGCCAGGTCAGGGTGGCCCCAGTGACAGCAGGGCACCCATGGGGGCCACTGTGCTCACATTGGAGCCCTCGTGTTTTAGGTGGTGAGCAGGGGCCTGGAGAAGACACTGGTCATTGAGGATGATGTGCGCTTCGAGCACCAGTTCAAGAGGAAGCTCATGAAGCTGATGGACGACATCGAGCAAGCCCAGTTAGACTGGGAGCTGATGTAAGTTCTGCTCCTCTGGGAGGCCCTGGGCACGTGGGGAGGTTGGCAGCTCTGCTGGGGTATGGCAGAGGTGCAGGGTGATGCTGCGGTGCAGGGGATGGTGGCACAGTCTTCTTGGTAGCTCTTCCCACCACGAGAGATCCACACTGTGGGGCGGCTGTTGCCAGGGCACCATCCCTGCCCATGTGTGGACAACAGTGGGCAGGTTGGTTGACCTCAGCTGTGTTGGAGATGCTGACAGAGGAACCAGCACAGCTCAGTCCTGAGCCTCAGACTGTGCCATCTTAGCTCCCTTAGGAAGCCTCTCACAGCTGTCCAACCCACTGGGTTAAGACATGGATAGTGGTGCAGGATGGAAATCTGTGAGCTGGGTCAGGGGCTGCTTCTGGGACTGACCCTTTGCCCTGGCCTGGCTGGCACAAACAGTCTTGTCCTAATTGCTCCGGATTCACTGTGGTCCCCATCTCCTTGATCTTCTGACTCCTGCAGCTACATTGGCCGGAAAAGGATGCAGGTGCAGGAGCCCGAGAGAGCCGTTCCCAATGTCCGGAACCTGGTGGAAGCTGATTACTCCTACTGGACCCTGGGCTATGCCATCTCCTTCCACGGGGCTCAGAAGCTCATAGGGGCTGAGCCCTTCAGCAAGATGCTGCCCGTGGATGAATTCCTGCCCATCATGTACAACAAGCACCCTGTGTAAGTCCCTCTGTGGCTGGGGGAACAGGGGCTGGGTCTCGCTGACTGATCTTAAACCAGGTTTTTTTGGTAGCCTGGTTGGTGGGGACTCCTCGTGGTGGTTGGCTTTGTCCTGGCACAGGTGAAAGGAGGTGACAGAGGAGGTTGCCTGGGGCAGGGCTTGTGGGCTGCTTGTCTGAGGCACTTGTCTGTCTCTGGGAGCAGGCTTTGGTTGTACAGGTGTGTGTGGTTGTAAGGACATGGTTCTGGCTGTATCCCAGCAGCTACCCCCACTCCCAGACCAGTCTGCTCCCTGGACTGACCATGTCTCTCTCCCAGGGACAAGCTTGGCACCAGTGTAGGTTCCTCTGTTGCTGACAGCATTTCTCTCCTCCGTAGCACAAAGTACATGGAGTACTACGAGTCCAGAGACTTGAAGGCCTTCTCAGCAGAACCCCTGCTTGTTTACCCCACGCACTACACGGGGCAGCCGGGCTACCTCAGCGACACAGAGACCTCCACCATCTGGGACAACGAGACCGTGTCAACGGACTGGGACAGAACCCACTCCTGGAAGTCCCGGCAGCAGGGCAAGATCCACAGCGACGCCCAGAACAAGGACGCCCTGCCCTCCCAGTCCTCCCTGGACACCCCGTCAGCCAGGGATGAGCTATGACTGCCCACCTCCCCGGGACTCTGTTGACAGCTGAACCTGCCTCACACTTTAGCTTTTCACCCTTGAAAGTTGTAGAGCAGCTCTTCATGTGGTCTCCTTCCCACCACTCCCAAGGGCCGTGCACGGGATTGGGCCGGACACCTGCCCAGGCCGCCGAGGACAGGGTGGGACACCAAGGAGGAAGCAGAACAAGCATTCCAGAGCCAAGCAAAAGCCCTGGCAAGCTTTTGTTAGAAGAAACCAGCCTGGAATGACGTGGTTCCACAGTTCCTCGTGTAGAACACTGTATTTATAAAGATTAATATATAGAGGTGTACAAATGTCAGTGCCTTTCGGGATGGCTGTACCTGGGCTGCTCCCTCACTGTTACTCCTTGTAGGTCTGTAGGCTTTTACCACCCTGTTTGCTGAGCATCTGGGGGATTTGGGTTTGTTTTCCAAAGGGATCCCTATCAGAATCAAGATGTTTCCCCAAAGTGTTCAGTGCAGAAGAGCAGTGCTCCTCTGTAGTGTCTTCTCCCCGTCACACTCCCGTACAAAAACAGTGCTGGCTTCCCATCAGCTCATTTTTAATCTTGCTGCATCCCATCTAAACAGGCCTCTGAATCCAGAACAGATGTCTTGGAATGTCTGAAGTCATGGAAGCCATGCAAGTGGAGGTAGCTGGATTTATTTGTCTCTGCATTGCCTGAAGGGAATGCAGGCAGAGTTGGTCCATGTCACATCCTGCTTCACCCCTGCCTCAACTTAGTCCTTCAGGAAAACAAAACCCCACGACCTTTGGGGGTCTATTGGCAGGCCTGATTATTCAGGCCCTAAAAGCAAGTGTAGGAGTTTTGGGAACTTAAAAAGACAGAAGTTAGGTTGCAAACTCTCCTTCTAAAACCAAAAGAACCTACAGCAACGTTACTCTCTGAACAGCCCGCTAGAATTGTGTGTTACAGGACGGAAGGGCGACTTGCCTGGATATTTTTTTCATGTGAGGAGTGAACTTTTCTGTGTTTTGGATGAGTTCTGATGTTTTTGCTGTTGGCTCTCATGCCAGCAGGATATGGTGTTTATTTTTTTTAAAAAAACCTTTCTCAGAGGCCAGGTGATCATGGACTATACTGGCACAGACCCTGAGCTTCTGGGCAGCGGGAGGATTCCCTCCTGGAACTGCCATCTGGGGGCTCACCTGCTGGCAGATCTGTGCATGGAGTATGTGTGGCTGGGGTTTTGGTTTTAATTTTTGTTTGTTTTGAATAATTCCTGATCAATGTTGTGCTTTCTGCTGCAGAAGACATGTTATTACCTGTCAGCCGGTCTGATAATACATAGAACCTGGTGCAAGATGAGCAGCTCTGTGTGTTCTTCATTGTGTGGGAGTGTCCTGGATTGGTTTGGGTTGTGGAAGGCACCTCTAAAGGTCACCCAGTCCAACCCTCTGCTGTGGGCAGGGACACCTTTCACTAGACCAGGTTGCTCCAAGCCCCCTCCAGCCTAACCCTGAATGTTAACTGAGGTTAATGGAAGTCCAGCTCAAAGGATTCCTGGCTGTGTCCCTCTCCCATGGAGTCACTGGTTGTGATTCTGCAGTTCCCACCTGGAAGCCAAGTTCCTGCTGGTGTCCATGTGTGTCCTGGTGAGTATGGAGGTTGCCCCGTGGGCCCACACACAGCCTGGGTCATTCCTTCCTCACAATCTCTCTTGCTTCCTCTGTAGGTCTCTTGCTTTATGAGCCCACATGGCTGTGTGAAGGATGTTGGAAGTCTTCACCCCCTCCACCCCAGCACCAGGCCTTGGATCTCCTCCTCTGGAGTGGAATTTTTCCAGTTACAGCCTCATCTCACACATGGCCAGTGGGAGATGAGGCCACAGTTGATCATGATACCACCTCCATGCTGGCCAGAGCTCCAGTGAGTATTGTTCCTCTTCCACAGGTTAACTTCCTGTCAGTGGACCAGTCCATTGGTTCTCTTTCAAGGGTCAGGTTCCCTCCATTAAACAATAAAGTGTTCTTCATTGTCTTGTTGACATGTACAACCACAGGCCAAATATGGCAGTGCCTTAGGCACGACCTTGGGTCCCTGACACAACTTTGTAATTTTTTTTTACTCAGCTAATGGGTCTCAAAACTGAGCAGGAGCAGCAGCTTTGAACCAGCCTTCTGGCAGCTTCTTCACAAGGCAGGCTGTGGTGGCAGGCCCTGAAAATGATTAAGTGCAGTAGGGACTGCTTGGAACCCACCAGCTTGGTCTTCACTTTGGGTTAAGGATGGAAAAGTGCTGTTGTGCTCTCAGTATGGCATGTGAAATTCCAGGTTCACTAATGGATTGTATTGATCCTGAAGGAAATGGAGTGAGGTCCTGGTGTTGGGTTTTGTGGCCTGAGGTAGGTTAAAAATCAGATTCAGGTACTCTTTGTTTTGTCTTCCTTAGTGTAGCATGAGAGGCCTTTAAGTGGCCAGGGCAGCTGTAGTTCAGGGACTGAGTGTGAGACTTGTGGGCAACTTTAGGAGCCTCCCCTCATGCTGAAATGATTTGTGAGATGGCAGAAGGGGCTGTAGTGTGTAAACTGTTTATCTGAATGTTGGTATTGTGTGCAACAAGGTAATGATTGGGAGAGCAGGGGGAAAAACACCATGTTTGAGACAATGGGGAGAAATAGGTACACTGAAAGGCACTTATTTTGTATTATCTGGCCTCAGAAGTCATTCCGTGGCTCAAAAGAGAATAATTTTATGCAGAAGACATAAAACTGGTCTGCAATCTTAATTAGCCAGTTACTGAAATCTTTAAGCTGAAACCTCAAGACATAGCACAAAATATCCCTGTCTCTCAGAGGCTGTGTGCATGGCTGATGCACTGGGAGGGCTCTGGCTTTGCCGCTGAGAAGTTAAAACAGTACAAGTGGAGAGGCTGAAGAAAGTGACAAGGGAAGTGGTGTAAGGTGTTTTTGCACATCTGAAATGCACTAATAAAAGGAAATTGACTGATTCCAGACAAATATTAATGAAAAACAATTTATATACTTATCATATAAAGATTACAGGTAAGCAGTTAAAAACATAACATATATAAACATTTGCAAAGTGTAATTTTAAAATCCAGAACATTTATGTTTCAGCTTAACGCTGCCATACACCCTCTGAGGGAGCAGTACTATATACAGTAGGAGCTATGCTATGTACACAAGGAACTGCACTGTACAGACACCAAAAGCAGAGGAAACTGAACTTCTAGTTTTGCCCTAACTCTGGGCAAAGGTTAAGGCTCAGTAACAACCTCCCCTCTGTCACGCTCTAAACAAACAACTGGAATTCATAAATTGTTCAGGCTATGACCTATACCAGGCTTGTGGGACCTGCCATAGGACTCTTGGATGTACAGCAGACCTACAGTCAGTCTGTTTTACCTACCTGTAAACAGAAGTGATAAATCCAAATGTAGTGTAAAACTTACCTGAGCCCAGTGTTGCAAATTAGTGCCACAGAACTGGGGGTAAAAGGCCCAGGCATGGATAAAACTCGATTTTAACTAATGATCCTTAAGAGTCCTAAGCTGTTTGTTTGGATAATAGCTCCTAGATCTGTGCAGGGATGCACAGTGCTACCAGCAGAACCAGAGATACTCTGTATAGTTCATGTGTCTCAAATCAGGGCTGCATACAATCCAATGTCTTATGGCTTTTGAAGAGGTTCAAATCTCAGTTCCAGCAGAGGAATTGCACCTTGGGAGGACATCCTTCCTTCACATGGGAGTGCACAGAAAAGGCATCAGGTTCTGGTCCATGGCTTAACCAAGCCCAAGCCCCATTGTGACATTCAGACCTCCATCCAACACAAAGTAGTGTCTGTTTGTCCCGTTCATGACATTCATGCAAAGGCAAGTGCAGTTAATTCATTTTAAAGTTCTTTGGAAATAAGATCCAAAATGGGTCATTCTGTGGTGTAGAACAAGTGCAAAAAATTCTCAGCTGGTTCAGGCAGACATACTCAGAACTTGCTTCAGTTCTATAAAAATAAGTTCAGATGATCTTCTGTATAATACTGGCATGAAGGAGACCCTTTTCTCACAGAGATGGCTCATGGGGTGTCCTCCAGACAAATGCAGCAGCCTTTGCACCAGGGCTGCCCATTGCTCCAATTGCACATTTTCAACAGGGGATTCTGACAGATTCCCTGTAACCTGGGAGGGCAGCACAGGTGCAGCCTCAGCCCAGCAGCTCTGCCCTCTTCCTCAGGATGAAGTCGAAGTTCACGTGGCTGTTCATGCCGTAGAACACGTTGGCATCACGGGGGAACACCAGCTCTGCACAACAGGGCCACAGCAGAGTTAGTGGGGAGGGGGCACAGCAGCAGGAAAGCTGAGACAGGACAGGGAGCAGGCCAGTGTGGGCAGGGCCATCTCCCTGTTCTGCCACAGCAGCGTCGGGGAGCAGCTTCCTGCAGGAAAGGGAGCAGGGCAGGAGGGAGAGGCCAGGCCCAGGCCATGCTCAGCCTGGCAGAGGCCTTGGCAGACTCTCAGAGAAGGCTGCTGATGGGTGTAGGATCTAAGGGCCTGGTACGAGGGAGGCAGAACATCACCCCCACCCAAAATCCTGTGGTCACTCTATGGCTGTAAGGCACACATGAAGTCAGCCTGGCAGCCCAGGAGCTGGCTCTGCCTGTGGGAAGGGGGCTGTGCCGACAGAAACCACCCCTGAGCAGCCAGGGGGTTCTCACTGTCAGCTGTGACCTGTCAACAGCATTTCTAATGCTTCCCATTTTACTCTTCCTTTGAAATCCAACAGAACTTCCCAGGCAGCAGCAGAGTTCTGCTTCCCTACCTTTGTCCTCAGAGATGACCTGCACGAGCTCGTAATCTTCAACTGCATCAGGCTCGAGGTTGTGCTTCAGCAAGGCTCGCTGGGTGACATCAGGGATTCTGTCTTGGTTGGTTATCTGCAAAGATAAGGTGCAATGAGAGATTCTTCTCATTCACTCTTCTGATTTAGTAGTTAGCAAAAACCTGACTGTTCTTGAAAGAGATGTCAGAGAACTGAAATAACAGGTCAGTAACAAAGGAGCAGGTGCTGACAGATACTAAACTTAGCGTTTTTGACATTCGGAGGTGGTGGCTTTTTAGTGCAAGCTGACACAGGTACAGAGACAGTGCTAGTAAAGACAGCAGTAGATCCCAGGGTCTGCTCCCTCTGAGAGACCTCACTCTCACCAGCCACTAAAGCCCCTGTGAAGAGCTGCCCCAGCTGCTGTTGCAGGCTCCTACACTTCGTGCTTCCTTGGACATCCCGCAAAGCTTTCTGGCCTTGTAGCTGGGTTTGCTGTGTGCTGAGGAAATGCATTTGGAGCAGACACACCTCCAGAGCCTCCTGCAGTCTCACTAGCAGCCAAATGCATCAGGCCCTCAGGGAACAACTTGCTGGATTTGGGGAAGTGAGACCATTAATCAGGAACTAAAGATGCTGAGAACTACCCCACATTTGTTTCCCCCCAGCTGAGCTAAGCCACATCACCCAGGGTACAGCACCAGGGGCATTACTGGGATATGCCTGTGGAATGAGCAGAGAGAGAAATGCCTGAATTCTGGGACTGCTGGTCTGGTGAGAGGAGGGAGATTCTCCCATCTTCACTGGGAGAAGCTGTGGAATTAAAAGGTATGTCAGCTCCCTCCCCTGCAGCTCCCTGTTTCCAGAAACCAGCTCCTGGGGAAAGCTGCTCCAGGGAAAATGTACCCTCTTATGTCAAAACCTCAGTGTGCTCACAGTGCTTCACCTGGAGCTTTCTGATAAAACACAAACTCCCATTTCCAGACCAGAAACTTCCCTAAAGCTGTTTCAGAACATCTCGTTCCTACCGGGCTCCACTCCGCATGGCACCATGTGCCATTTTCCCGTTCCAGCCAGGTTTGATGAGCCAGCTCAGTGAAGGGGGGCTCCCAGAATGCAGTGATGGGTTCAGTCACCCCCCTTGGGCACAGCTGCCAATCCCAGAGTCGTGGCACTCACCAGGATGCTCTTGTAGACGCTGCCGTGGAGCCCATCCATGCTGACGCGGATGATGCAGGAGCCCTCGCTCTGCCGGTTGTACACAGGCAGCACCCTGGGGGCACTGCTCTGCACCGAGCCTGAGTCCTTGGAGGGGATGGAGCCACTCTCCAAGCCTGAGCCAGCATCACAGATGGAGCCCTTGCTGGAGCCTGAGCCCTTGTCAGAGCTGATGGAGCCCTTGTCAGAGTCATAGCCCTTGTCAGAGCCCACGGAGCTCTTGTCGTCACTGGAGGCCAGCAGGAATGAGGGTAAAGATGACACCCCTGAGGAAGGCGTGCTCGTGGAAGAGTCAGGAGAACAGGAGGATAAGGAGTAGCCAGAGATCTGCACAACAGAAAGGAAAGTGCTGTCACAAAGGGGACATTTGGTGTGTGTGGTCGTGTCATTGTGCCAGAGGAACAGGAAAAAGCTGAAGGCGCAGATAAAACTCAGTCACCCACAGTCTGCCCAGCCTGCTGGCAGGGGCATTCCTTCTGAACTGAGAACTGAACGTCACTTGATTGATTACACCATTTCAATGACAGTTTCTGTCCTGCTGGGTGTGCTCTGGCCTCACTGTAAGAGCAGGCCAGGAGGTGGCAGCAGATCCAAGGAACAGCCTGAGGCTGTGGGCAGCCAGCCAGGAAATGGGACCGGCTGGGAAGGAGCACAGGGTGTCACAGGCACTCCTGCTCCAGGTGAGAACCTTTACACAAGTGGAAATACACACACCCCTCCCCTCTGCCATTCTCCTTGAAACTGCCCCCTTCCTTCCCCTGCTCAGCATTTGCCTTTCTGCCCCTGTGCCTTCCTCAAAAGCTTCCTGACAGAACAAACCCACTGTAAGGGACAACACAGAACATTGTGCAACAGCCCCGACTGGACTACTTCCACTTTTACACATTTCTCTCTCCATTTCACTAAAACCAATGCCTTAGTCAAGACCAAGAGCCTTGGGCAAGTGCCTTGGGCCTGCCTGCAGCATGCAGAGGCCCCGGGTGTACCTTTTTCAGAGGGTCCTCAGGACTAGAGATGGGAGTCACACACACATCCTCAGTTTCAGAGTGATTGAACTCACACGATGAAACACTGGCTGAATCCGTGCTTTCCCCGGAGCTCCCTCCTACAGGAGAGCCCTTCAGGGGTTGTTCTTTGGGTGGGGTGAACACATCAGTGCCCAGAAAAAGTCTAGTATAGAAAGAAAGAAAGCATAAAAGCCAGTAAGTGAGAGCAGGGCTGAGCAAAGCTGTCCCTTGGTTCAGAGCTCTTACATTCTGGAGTTTTTTCCTCTCTGGAAGGGCCTGTTGTCATTTCCTTTGTGGTGTTTATACAGTTTGTCCAGAGGCTTTGTTAAAAGCTAACACAACACCCTCCTGACCCAGAGTGCCCACAGCTGCAAGGCCACAACCAGCTCGTGCCCCACAAGAACACTCCCCTTTCATCTCTTCACATTTTCAGGTTCATTTAACAGAAAAAAGGGCTTCAAAGGGCAAATTCACCCCCCTGCCAATTCCTGCCCTCTATTAGGGTGCCACAGGTACCAGGTTCTCTCTAGAAGGCTGGAGATACACACAATAAGGAGATCATAAGGTGTAAATTAAAGGCACTCCCTCTCCAAGACTCATTTCTAAATGCAGGTCAAGTGACTTGAAAGGAGTGTCAAAGGCAACAAGCTGGTCTGACCCACCAAGAGGAGGAGCAGGGAGCATCAGCATGCAGTTATTGATTTAATACTTAGAGAGGTGTCACTGACTGCTTTTCTACAGTATTCATTTGCAAAACACATTCAGAGTGCCGATATTTTTACTTCAGTCTTGGAGCTTTATTCCATGCAGCTTTCCCTGCATTCCTGCTAGACTCCTGTTTCCCATGTCCAGCTGCAGGCCCTGTCATCTTTGTGGTATTACACCAAATTGGACAATGTCCCCATGATTTTTTCCTCCTTCTCCAGCTGGTTGTTTCCACTATCAAATGCCTTTTTGCTAACCTTAATTTTCATATTAAAATCCTGAAAGGCATTTTTGCATGTCTATAGCAGTTTAGACTAATAAAAGACCAGACTTTATCCTCATTTACTCTGTTTTCCTGCTGCATTCAGTGAAGTTATTACACAAGAGGTACTGAATTATAATCCAGCACTAAAATGGTTTCCTTTTTGACACCACAGGAAAGATTCTTTATTCAGGTCTCTTCTACCTTTAATAATCCTCATGATTGCTTCTAGCAACACAAAGGGACAGCTTCAGCCACAAGGCTGCATTTCTCCTTAAAGCAATGCAAGACTGTGGATCCCCAGCCAGGTTCTGCAGCTGATTAAATGAGCACTGCTTGTTTGACTTATCCAGGTCCCTATTCCCACCCCAAAACCCCTCTGCCCCATCATACTCACGTGCTGATCCTCTTCACCATGCTTTTCTGGGATTTTGGAGACAGGATGTTGGTATCAGCAGCTGCTTCAGCCTCACGGGAGAGTTTGTAACTGCAGGGCAGAGGCCAGCAGGTGAATATTTGCAGACAATGTCATTTAGTTGTACAATGTCATTTAGTTGTACAGTGTTATTCAGTTGTACAATGTTATTTAGTTGTACATCTCACAGCAGCAACACTCAAGAAATCTGAGAGTCCTTCAGTTATTCTCACATCACAGAAGGTTGCAGCACCACAAAGGGGAACACTGCTCTGCCTGCACTTTACTGGGGCCAAGGGGATATTTCATCCCCTTATAATGGGTTTTAAAACTCTGCATTGTTTGCATGTCCCTGCCCTGACCTGCCCAGGTGTGTGGGGGTGAGAAGAGAGGTTTCCCAGCTGCACTGAGCACCTACCTTTCCTCCTCTGTTAAGTGTCGCTGCCTCCTGAACCACTGGATGAATTTTTGGTCTGGTAACAGGCAATAGCTGTTGCAAGAAGATTGCAGGAGCTTGATCTGGGCAATGACTTCAAATTCCTAAGAAAAGAAATAATCACATAGAAAGTCTAATTAGAAAACAAGATTATATTCATTCACACAACGAGGGATCCAGGACAAACTTAGCTTGATGTGAAGTTCCTTTTCAGCTGAGTAACTATTTCAAGAACCAGTTTTTTAACAATAAAGGTGGGATTTTTTTCCCTAGGATCCATAATGTGCACTCAGACTTGCTCCAGAGGAATGTAAAATGCTGCCCCCTTAAGGCATGTGACCAGAGTGTGCTGCTCTTCTGTAACTGCACTTGTACACACCCTACAGAATAACCCTGGATTGTTTAGGGCAGGTTACTGAGCAGTTCAGGGAGGAAATGGCTCCAGCCAAGCCCAGGTCTACTTTCAACCCAAGGATGGAGATTTGGCCTGACTTCACTCAGCCCAAGGCAACCCCAGCACCTTTACTCCTACAGGACATTACTCATCTCTGACCAACAAGGATCAGGCCAAAAGGACAGACTGACAGCACCCTCTGTACCTGGTCTGCTCTCTGCAGACTTTCACCTACAAAGGGTTTCCAGCAGGAGAAGGAAGGTATTTACTAACTGTGTGTTCTGGAAAGCAAAGGTCTCCTGCCACTAGGTCTGGTTCAGCTGCTAAGGACAAATGCCCTAGCCCAGAGGGTATCAACAAACCAAAAATCACAGAACATTCAACTTACCCTTCGTCTCTTCTCAAAATTGATCAGGCCACCCTGTTGGAAGGAAAGAGAAGGGATCAGAGAAAAGCCAGACTTGTACCTTGAGATAAATGCACAAAAATTCACACAAGTTCCAGTTAATAACACTGCATATTGCTTCCCTTTTCTTTTTGTAAACTCATTTTAAGAGCTGCAGAAGGAGAGGATGCAGAAATGTATAAATTCAGTTGGGAAGGCAGGGAGGGTATTCAGGGTTCCAAAAAACTGCCCCAAGTTACCTCAACATAGTCCTGAAGGGCTGTGTCAAGCATGATGAGATCAGTCAGGAAGGTGCCAAGGTAAGGGACCGTGCCTTGCATCACTCCCTGCAAGTGAGCAGAGCAATGCTGGATTAACTGACTGAAAAATGAGAATAATTACAATTCCAGAACACTCCTGTGTAAGAAAATGAAATTAAAGTCATCTGCTTAACCAAACATCAGTCCTATAATTAAGTTTTCTTTCATTACATCATTTTCATTAGATAATCTAGAATTTAACTCTAATTCCAGTGAGACCAGGATGCTCCCACAGGTATTACCCAGTGGTTTTGTATTACAGTATTGGCATCACTGATTCCCAACATAGGTCCCCAGGAAACCCTGCCTTTGGGAGAAGCACTGAGGACCAGGGACAGGGTCCCTCTGTCACCTACTGCAAGAGGAGGAGCAGGGGAACAGTCCTGGCCAGCCTGTGTGAGCAGCTTCTGCTTCATCCCTGTGGATTTTTACTTAATTGATTATACCTTGTGATAGTGAAGTCAAATCAAGCCACCATTTTTTCCTCTCCAAGAAGTGACCATCTTCCCCAGCCATGCACTGCATTTTAATGCTAATTAGCCACACTTTAAACTTCCAGACTGCCAGCACTTGCAGAGTTCAGGCTGGCTCTACACTTGCAAAGGAAACACTTGTTTCTACCATCCAGAAGTATCTGTATTTTTTCCAGTCAAACAACTACACAGACAAAAATCATATTCAGCACTTTTGCCTCCCTATTCCAGCTTTTTCTCCCCGTGTCCTTTTAAATCTTTGCCAGCTTAGAGACAAAAAACATTTTCACCAGCAGACTGGACCCTAGACACATTTTACAAAGCAATCTCTGTAGAAGCCTGTGCAACTTTCAAGCTGCTATGTCAGAAGCTTCATCAGCATGTTTGAAAGTAAATGAGACTTCTGCTCTGCCAGAGCTAATTCTCTTTATCACAAGAACTCCAGTATTTACAGCAGCACATATTTTACTACATGGAAATTGTGTTTCTCTCTAAAGTGTAACAAGAGTAGATAATGGAACTCTTTCTTGTAGGACCAAAAAAGAGAGCTGGAAGTGATGACCACATGTTTATATCCATCAATCCCCTCCTGCCCACTTGCTCTGGGGAAGACCTTTCTAGATTTTGCTTCTTATAGAACTGACTAATTAGGCTTAACCATGTTACCAGTTCAAAAAGGAGAGGAAAACCCCCAAACACACCTTGTTTTTTTGAAGTTGCAGTCGTTTCTGTGACTTTTTCTGATTTTCTTTCTCACTGCTGTCCAGATTTGCAAATTTGGATGTTGCTTCCTGTGAGGTAATAAAGAATTAAAGGCAATTAATGAAGGATCCAAGTGGTAAACTGGCAACTACATGCATGTAAAATAGTAATTTAACCAGACAAGTTAAGTCAGCAAGAAACACATGCTGTGCAGAAACGTGGGCCTACATACATGCTGATTTCCTGGGACTCGGATGCTGACTGGGAATTTTGGCCAAAAATCACCCAAGATGACTGTGAGGGAATTTTTCTGCAGAATGGCTTTGGCAAAGCCAAGTGCTGCTGAAAATCTCTTGGGAGTTTAAATCAGAGAAGCTCAGACATACTTCAGGTGTCCAGATGCTCTATCCCAATACTCCTGACATGAGGAATTCTGGTTAATTCCCAAATTCAGGCCTGCTACAAGTAAACATCTCCACCTTGTGTAATGCTTTGTTGTTTTTCTTATGCTGCAACACCAAAGTTCAGCCACTGTGCCTTACTGACTAATCCAAAACCAGGAAATTAAAGGAATGGGTTTTCATCCCCACAACTCCAGTTTTCCTATGAATAGATGAGATATTTCACCATAGTTCTTTAAACCTTTACTTCCCTGGATGCACAGGGGATGTTGCAGTTATGTGTTTCTTCCAGATGTGTCACAAATCATTATCAATGTCTGTTCAGGAGGAGAGAACACTGCTCCCTTTCCATGCCACCCCATCTGTCTCCAATGCCATTTTGTTTCCTCCACCCTTGGATTTGCAGGATGGACAAGTAAGGTCCAACATGGCTTCCCTTACAGGAGCTATTTATAGTGAAGGAAAACTAAGCCTTTGAGGATTCAGTGGACATTAATCCTCCAAATGGTCCAAGATGAAAAGTAGGAGAAAGGTTCTAGCTATTCTGAGGGATTTTTCTCCTCTCACTGCTTTCAAAATGTTTTTCAAATCTGCTTAGGGCAGCTGGAGGGTGATTTACTGGGAGCCAGAGGTCTGGGCTCAGTCTGAGTTGTTTTGTCTTTTAATATTTAGTTAAATAGGTTGTACTGAATTCACATTTTTCCTCTATGCTTATTATGGTCTCACCTGCTTTAAAAATTACCTACAGATGTTGATAAATGGATGATAAACAAACCAGACTGACAGATGTGAATGTGTCCACCCACCACTCCTGAGCAAAACACAGATCCCAAGGCAAGGGGCTGAGGGACAAATGCCAGACTGGCTGGACAGAACTGCCAAAGAATTAACTGCTTAGTGAGTTTATGAGGAACTTTTTTATGTAGATGGAAAAAACCTGCCACAAACATTCCTTAGTTTTTGCAGAAGAGCCTTTCCCTGCCATTCTTCCTCAGCCCTTTCAGGCTCCTGAGTTACTGGGGTTCACCCAGGAGAGTGCATAAGTCAAACTGCTCCACACAGAGCCTGCTTTGTTGTCCATCTGGCCACCCACAGAGTAGGAAGCCTGTTCCATCAGAATTCCCAGCCCCACTTCCTAGTTCTAAGAAAGGTGCAGGATAATGGGATAAACATCTTGGACTGATTCCTCAGCTGAAGGTGTGGCATTGTTCCAGTGACCTCATGGGCTGAGGGGCTGCAAGACCTGCTGTCCATCCAGATCATCTGCCAAAGTCTGCTGGCTGTGGTTATCCAGGCTAAAGCTACTGATTCTTCCAGGAACAAGGAAATCAACTCTCAGCCCAGCAAGAATTTCAGGTTTTACAGCCTGCTCTTCCCTAAAGCACCACAAAAGGTCCTTGAGGAAGAGATGAGCTTTAGCAGCTGGTTTCAAAAAGAGTTAAAGATTTCAGAGATCACAAGTTCAGAGATCTCAGATTTCATTGAGATCACAAGTTTTGAACTCACACCAGTTCTCACCTTCATCAGCAGCTCCCTACTTGTCAGGTAATTGTCATGGTCTGAGAAGATCTCAGACAGCTCTTCATACATCAGCAGGATGTCCCTGCACAGGAGAAGACAATATCATTTATGTCATTAGCAAGCACTCTAAAATCCAATTAAGTTTCTGTTTCTTTCTCATCAATTGTTAACAGTTCCACTTATAAAAGATAACAGCACCAAAATGCACCCAGTGAGATGCTGCACATCTCCTGGGAGCCTTGGTGGGACATTCTGGTGCTTCCAGCAAAGTCTGGCCTCATCTGACAGCAAAGAAACGCCATCAGCAGCCCCTGGGCAGGGCTTTGAACTGTCAGTGCAGTGTGAGAATGGATCAGGGGATACAGAGGAACAGAAAAACCCAAGTTCTTGGTTTTTGCCCTATCCCATGTATTCTGGAAAGCTGGAAGCATGTAAACGTAGGAGTAGTTTTTTGCCCAAGACTATAAACACAAGATAGGCAATATTTTGACCAGGAACACAGGG
This sequence comes from Serinus canaria, assembly GCF_022539315.1. Lineage (NCBI taxonomy): Eukaryota > Metazoa > Chordata > Aves > Passeriformes > Fringillidae > Serinus > Serinus canaria. Next base: position 23,424,046 of record NC_066322.1, on the reverse strand, counting down.
CAGCAGGAGGAAAATCCCACCTCTCTGGATACTGTCTAGCAGAGCGGTATTTTAATTTATCAAAGGGAAAGAAATCTGGTTTCCCCAAACTGAATGAGCAGAAAACCATTTTTTCTAGACAGCAACCTCTGGCATCTGTGGGGCAGGTAGTAAATATTTACACAATAAAGTGTTCCCCTGGAAGAAATATTATCTTCAGAACTGAATTTTGTAATTTGGGAATATGTTTTATGTAAATATCAGCACCAGGAGAAGAGTTGGGAGGATTTGTAGCAAGCTGAATCTCCTCAAACTTCATGGGAGAGAAGACAACAAGCAGAAATTGTGGTGACCTGAGAGTGGTGAGCATGAGCTGGGTGAGAAGCCAGCACTAGTTTTTCTAGGGAGGTTGTACAAGACCCAATATGCTAAAAAGGACAGAATCCAGTATCCCCAAGGGCAGGTTGTCCCCCTCAGTAGAAAAGAGGAGCTCACAGGAGGGGGCTGAGCCTCCCAGGAATGGGAGGTTCTCCTGACAGGGCCCATGTTAGTGAAGGAACAGAACAGGAAGGGTGACGAGAGGATGAAGAGAAGCACTGAGCCCTGTGGCCCTTGGGAACTGAGGGAGAGGCTTACTTGGAAACACACATCCAGGTGGTCTTCAGCCTATAGATGGAGTTGGACTGCAGAGCTGAAATGATGGCCCTCAAGGAGGAGAAGTTCTTCAGGATCCTGCATTCCTGTGAAAGGAGCGGTTGGAAACACAGGAGCATCAAATGTCAGCACTGCACAGACCTTGGTGCTCCTCTCTCTGAGCCCTGTCAGGCCTGCTACACATTCTCACTGCTGAGCAGCAGCTGTGCAAATACTGAGCATCAAAAATATCACTCCCCACTCCAGCCACCAAACACTTCACAAGCTTTGGCATTTAGAGCTTGTTTTCCTCACTTTCATGTATTTGTGGTGTCACAGCTTCCAGTCCTCCAAGTAAAAATAAAAGTGGAACTGAGTCCATGAAGCCATGGTGAAAGGCACAAAGGTTATACTTCTTAAAAAGCTCTTTATAGTTACCAATCCCTTTTACCCCTTGGGGAGAAAACCAGGCTTTGCCTCTTTATATGTGGTATTTAAAATGTAAACCCTCAATCATCTCAGTGTCAATTAAAAATAAAGACATGCAAAGGAATAACCTGTTATTCAAGTATGTGCACACTGTTAAAGAGAAAAACCTTCCCAGCTTTTCCAGAGTTGGGATCAAATCTGAACAGAGAGACTAGCTCATGGATGTTTCTTGTGCAGCTACTCTGTGGCAAAAGCTTGGGTGGAAAAGGATAATGAAAAACTAAAAAAAAGTAGCCCAGATTCCTCATAAAGTGGAGGGAAGCAAGAGGGCAAGTCTGGTCTGTGACTCCTGGAAATGTGCTGGTAGCTCAAGAACGAGAGCTTGGATACCACAGACTTCAGCACAGGTGTCTGTACATGCAAATCCAGCAGACAAAACACCTGCCAATTTGACTGCTGCATGGATATAAGAATGTATTCAAACTCCAATTCTGCTTATCAACATTTTTATGAATCTGATTCTTACCCTAATAATGCTTATTATGTAAAGGATCCTTACAGTGAAAACAGACATGACTGAAATAAATCATGTAGGACTGAACAAGTGTAAAGCAACCTCAGCATAAGCAAAAGTCAGACCTTAATCTATCAGCATCTCTGTTCATGAGCTGCATTAAAGTGACTGATCAGCTAAGGAGAGTACAAGCTCTCCCAGTTACTGACCCACAGAAAACTGTGCTAACTGGGAGACTCCATTTATCCAAGTGTGGCTTAAGCAGAGAGCCAGGGCCAACAGCACCTGAAGCAGGTGGGCACTTGGGTCAGATAAACACCAAGTTCTAGATCATGGGGCAGGACTCACTGGAAGTGAAAGCTATTTTTGCATGGCTTGGGGCCAAAAAAAAGCCACATAACAGCTCTTCTCCAGAGACTGACATGTTAAAGAATGAGTCCTTTCTTTTTGTTCAACCTGAAATTTAGGTTGTGGAGAACACGAATTTAGAGGCACAAATTATCAGCTTTTCTTCTTTCTTCCCAGTACAACAGGACTTTGAGCTGGAAGAACCAATTTGGAACCATCTTGAGTTAACTGCACACAGTATAATTTAGAGCACAGTAGGAATTTCATTTAATATTGGATTCAGTGTTCCCAGTGGTTCAACCAACTGCACACTAAAATTGAGCAAGCTTTCATTTGCATGTAAGAAGAATTTTTAAGACCGGTTTTAATAACTTTGTTTCATGCTGTGTCCTTCACAGAGGCAAAACCAGAAAGAATCCTGTGCAGAAACAGCTTTGATTTTAAAAATTTTAAGCATAACAGGACATTAATTATTTCATTTTTATTTTTATTTTTAAAGAAAATATTGTTTGAGTGAAATTGGCTGTTCCTGCTCAGGAACCTCAGATCTAGGTGGAGCAGAGGGTTGGCAGTAGAGAAAGTATCCAGTTTATCTTTTGAACCAAGAAAATGGATCCGAAAGTCATGAAGAGATAACAAACGCGGAACTCCGTGCTGCTAGGTTTAGTTATCAGTGAATAACTGTACTTTAATGAGTGGATTATTTTCTAACTTGGGCACCTAGCTATTCAAAACACTCATTTGCATGCACAAAGCAAGCAGCTTTCTTCAGAAGTGGGCAGCTAAGTAAATGTGCACCCAGCTGCTGTACATGTGCCATTATTCTGCAGAGTGTGCACATACATTTTTCATGTGTTTCATGCTACAACTGGAGCACTTAATGAATTAAGTAAAGGGAGAAGCACAGAATCAGCAGGGGTGTAGAACAAAATTCTCCATCCACAGAGTGAGTGGGATGAGGGCAGTGCCTTTCCTGACTTCCCCAGGCCTCCCTTCTGCCTTGGGATGATGATGAAGTTCTGTCCAGCTTGCCCCAGGAAGGAGGCCCTTATAGCTGGTGCCCTCTGCCACTTAGATCTGCACATAGAAACTGGAAATCAAACTTCCTAATCCCTTCACACAGGCAATAAAGCATCCACCAGATGATGATAAAAACAAGCAGATGTAAGTGCCACAGGAGAGGTCCAAGACCTTCCCCATACCAGCTTCCTGAACCATGCAGCTGCCAGAGCTCAGGTGCCAGGACGGAATGCTGCCTCTGGAAGCACAGAAGTTGCCAAGGTTGGAAAGCCTCTGGCTTCAGCTTTTTCTGACTGTTGTGCAGAGCTCAAGAAGAATCCATGGGATTCTCAGAAGTCAACACACATCCACATGGAAGTGCTTGAAGTGCTCTCTTCCAGAGAGGTTTTGTTTATTGCCAGCTGTCCAGTGCTCTGAGGGGAATGAGGAGCATTACAGTAAAATATTTAATCCTAGGAAATTAGCAAACTGGGTATGTAAAGCAGGCATGGAAAAAAAAAAAAACCTTCTTGCACAGATTAGGAGAAACAGGATAAGAAAATGGAATCTGCTACAATATCCTCTTGGAAACTCTGCTGAGGCACATGGAGGACAGAGCTACTGCTATCAGCTACTTGGACTTCTCTAAAGCTTCGTCATGGCCAAGTATCAACCCCATTTCCATGGTGGGGAAGAACTGAGGAGAGGAAGGGCAATATTCATTTGGCATCACAAAGAAACCAGTTAAAAACAGAAAGAATTAGAGCTAAGATGGCCTGGGACCAATGTATACAAGCCCTTTCTCCTCTCCCAACTCCTTCACTCCAAGGCACCCACCCAAAACCCATTCAACAGAATAAATGCTTTACATGTGCAATATGAATCCACTTCTCAATGATCTTGGCCCTCTGCTGGATTTTGAGCTCCCTGGTCCCCAGGATAGTGCTGATGACACATTTGGTGACTGCATTGAACTGAGTGATGGTGGCTCTGACAGTTGGAGCCAGGTTCTTGTTTTCCTTCTTATCCCTTTGAGACCAGATGGATCCCAGACAGTGGTAGGGCACAACTCTTCTGAAGAGCATCTAGAGTGAAACAGAGGTGTGGTAAGCCAACAGCTTTCTTCTAAATCTTTTATTCACATGAAGAAATACAGGTTTAGAGGACAAATTTGACCTAAATCTAATATGGTACTTAAAGGTAAATACTGGTTCTCTCTTAGTTTAAAATATCCTTTGGCATACTCTTTAAAGGCTTGATGCCCCAAAAGAACTGCCAGCTAAACAATACTGGGAAAATAAGGGACACCTTTGTATCAGCTGCATAACCAATATAAAAATTTTTTATATAATGATATTTAGAAGGGAATTGATAGAGACAAAGCAAAATCTGAGCATTACAGTCCAGAGTTCCTAGACATCTTTAAGCCACGTAGTGTTATAGTTAAAATGTGCTATTTCTCAGTGCCAATAACTTTTGCAAAAGAGGCTACATGTAAAAAACAAACAAAACCAAAAACCCTTCAAAATGACAGAAGGAAAAAGCTCAATGACTGAAACAGCTGGGATAACCACAGAGCTGTGTTCTGTGTCCCAGAAGCAGTCCTCTTCTGGAACCTTACACTTAAAGCAATGTAACTTGAAAAAATATGTCTTATTTTATGAAGTGATATTATATGCAATACTCTACATACCACATCCATGTATGTCAACTGTTCTGCCACAACGTGGTCTTGGAAAGAGGAGAATTCTTCTGGACTGCTGATCTCCAGTTCCTCCCCATCAACCAGGTCACTGGAGGAAGTGCTACAAAACCCATCTGGCCAGGATGGAAAACACCACTCAGTGAATTTATACAGCAAACAATGAATCAAAGCAGGTGTTTATTTTGCAACATTACTGTATTACAGCAGAATGCCCCAAGGGCCCTGCCTGATGTAATGGCCCCACTGTGCCACTGGAGTGAGAAAAATGACCAGAAGATTAAACTGGCAAAGAAAAGGTGGAGTAAAAAGAAACAGAGAGAACAAATCTTAGCAGAGAAGTGGCTTGACCCATTTGCTAAGTATTCTTCTGAAAGAAAAAGCATCACCACCACCCCAACAAAAATTCCTTATTGATATTCCATAGTTTTGTTAATCTATTTTTCAGTATTTACAATCTGAAAAAAAATCAAACTACAAAGACATGAGGCTGCAGTTATACCCCCAAAATACTGCATTAGGAATGCTCTTCAATCCAGAAATAAAAGACGGTACCAGATTTCCTGGCACCCTTTGTGGTTACATGGGCTGTACTGAAGACACTTTATTCCAGCAGCCTTCACCTTTTCTCTCAGGGAATTTTTCCCAGGAAATGGAATACAGTGAGCACCTAAAATATTCTGCTGAATAGTTCCTCTAAATCTGCACTGAGCAGCAGAGAGGAAGTGAGAGAGCAGAACTGTCCTCACTGAGGGACCTGAGCCAGTGCAGAAAGAAAAGGGTTCCACAGCTGCAGCCTTGTCACCTTTTGGCTCCCAGAAGCTGGGAACCAAAAATTCAAACACCAAGAAATATGCCCTCGTTTCCCATGGTAGAGGGGAAGAAACAGAAAGTGCCTGAAAATAAATCCTAATTCCTTTTACTGTAAGGCAACAGTAACCCCATAGGGAGGGAGAAGAAAATAGAGACTTGTTGAAGACTAACAACTAAAGTACTGAGTTTACTACTGGTGAGATTTCATTTACAAAAACAAAGAGTGTTATGCAAGACTTCATACCCAGTTAAAGCAGAGCATGAAAGCAACAACAGCAGATAATGTGATAGAGAATCATTGCTTTTCAAAATACTTCATTGTTCCTTCCTCCAGTAATTAACAGAACATAATCACCAATGTAAATTGCTACAGTTTTGATGTAACAAGTTATGTCTACAAGCTGATTTCCATCTGTACATTTGAATTGCACAATTTATTGGCAGAGCTCAGTGGGGTAAATGGAGACCTCTGTTCTAGGCTACTTTTCCATGGCTGTTTTGTAACAAATTTGCATAATTAAATGGACTGTACTGCTACAAGAATCTCACTCCTTTTGGCTTTGTAAAACCTCCTTTTCTTTTTGGCTCTTGAAATTCAACTGAAAATCCTCACCACTGAGCTGCAGCCCTACCCAAAACCTCACAGCATGCTTAAACCAAGGTCCTGAAGCAGAGTGTAACTTTTCCTTTTGTTTTTCATCCCTCTTTTTCTCCTTCACAGACATGTAAGCAGTCTTTTCCCTGCTCTCCAACAAGCTGGAATCCCCTTGAACTCAAGGATCTCATCATCTTAGGACCCCTCTGATCCACTCAGCCCTCTCAAAGTCTGACTGCCTCTTGAGTGTACTGAGAGCAAGCACGTGCCCCTCCTGACCCTGCAACCTCTGCCTCTCCTTGTTTTGCTTGCTCAACCTGCAAGAATTGAGGCCAGAAGCAGCTTTTATCTTCCTGTCTGGTACTGCAATCTAATCGACTGGCATGGCTGAGGGCAGCACAGAACAGAGGTTTGATTACCCAAATCAAGCTGTAGGATTACAGCCCAAATTTCAAAATTCAGAACCCAGCAGGAATGCTTTGGGACAGTAATTATGAACAAAGACTGCAGAAAATCTATCAGGAATTTTGAAAGAAAATGTACAAAGATGGAACTCTGATGAAAGTAAGGCAATCCTAAAACTCTCTTTTGCAAATCCCACAGCTTCATTTCATTGCCTTCCTCTTATTTTACTCTAATAAGCAGCCTCTATTCTGCCACAATTTAGAAAACGTTCTCATTCCTATTGGCCCACCTATGACTCAAAAATAATGTTTTCAGCTGTCAGTTGAGGAAACAAATCCAGAAGCAGGGCTGCTGGGTACTTCTGTTGACTCTGAAGAACAGATGAACCCAAATAGAGTTCTCATGAGTTTTCTTTGCTTGAGCTGGGAGAACCCAACCCAGGAAACGTCAGCACGAGCAACATCTGAGCCATCCTGCTTCCTCACCTGTGCTCAGTAAGGGCCTTGGCTCTGGGCATTCCTCCTCTTCCTGTTCATGACTGAGTTATTTTGGCATTTCACAGCATTATGCATTGACATGGTATTTCTGGAGCATCCGGCAGACGTGACTTTTATGGGATGAAAGTGGGGGGGGGGGGGTTTCTGGCATTTCCTCTATCGTTTATGGCATGAATTATTCCCTCTCACCCCTCTACCCAAGCTGGAAGTTGATTCCAGCTCTCATTCACACCCTATGTGAGCTCTCTCTGCTCCCCAGCTCTGGCACAGGAAGTTTTCTGACCAGGATACAGGGAGGTGTCAGGTTTGTGTCACTACAGTTCACTATTGTTCCAGCACACTGTGACCCACAGTAACGTAAGATTTTCCTCTGTCCTTGGATACCAGCAGCCAGCCACTCCAATAGGAAAAAACACCCACAGGCACTTCCTTAGACAAGATGGTAACTAGGAAGAAAAGCTGCAGGACTAAGCTTGTGACTCAAGCTGTATTTTGTCACAGCTCTGTACGCTGTTTTTGTTTGTTTGGGTTTTTTTGGGGGGTAGGTTAAGTGAGAAGCCCACCTAGAGAACAGCTGTGTGTTTTAACTCAGTGACAAAGTGGGAAGTGTGCTGACCATTAACCAGTTGGCTGCTGCAGCAATCTCAAAGCTTTGGCTAAATATTTGAGAAGTGCTGAATTTCCCAAGCCACCCCAGGATGAACAGACATAGGCACATCACACTGTAACACTATTTCATCCCTCACATAGAGGTTGGGTTTCCTTTTAAAAACCAAGTCAAAGGTCACTAGTGAGCCTCACAATATTATTGATAAGCATGAGAGGTGGTGAAATGTACTGCACATAAATCCCTGGGGCATCTTACAGTCTGGGAGGACAGAAAGAGAGAAGGGAATGGTAACTCACCAACAGCTTCTACTTCTTGGTTCTGAAACTGCTTCAAGAGGTTCTGCACCCTACTCTCCATGTCAGAATTGGGCATGTTGTTCTTCAGATAATCCAGCAACTTCAGCAAACACATGTAGTCAGGGGGCTCCCTGAAATCCTCCGAGCACTGATCGAGCCAGGCCCGTAAGACTGATGCTATTTCACTGCAAGGAAACAGAGAGAACACCCTGTTTGCATCCAGATGGAGCTGAGTGTACCTGCACCCAGCAGAACCACAGCACATGAGACAATCACAGCCCACCTGAAGTATCTGTGCTGAGCTGTACCACAGCCATGTTTAACAACCACCAGACATCACACACACCAACAGCACAACAGAATTTCTTCATTCCATCCTGGACCACTGGGATAAGCTCAATGCTTGCTCCATAACCACTCCCTGGGATGTGGGAAAATAGCAGAGAGGAAACAAGGTATTCATGGCTCCTTCCCAGTGGAAATGCTAAATCAAAAGCTTCCTCTGGGGCCTTTCACCACCTGCAGAGTCTGGGGATCATACTGGAGATCCACATCCCTACACACCATGTTCCTCCTTATCTACAGCCTTAGTACAAAGCCTGCCTGCTCATGAAACTGTGGCTTTCATGGAGGAAAAGGAGAAAATCCCAAACCTAACCCCCACAGGCACACACAATGAGTGGGACTGCCTCATCTGGGAGGCTAAAACCCTTGCTGCAGCACAAGCCTGCCTATGCCAGAGGCAGCCTGGGAGTGCCCAGAGAGCTGAGCTACAGGAGACACAGTGGTCCTGCTAATCTTAGTGACTGAAAATGTATCAGCAGAGTCTTGATTTCATCAGCAGCACAAACCAAGCACAGGCTGTCAAAGTACAGCAGGCAAAAAGGGCATCCCACTCATGCTGGCAGAGCAAGGAAAGGATGCTTAAGGAGCTGTAGAACCACTGGATCTTGCTCAGGTATCCCAGACTTTGTTAGGACATGCAGCTAAAAGAACATCAACCCATGGACAATCCTTCTGCAGACTGAGGGGGATGAGGGGAAAGCAGAGCTGATGACTCAGTGTGGTTTCCATCCTGCCTGAAGCGGGGAGGCAGGGGGAAGTGATGTGTTTGTTTGCTTTTCCTGATTTATGTAGGTGTTCATCCACACCCATCCATTAGATTGGTACTTAGATACTGCACAATATGTTTGTGGGATTGCCCTTAGATCCTACATTTGCAGGGATTTATCATCATTTCAACAGGATTTTGTAAGAAAATAAGACAATTTAAGCTATGGTTTTCCAGACATAATTTGCAATGTTGTTAACAATTTTCAATTCAGTGTAGCAAAAATAGAAAATTACTAAAAAAAAAAAAACAACCACTTTTCTTAAAACTTTAAGCTCCTTATTTCAGAATAAAAGGCACAATAAACACCTAAACATCCTGAGAAAAAGGCCCTGAACTTTCCATGTCTCCAAACCATTTCTATATCTCAAGTCTCTTCCAGCACAGGAAACTCTCCACTGGAGCTGTGTACAAATGCTGACACATTCCTGCTGCAAGCTGGGAAACCATAGCAGTCTCTGGTTAACTCAGCTGCTCAGCAGCATCCAAAATAAACCAATAGTTAAGAAACAGTAAAGAGAGTTTCTCCTACTCTCAGTGTCTCATCTGAATTGTGTAGGTTTTCCTCAAAACTCAATTAACTTCTAATACCAGACAGATTTCATACAAGTTGCATCCATTTTAAGTCTCTTTTTCTTTCCCTTCTTGTTCTGGTAATGTGGCAACTTTGAATTTTCAGTTAAAGTATTTGAAAATCTGTTGGCAACATTCTTTGGTTAGGCTTGCTGACAGGAGAAATGTTGGAATTATTATTTCAGAGCTATGAAAAGTATTTACAATCTAAAATTAACATGCAAACACATTCTGGATTTCAGGTTTCATTGCAAGCTGTGGCACAGCCAGCAGTGCCAGACCAGCTCCACAGCCCAAGGCCAGGAAACACCACAACAGGTAGATGCTCCCAGACTCTGCCACCACCCTCCCAGTTTCAGTTGTCCTCTCCAGCCCCACAAACACCCAGAATGCTGAACAGAGCACCAACAGTCACAAACACCACTGCCCTATGCCCACAGCATTTTCCTCTCATTCTTCCCCCAGGCAGGGAACACTGTACCTCACTCCATGCCCAAATAGTGCATTCCCTCCTGCTCTGTGCTCCTTTTCCCCACCCACACCACCCCCCCTCAGGTCCCAAAACCAGAAGCCAGGCTAGGTATTCTATTCCTACAACCATTGGCCAATTCAGCCATGATTTGGAAGGAGGAGCCTCTCCCCAGGGCAAGTTTTTGTACTAATATTGTTCACACTCCCTACACTAAGCTCAGTTTCCAGAGGCTTGGTTGGTGGCCACTTTCTTAAGCTGAACAATAAACAGAGTTTAAGACAGATACAGTCTCCCAGAGCAGGGTGAAGAGTTCACAGCTGTTACAGACACTGAATTTGCCAGCAAAATCATTTCAGTCAAGAGGGGAAATAAGAAAGAGAGAAGAGGTACACTGTGCCCCAGTGATCTCCTGCTGCCCAGCTGTTCTACTGGAGTGCCAGGGAATAATGCAGCTTTCCAGAAATGGGCTGGACACTTGCCCAAATCTTGCAGTAGCTTTATATTTGCTGTCCTTGCAAAGAAACTCTCCATACTTGACAGAATCAGATAGGAACAGGGGCCTTCCAAGAGCTCAGACAGGAAAGAAACATTATAGACTACATTTTTCATGAGTTGATTATGAGCTATAAATTTTTCCTTTCCTGCCTATAAAAAAAAAAAAAAAACACCTCAATGCTTAACTTCTGTGCTGCTGGCCACAGACTCCAGGCTCTGCTAAGCAATGCTTTCAAGTCTCACACCTATCAGAAAGTCTTTTAATTTCCACACTAGCTTTGACTGGAGCCCATCTCTGAAGGTTTCAGTCTCCAAAACCTATCCAGGTAGGTGGAGAAGTGTATCTGAGCCTGCTGGTTCACAGACTGGGATCAAGAACTCACCCACCCTCCTCTGCTCATGAGCTGCAGAAGGTCACAGGGCTGTGGCAGCTCCAGGTCCAACAGCTCTGTCAGCTCAGCAGGGCACAGGGGAGGTGGGAATTCTCCAGGGCTTTATCTCTACTAGGAAGACAACTCTATCAGTCCTGACAGGATCTGACAGGAATTAAAGACAGCTTTTCACAGAATCACAAAATTAACTAGGTTGGAAATACCTTTGAAATCATCTAGTCCAACCTATGACACCTCCTCATCAACTAAACCATGGCACTGAATGCCACATCCAGTCTTTTTTAAACACCACCAGGGACAGTGACTCCACCACCTCCCTGGGCAGACAATTCCAGAGCCCAAAGAATTTTTTCCTAATGCCTAACCTGAACTTCCCTTGGCATAACTTAAGTCTGTGTTCTCTGGTTCTGCCGGTGGTTACCTGGGAGAAGAGACCAACCCCACCTGAGCACAGCCACCTTTCAGGAGGCTGTAGAGAGTGATAAGGTCTCCCCTGAGCCTCCTTTTCTCCAGGCTGAGCACCCCCAGCTCCCTCAGTGGTTCCTCACAGGGTCTGTGTTCCCAGCCCCTCTCCAGCCTCATTGCCTCCTCTGGATGTGTTTGAGCATCTCAATGTCCTTCCCAACCTGAGGGCCCAGAACTGGAGACAGCACTCCAGGTGTGACCTCACCAGTGCTGAGGACAGGGGAAGGATGATCTCCCTGCTCCTCCTGATCCAGGCCAGGCCCATTGGCCTTCTCAGCCACCAGGGCACTCTGCTGGCTCATGTCCAGTTGCACCCCCAGGTCCCTTTCTGCCTGGGCACTGTCCAGCCCCTCTGTCCCCAGCCTGTAGTGCTGCAGGGGCCTCTTGTGGCCCAAGGGCAGGACCTGGCATTTGGACTTGTTAAACCTCAATTTCTGACCAAGAAGGCAAAAGTAGTGTTTTCTTCCTACCTCAATTATTTCTAAAGAATGAGAAGGGAATCTCAACACTTATGGATAATAAGGGGAACCTCAGTTACAAAAAGCAGTTAAATTATTAATTTCTTATGAAATTCCACAAGAATGTGCACAAAACTAGCTATAATTTGCCAAATGCATACTTAAGCCCATTGAGAAAATACTCATTACAGATGGCTATTCCCTTTCCTCCACTGCCCAGGCATTAACACTCAGGCTTGCTCACACAGACTAAATTAAGTCACCCATGTTTTCTCAGTTTTGCTTGTTAAATCAGGGGTAAAATATAAGCAAACCACAAGAAAAGGCTGCCCCAAGGGTGGCTTCTCACACCCAGTTTGTTTATAAATACCATCCTGATGACCTCCAGCAAATTATCATGTCTGTCTGATTTGGAAAAACCTTTTTCAATAACATATGAGAGACTTTTGCTAGGACACACGTGAAGCTGCTAAGGGAAGAGCTCTGCTTGCAGTTCTTTGTTTTAATTGAGATACCAATCATTCTTTTTCTTTCTAATTATTCTTTTCTGCTTGGTTCTGGTTGTTTTTATAACTCCCACTGCCCTGTGTTTGACTCTGCTTCTCATGTAACCACACTGGTTTCTGATGTTGTTTGAGTTTAATTTGCTTTACTGGAATGAATAATTATTGCTTTCCCAAATGCATCTTAACTGCTCCCCACCATGGACTTCCCAGGCATCAGAAGCTTCCAATCAATTTTCTTCCATTTGTCTCACATTCCTTTGGTCTCTGTTGTGCTGGAGTACAATGTTTCAGGACATTTTACTTCTGCAGTGCTGTAACTGTGCACATTGATTTCCAGTGGGGCTGTTTGGTTCAGAAGGAACCAAAAGACACAGGGCTTTGGTCAGGAAGATCTGAATGCACAAAAAGCCATGGGAGAATGTTTGCTTGTCACTATGAAAAACTCCAAATGCTGTGGTACTACATTGAAGGCTTTGGGTAGTTTTTATTTTAATGCAGAAGAGGAGAGGTGAACATGCAAGACATGCCATGTGGTCACTGAAAAATTCCTTAGTTTTCTCTATTTGCACTATTTCCGTCAAATGCTGTGGAATGAAGCAAGGTTTCAGTTTAGCTTCAAGGTGCTTTGTGGATCTGCAGGTTCTGAACACTGAAGCAGGTACATAAACACTGTGTGGAATATTCACATAATTTTTTAAAAAATACGTCTTATCCATCAGACATTGCCCTCAAAATACACCACAGCTCTATACTGTAAGTGCAAAAAGTACAGACAATTTCAATGCAGAAGGCAGTAACCTGTGGGCTTACAGTGCACCACAGAAACAATGTTCCTTCCACACATTCCCTCTGTTTTTGCTGTTCCTCCTTCTTTCAGGCTCCATGAGGTACTTAAGGAGTCATAAACTCTCCTTCTTATTGTTCTTAACTTCTGCAGCATTTTTTTTGTGTCAAACCAGTGGAAATGCTTTAAATTGCATCCCACTTCTAATGGCCCAACTGGCTTTTTAAAGCCTCTGAGCTGCCACAACAGGAGTCTGATGAATGCAGGAGGTCTCTGGCCACAGACCACAGGCTTCCCCATGAGATATTTTTCCTCTGAGAAATACAGAGTTAATGGCAAGAAATAGCAAGGCTCTACTGCTGATTCCTCCTATTTCTCCAAGTCATATAAAACCAAGAGCACAATTATATCATGTTTCTGTTCTATGAGAAAAGAGGGCAAATGCAATTATATTGGAATTATCCCAGACAAGAGAAAACCTGAACGACCAGAAGTACGCGTTTCCCAACAGGACTACAAAGCCAAATGCCTTCCAGATACCACTAATTGTTCCTAAGAGAAAAGTAGCCAGAGCAACTGAAAGCAATGGAAATTTTTAAGGCAGGAAAGTGAATTCATATTTATATGGGATCAGTTTAAACATGCACATATACCTGACAAATAACTGTCTGACTTCATTGTTGAACCTTTTTATAGACATGGATTTGAGTAAAGATATCAAATTCACACAGAAAAGGTATCTTATGAAGGCCAAAGGATCAAAATCAGCTGTTCTGAACTACATTGATGAAAAATCTGTCAGAAAATTCATCAGAAGTTGAGCTACCACAGGAACAGGACCACAGGCTTTATCCATTTTTCTGTCCCTGGCTGTGCAAAGGTGTTATGTGCCAAGAGGGAAGAAAGCACAGATGCAGCAGGAAGCAACTGACAAGGCTGGTAAACTGTATGTATGCCAGGAGGAAAATACTTCCACTAAAAACAAAGAAAGAAAGGAACAAACCAAAACAAACACTCTCCTACTAAATGTTATTTGCTTGCACACTCACCTGCAGGTTTAACTAAAAACTGATGCACTTTACCCAAAGCCCAAGTGACAGAGGTAATGTCAAGATTAACTTTCACCCCTTTTCTCTCCATCTCATCATCAAAGTCCTTTGGGTCCACAAAAAGGCAGCTGGGGGATTAATCCCACCATGGTTTATACTGGTGAAATTAATTCCTCACCCCCAGTATAAATCCTTCAGCTATTCTGCAGGAAAGGGTACAGCTTTAGCTCATGTTTTATGACTGAGATCAGGGAATGTCAAGTGGTTTGCCCAAAGTTGGAAGAGACCCTAGAGCTCAGTCTGGATGGAAGTGTGGGAACCACTGACTGACTGTTATTGCTTCTACCCATGACATAATGCTGCCTCCTTGGTGCCTCTAACCAAGTTTTAACTACCAGCTGTTCTTTGAGGAGTTCTCATGGCAAAATCGGAGCAAAACATTTTACCAATCAGGAGAGACTGAGGGTTGAGTTCCAATGTCAAGTCCCATGGGGCAAGAGGAACAGAAAACCAGTAATGCTGACAAGAATCAAGCATCTCCATTCTGTAATCAAATATAACCATACATGCCACAGTGCATGCAAACCACAGATGTCAAAGTACAAATGCTGATGACCTAAGGCACATTTTACACCCAATGTCTAAAGATAAAACCCTAGGAGGATAGCCAAACCACCTTTTTCTCATTTAAACTGCAGTTCAAAACAGCTTTGCTATTTCTTTTGCAAATGAGGATGACCTCAGAATTTAAATTTCACTCTAAAAGCAGCACTGTAAATCACAGGGTACTAACAGAAAAGACCCAGGCACACACGTTGCCTGAGTCACCCTCAGCTTTGCTCTGCAGGCATTGCTGCAATGACAAAAAAAATCACTCATAAGCAATAACCATTTACTGCCACAGATAAGGCAGAGAAACAAACACTCCTTGTTTGTTTAATCAGCAAAATGCTGGCCTAGATGTGTTCATCTCATGTTTAGTTCCAAAAGATGCCTGGATTGTATTATTGGATATGTTACAAGACAATTGGCACTTGGCCTTTCCACAAGCTTGTTTAAGCATGCAAACAGTGCTGTGGATTTTCAATAGAAACAACAGCTCTGCTGCTTGCATCCTCCTCCAAGACCAAACCCTGTCTGGGCCTTGCTCCACAGTGCAAATCCATACTTACGCCCTGAGTACCATCTCAGATTCCAAAGAATTCAGGTTTGCCACTTCTCCTTGGTTTGAGGTCTCCAGGTTTCCAAACCTGAAAAAGGAGATAGATGTTTAGAAGAAACTCTAGTGAATAAAAGCAAAATCCCAAATAGCATCATTCATATACAATTACCATAAACAACTACAAAGTGCTTCCAGCTCAAACTGCAAGGAATCTTAACAGGTGCGCAGAATTAAGGACCTTGAAGATTATCTCATTTAGGAGGGAAAAAATCCTAAAGAAACAGCCAGTATCTTCCAACACAATTTATTAATTTATATGAATTCCTGCACACAGGAGGAATCAATCAAACAGTGTCTTTGCTCATAGCTCCAAGACCCTTCTGCTTGTTTTCACTCCATCCTTTCCCAGGGCAATATTCCAGTGTGCAAAGAGACTGTGACACAACCACCTTCTCCAATACAGCTTCTGTGTCTCTAGCACCTGCCATTCCTAACAGCTCCAAGTGTTATCTCAAGGTTTCCTGAGGTGGCAAGTGCTCACTTTGTGCCCAAACACCTGATAATAGTGAGAAAAGCCCACAATGCTGTGAAAACACCACTGGGAAAGAGGGAACCATGGGCACAACTCCAGCAGTGCCAAAGGGAAATCTCTTACCTACAAGGCACAACCCTGTGCCTTGCAGGCAGGATCATCCACTTCATTTTCAGGGGGAGTGCCCATTGTTTCAGATATACAGCTCCATAATCATCCAGGAAGAATCCCATGGCTCCCTACAGGCAGGATTAATGAAGGTGAATGCCTACTCACTGTCCAGAATAAGACAAGCTGATTTTATCCATTTAAGTTTACACATCTCAATTAACTGAAGAGTTAAAACAAGTGCATCCTTATGTGCTTGTGCTACAACAACGTGGTAACATCAGACAGAGAGAACACAGTGAGCTGTATCCTGAAGGTTCATGTCAGAACTGTCACAAACTCATCCAAAAACATCACAATGGATGGAAGTGGTGGTAGTTTTATGTTCCCCTCAAGTATTGGTCTAAGACTTCCTATATAAGAATCACAGACCCGTTGTTAAAGGGAGAGGATTTCACTCTCCACTGCCATCTACTCTATAAAATGCCTAAAACATGTCTTAGCTAGTAGACAAAAGGCACTTTTCCCCTGCCAGGGAAATTTTTTAAAATAAAAATTAGATTTTTATATTCAGTTTTCAAAACTTGCAGTTAACTTTTTGAGGAAAACTTATTGAGTCCCAACGTCATTGTTCTACTATTGAGTGAAATATTAAATATGTCTTTGCAGAACATCAGGCACTAGTGTGTTTAAATCCCACTAGAGACACAAACTGAGTTTTACAGCAGAAATCCTTAAGTCAGCAATAAAGAGCAGGCAGTTTTCTGCGCAAAACTGGAGAAAGATACAACACTTCCTCATGTTGCCAGATGTAAATCTCTGCCTATCTCTCATCTCTCCATGAACGACAGGTCATTAAATACGGGTTAGGAGGAGTTAACAACACAAGTGATGTGAAGAACAGCCTTTCTGCAGCCTTCCAGCACTGTTCTCACCAGCTCCCGGACAAAGAGCCTTTCACTGCCCAGCCTTGTAGGAATGCTTTGCATACAAAAAGAGACACGAGAAACAAAAGGATCCTGTAGCTCACAGAACCTTTCAGCCTTGCTTGGCATTTGGGAAGTTACAAACGGCACTCAAAGGGACTGACTAAGCAAATGAGACCAGAATGTAATGGGTAATACTGAATGTTTAAATACTGGAAAACAGAGTGGAAAATGCATCCCTGCATCTCTGTTAGGAGAAAAGGAGGAAAATACTCTGAATAACTCAGAAATAATAAGGAAAGGTAGTCTGCAACAGCCCCAAACAAAACTCTAAATAAGCTTGTAAGCATTGAAACAAGCAATTTGGAAGGCCAGATCCTCAGGAAAAATAAGGTGGTTTGAATCCTGCACACATGGAGTCATGGAAATGAAATCACTTCTCTAGCTGAGTAGACAAGCCACCTGATATAAAGGAAAAAGAGATTAAATAATAGATGCTACAGGAACAACAGTGAGTCAAACACCACAAAGCTGCTGTCCCAAAATGTGTGGCTCTGCTACTGCAGGACCCACTCCTTTGACACTCCCCCTCTGCCTCCTGTCCTCTCCCATCTACCCTGCAGCAGACCCTCCTCCTGCAAAAGGAATGAATGGGAAACATAAATCTAACTTGTTCCTCACTGTCATTCCCCAGCTCCAGCTCTCCCACCAAACACAGTCTCAATCCCTCCTCTGCAAACTGCTCCAGACAGGGACTGGTTGCTACTTTCTCTGTGCCTGTGCCAAGCACAGCACAGCTCCACTTCTGAGGAACATGGTTATCAGGGCAAAGTACATTATGGAAGAGAGGAATTTGGCCTCCTTCTAACCTCATGTGGATAGCTAACCACTTCTGGCTTCCATCACACTTTGGAATACCTGCCTAGGAATACCAAAGGTACCACACTGTTTCCCCACATCCAGGGCCAGGAGGAGCTGCTCTCCTTCCCTCCAGGAACTTCCATGGAAGTCTTAACCATCAAAATGCCACCAAGATCTTTTTCTTTCAACTCTCCCTGCCGCCTTGTACCAAAGAACTAGAAAATATCAGAATGTACAGTGTTAAAAGCTTGGCAGGTTTCCAAAGCTGCCTGCTGCACTTGGATGCCAAACTCCCATGAATGCTAAAGGGATGTGGATGTTCAATTACTCCTAAATAGCTTTGGAAACACAAGTCATCCCACTCACTTCTCAACATACCAATCTATGCTCAAGATTTTGTCTGATAGATTGATTTGACAGACTTCTAATCTATCTTAAAAGAAAACCTTTATAGGCTGAATTTGGCTGAAAAAACTAACAGGGCTTCTGTCTCAAATTTAATCAAAAGCAAAAGGGTAATGTGAAGTCCTGGAGGAAAGAAAATTAAAAAATGCAACAACCGCATTTCTGAAACTGTTTCTAAAAATAAGTTTCTCTTCAGAACAGCATCAGCTTTTTTACTTGCTTTCCTGACTCAGGGAAGAGCTGGAAGAGCTCACCTGCTTTTGGACACCATAAATGCTTCCTGCCCCAAATTCAGTCAACAATGCACTGCTTGGACAGGATACTCTGCAGACAGCATCAAATGACCAGCAGGTTTCCCCACACTCTTAGGGTACAGGATGTGCACACTTCCCAGGATGTTTTCCCAAGAGTCCCAGGACTTTTTGTGTAAGCTGGGTTTGGGTAAGTCTAACACATTCACCAGACAATTCTGCACCCACAGCAAATCCAGCAGAAACTGAACACACTGGGCTTGAGGGTGATCCAAATACATTGTGGAGGAGGCTTTTCAGTGAGTATGTCCCTACAAAACAAATTATCCGGCAAATGGTGTGGATGCTGTTCCCTCCTCCTCTCTCCCAGGGAGCTGTTCACCTGTAAAAAGCTGGAAGGGCCTTTTTTGATCTGGTCACATCACTGTTTTCCCCGGACCAAACAACAAGAGCTCGGCACTTGCAGTTGTTCCCTTACTCCACAACCCTGCTCTATTCCCAGGAATAAGAGACAGGGCTCAAGCTCTTCAGATGAAACTAAAACTGACAACAAATGCCAAAACTGTGCTGCCTTTGGATTTTTTTTTTTTTAAGAGATTGCCTCTTTCATTATTACTTCACTGGCACACAAAACAAAACACAAATTATGCACTGACACCCACTTTAGTCTCTGATTATTAACAAGTATCACGAAAAACAAAGTTGCAAAAATGCAGGCTCTGGGCTACTTATTCTCAGCTAATCTAGAGATGAAAACCATGCTGGTTAAAATCAATTACCATCCATCTTTTTTTTCAATTTTTTTCCTTGTAACATCTGCTTTTCTTCACAAGTCCATATTCCTGAGCTACGTGTATATCATTCTAACTTTTATAGCTTAAATTTAATCTATATTTTCTCCCAAGCCATAAAATTCTAGACTATCCATGATACACAAAGAGCCAAGAGAAACACCCATGCATTCTTAAGCACTACGGTCCTAGGACTTGTGAGAAGGGAAGGAAGTGTAACCTCCTAGGATTTCCTCTGGATCCTCTCATGTATTAAAAAAGTCTGGGAATGATGCTGACAAGACCAGGCAGCCCATTCCTCTGAAGGGGAAACTGTAACTTGCTCAGAGAGGTACCCAAGCCAGCAAGATCAAAAACAGGCTCAGAAAAGAGAGTTCTTTTCTGTGGAGACAGTTCTCTTGGGCTTTCCTGCCCTCTCCAGACATTTCCACCTCTTTAAATCAGTGTGAGAGGAGGAAGTCAGGGCCAGCTTCCTTAGAGCCTCAATGCTTTTATATTCTTGTATGTATCCACTGTCATTTTTTATCATTTCTCACATTCTGAACCAGAATTGGTATGGACTGAGAGATAAAGCACAGAAAGTTACTTGGTTAACTGTAACCGAGTCTGCACTCCAGGATGGCTGCTCTTTTCTCAGCTGACTGCTTACCTGATTGTCAGGTTATTATTATTATCTTTTCTAACTGAGCCACACAGCTTTCCTACAAAGCAGCCAGGACTATCAACTCCAGATAGAAAAGAAAAGCACAGATAATTTATCAATGCCTTGTTCCTTATCTACCTAGTGGGAAATAGCACAAAATTAAACCCTAGGAGTTCTTATGCTCCTTCTCTGTTCTAATTACTTAATGCCAGAGCAACCATTTCTGTGAATCACAGATTTTGAAAGTGCAACAAATATGACACTCCCAAAATAAGAGCACCCTTGACCCAGCCATGCCTCAGTTAGAATTTAGGGTGAGAAACTAATGCTGTGTGTCCCAAGCATTTATGCAGACACAACTGCCATGATTTAACAGTCTGACCATAAAAGCTATTCTTATAATATTTAGCAGTTCTTGAGCTGTCTGCAGAAATTTATGGCTGCATATTCCTGAGATGTAATAGAACAGGAGAGTGAATTCTTTCTTGTGTTTACAATCCCTGCTCCGAATCAGCAGCCCCCAAAAAGGAGAGATAGGTCTAAAAATACTGGTATCCAACAAAATTTTGGAATCTATTTTAGGTATGACTTTGCAGCCCATGCATTCTGTTGGGTTTTTGGAGGAAACTTGAATTAATTTTGCTGTGTTGGTCCAGCTGGGTTCTTTAGCAGCCAGACATGGCACACTTTCCTTACCTATGCTTTGATGAATGTTGAGATGTGAGCAGCAATGCATTTACAAACTGGACCTTTACACTGAAATTCTGGACTCTGAAGTATTGTTGACAACAGGTTATTAAATCCATGCCCACAAAAAGCAAGGGAAGAAGTTCCTGACAGCTTTCCCCTGTTCTGTAAAGCATGGGTCCATTTCCACTGGAAATTTCCACAGCAGTGGCTCTTACCTGTCCAGAAGAAGCTCCAGCACTGCCCTGGGAGAAGCAAAGGCCCTGTACGTTGCAAGGAAGATGCTGATGTAGGAAAAATCCGCATCTCCAAAAGCTGTGAGAAGGTTCTCCACCAGTTTCTCCAAAGTTCCAGCTTTTATAGCCCTGATCTTGGATGTTTCATACTGTCTAACAGTGTGTTCTGGGGGTAACTGGTCTCCTTCACCCTACAAAAGGAAACAAAAAGCACAAAAATCAGGCAGGATCCCTGACACAGATTAAATCCTATCTTTGCACAGGAATTGGCCATCACCAGTTACTAAATGATTTTGTTGATTTTTGGTGCTCTCCAAGCACCAAATGCTGTATCAAATAATGGAGCTTTTAAGTAAAGTTATTTTAAAACATTTCTCTGACATGCTCAAAAATACATTTTACAGTGTGACCACTATCAAGTTAAGTCATGAGTCCACCATATATTATTATCTAAAAGTCAATCCATTATCCCACAAAGAGTCATATTACTGAAGGGAATAAAAGTGATCATTCAGTGTTTCATTTAACTTCTGAATAAACATGAAAACTGACCATAACTTAAGCACTGGCACTTGTGAGTCCCCTGCTGAAAATACCAACTTTGGGGTGTCACACAGGACCCAAGGTCAGAACATATTTGGTGCAAAAACATTTCAAGATACTTTTGCAAGGAGGGTGTCAAACTTGTCATGCGAACAAGGCACCCTAACATTCCAATTTTCTTTTAGAGATTCCACTTGGCACAATATTTGTCCATAAATCTAGGGTTTGGGATTGTGTGTGGGTTTGTTTTTTAAGCAGCATTTGTTTTAAATGCTTACAGCCTGCTTGGATTCTGAAAGAACATTTTTTTAAATTACGTGATTATTTAGAGGGCAGTTCAGAAAAGTATTTTCGTGGCTGTACTTTGTAAAGTATGTGGGATAAAAAATGGGATTATAAATAAAAAATGTCCAATATTTACTCAAACACCTTGATAGTGAGGGCACAAAGACAGCATGTTAATGACAGTCACTACCAACCCTGTCTCAGGGTACTGACAAAACACAAAGGAAAAAAATAATCTATTAATAAGATAATTTCAAGAGATACCCCACCCACTTCCTATTTACATCACTACCCTCCACTGCTTTGGAATTGTTTCTAATAGACATCCTTTTCAGTTTTAAACAATATAGATGTCTTTAACATCATTCTAAAGATTATTATTTACAAAGCTCTGCTATCTCATTTCCCAGCTTCACGAGATCCAACAAACCCTTGCTGCCAATATTAAAATACAACACCAATGCCTGTATTTAAAAACAAAAAAACCAAAACAGGCTAGACAGTGAAATATTTTGCTACATTTTGTTCCATGGATCTTTAAAAGGTGTATAACTTGCAATGTGTCTGACTTAAAGATGCATCTGGAAATATGTGAATTATAAAAATGAACTAAAAGTGTATCTGGAATTATGTATGACACCGTCATTACAGAAAAATTATTAACAGAGTATGTTGTCACCACTATGTAACTCTCTTACATTCAAATTTTCCTTAAGCAAAACTTGGTTGCATAAAAAAAATTGCAATTTTCTGGCTAACTCTTCATCTTACAATTGTGATACACTTTTGAAAATAACTAATTACACAATACAACCACTTTCTGACAGGGAAGAAAGTCTGCACCACTCTATTTAATTCTTAATTTTTGATCCAGCATGCTGTCCCACTCACAGTGTAATGGTTTACAGGCATATTTACTCAGGGCACATAAAACCCTCTCATCCTCCCATGTTAGTATACTCAAAACAAGGGCAAAATCTGCTTCCAAGAGAGATACACGCACAAAATTTTCCATTAATTGCAACACTGCAACTTCCCCAATACATCATGTTGGGAGAATGCTAAAAAGAAACAAAACCCAAAAAAAACCCCACCAAAGCTTAACAAAACCAACCCAGCTTCTGAAAAATCTAGAACTTTGTCAGCAAAACATCAGACTGTTAGAAATCATTGTGAGAGTTCTGGGATTGCTTGTATTTGTATTATTTCAGTCATTCTGCCTGTAAGTTTAAAAGGAAAAGGGACTTGGCAGACAAGCTCAATAACAAGCTTTGAGAACAAGACCTTGTGGGCTGAGTTTCATACTAACAGGAAACTGCTCAGTCTGGATTTAATCAAGAGGGCATCTCTTCCCTGACACAACCAGGCTACCCAAAGGCAAAGGAGTTTTCATGTTTGCTTTAGAGCTCTCTGCTCAGAGGAACCCTCTACTCACTGCCATGAAAAAATGCTCCTAAAGCTCTCTGCAATTTCTGGCAGGGGTGCATGGTGACCAAAGTTAGTGGTACCAACAAATGATACCAGTTTTGCACTGTTTTGTGCACCCAAAGAACAAAAAAAGCTCCCCAGCTCCTCTCTGTCTCCTTCAGCACCGTGTCCAGTGGTTAACACAGACCTCAACACTTCAGGGCTTCGGTAACATTTTCTTGGTCCTCTAAAACAAACAGATATGACATTTTATAATCTGATTTATGTCTTTTAAAATCTCATTTGAATCTCATCTTCATTTTTCAGGCAACAGATTGTAACCTTGATAATCTTCAAGTGTAAGTGATGAGCAATTAGCTTCCTACAAGACAGACAGCACCTTTTAAAAGCGAATGTAGAAAGACTAAATGGAGGTATATACTTGCAAATCCTTCTTTTCTGAGGTTGTGTGTGTACTGATGGAGTATAATTCCAACAGCTTGACTAACCTTTGGCAATGCTGTACCTTCAGAGGGGCCCACTGTCTTTCACATGATCATCTTACAGCTCTACAGCACTAAACATTACCTACATACACAGCTCTTGCTGAAACAGGAGAGCTCTGTGCACACCAAAACACTTCCAGGCTGAAAAGCTTCCTCCAAACATTACCTGTTATGCTCCAGTGGGAATATAAACTAACTATAAACACCACCAGTGCCTAAACAAATGCTACAGCCTAACAAGAGGGATTAGAGACTCAAGACAAAAAAGAAAATTTAAACTCTGATCAGTACAGAACCAGGCTGCTACCCAAACAGACACACAGAACTGCAGTCATTGTCTTAGAAATATCACTGGAAAGAATTGCTTTCACCCAAAAAACCCCACTGCTCTGCACAGGTTTTTTCCAATGCAAATATTATCTGTTGAGATTCTGAAGTGAGAATCATGGAATGAAGTCAATCTAATTGTTTTTCATTACGCAGACTGGAAAAAATACTAAATCAACTGGGATGAACAATAAGAAAGAGAGGTAGCAAGTATTCTTCAGGCTCAGCCATTTGAAACATTACCACTCCACCAGAGATTTGTTTTATCAGAAATTCTGCAGTTTTTTTCAGAAGCATCTAACTAGCACTTGAAATGCATTTTTACCAATTTTGACAGATTCTTAAATGCTTTTCACTTTCCTTGAAACTTACAGCCTTCCCAGATGGAGAGTTTTCCACTCTGTTTTTATTAACTTAATGGACAGACACCCTAAGCTGGAATAAAAGTGCCTGAAGTGCAGTAACTTGTACATCAAGTCAAAAAAAAGCACTCTAATCAAGATTCCCACTCTTTGTCTAAATATGAGTCTGTTTTAACCTCCTCAAAGTAGAAATTAGATGCTCTTTGTGATTTTAACTTTTTTTTTTTTCACATTGCTTCCTTACACACAGGTTCTCCAACACATATCTTTAATGTCTACACTTATCCTTGGGGGAAATAAAAAAAAAAAAGAGGGAAAAAAAATCAAATCATGGAATTTGAAAAGCTGAATTATGGTACTGAAAAAGCTCCAGAAATATAAGCATCAGTCCAAAAGAAGAAAAATCTTTTATTTAGCGTGCAGACACACATCACTAAAGAAAACAGCAAGACAGATGGAACAGAAGTCGTTTAGCTGTCTTAGTCAAGCATTTTGGTAGAGAACAACTGCAAGGACATTAACAACTTTGGTGACAAAGCCTTTCCTTCCAACAAGAGACCTCGATGGAGTTTTTAACCGAGTGGAGGAAGCGGGATCGCGCCGCGGCTGCCGGACGGACGGACAGACAGACCGACCCACAGCAGCTGACATTCATCTGCACCGACTCCCAGCTCCACCGCATGACCGCCGAACAAAAAAACCCTCTGAGAAGTGGCGATTTTGCCCAAACAATGCCACCCAGCAATGCCTGGGCTAATCTTATCGAACAGAGTCACAAGTGTTGCGAGAGGTTCGGGCCAGGCCGTTCCCAGCCCGGCCGCCGCCCGCCCTCAGCGCTGAGGGCCCGGCCCGGCCACAGCCCCGCGGGTCCCAGAGCGGCCCGGCTCCGGGCACAGAAAACAGCCTGCAGGGGGAAAATTGAGAATTTGGAGCAGAATTTTCAGTCTAGGAAAGCTCTGTGCCCAGCTGCTGGCACAGAAAATAGTCTGCAGGGGGAAAATTTTAAATTTGGAGCAGAATTTCCAGCCTAGGAAAGCTCTGTGCCCAGCTGCTGGCACAGAAAATAGTCTGCAGGGGGAAAATTTTAAATTTGGAGCAGAATTTCCAGCCTAGGAAAGCTCTGCGTCTAGCTGCCAGCACAGAAAACAGTCTGCAGGGGGAAAATTTCAAATTTGGAGCAGAATTTCCAGCCTAGAAAACCTCTGTGTCCAGCTGCCAGCACAGAAAATAGTCTGCAGGGGGAAACTGTGCATTTGGAGCAGAATTTCCAGCCTAGAAAACCTCTGTGCCCACCTGCCAGCACAGAAAACAGTCTGCAGGGGGAAAATTGCGAATTTGGAGCAGAATTTCCAGCCTAGAAAACCTCTGTGCCCAGCTGCTGGCACAGAAAATAGTCTGCAGGGGGAAAATTGCAAATTTGGACCAGAATTTCCAGCCTAGGAAAGCTCTGTGCCTAGCTACCATCAGGAAGAACAGACTACATGGGGCAAAACTGCAAATTTGGAGCAGAATTTCCAGCCTAGAAAACCTCTGTGTCCAGCTGCCAGCACAGAAAATAGTCTGCAGGGGGAAACTGTGGATTTGGAGCAGAATTTCCAGCCTAGGAAAGTGTGGCTGGAAGTGCAGGGCTTGGGTGGCCAGCAGCGGATGTCCTGCAGACAAAGGCAGATGCTTTTATCCTACAGTGCACTTGGAAATGAAATGAAATAAAATTATGCCAAAACTCTCCACAGAACTCTCTCCACTTGAATAACTCTCATTTCCTCGTTTTGGATACTGTTAAAAAAACAAACAAACAACAACAAAACCAAACCAAACAAACAAACACAAACCAAACAAAAGAAAAAAGAAACATCAAAACACCCACGCAAAACCAGAATTCTGCATGCTGACTGCACCAAACTCAGAAGCCAAGATAAGTTTATGAACTCTTTCCTAAACTCCAAAAAGGAGGGGTATTCCTGGATTCCCAGTGCTCCGCCCTTTTCCTTTCCTTTCTTGCCACATAAATACCCGTTCTTGGCAGTGACCCAGAGCTTCCAGGACCAATTAATTCCATGATCATGACACAAAAGGCATTCTTGTTTTCTCCTCCGAGCTAACAGCCTGGCTGGTATCTGTCTGAAGCACTGGCAAACAGTCACAAAAGCTGCGGGGCAGATTTAGAGGGGAAAAAGGGAAAAGGAAAAAAGCCTCTTACAGAAATGCTGCTGCTCAGTTAGAACCTTTCACTCGGACACCTTGCAGCTACTTAAAGACACTCTGGGGGAAATAAGAAACAAGAAATAAACTCCGTGGTGCTGAGCTGTGCATTCTCACACCTTCTGAAGCAATGCAAGTTTTGACTCATTTGGATATCAGTGAATTTTTTGGGACCAGCTCTACATGAATCAAAGCAAAAGTAAAGAAGTCTTATTCGCAAATCACCTCTCCCTGCACGCATCTAAAGGAGTTTTAGCAAGTGCATTACTAAATTGAATCTTCAAAGAGGTCTAGGTTAAAATGGCTTTGTGCAGGTCTCATAAGTGTTGGAGCTTATCCAGCCCTGGGAACATAGAAATTCTGAATTTACCCGCTCAGAAGCACCTGTGCAGCAAGGAACATAGCCATATTACTCACTGAGAACCAACTGGTCCAGGAGGTTCACTGTGCAGCATACAAAGTTTTTAAATAAAGAAAAAATCACCTGGACAGCTCCAGATCTCCATCTCTATCTTGTACGATTTAGGCATTTACCTTCTCACCACTTCCTACCTACAAAAAGCTCCCTCTTCCTGCCTCTCACCTCTCTTGCTAGAAAGACTTTTACCAAAACCAATCCAAGGCCCCTCACCCTCTTTTCTCATCTGACTTGGTGTCATCATGGAGCTAACCGAACCTGAATCTTTTTGTTTGTCATGTTTCACAGATCTGCAGTTCACCACAACCCTGTTCCCTCTTAGGCATGCCAGGGATTTATTATTTTCATAACTGGTATTATGAAATATTCCTTGTGGTGGTTTTGACTGGACACTGAAGCTTAGCAAGTTCCTAATTTGAAACTGAAAAGCAAGGAAAAGAAACCAGTAAGTCAGGTAAGACTCTTAGTCATGTGCATCTTACATTGTTGGAGGTATATCTGTCATCAAATGACATTTACTACAAACACTCTTGTAGTCCAGTAAATAAATGTGTCCCACACTAAGTATCTTCCCAAAGCCCTTCTGTATTAGAAGACAATTATTTGTAAAACTCAGTATCTTCCTCTCTTCAGTGCCCAGACACACCAAAATGTCCAATCTCCAAACCAAGCAGTAAATAAATATTCAAAACAATAAACAGCTAAGTGAACAGAGCACCAGGATGAAGGCAAGGAAATTAGTGCCCATTTTGGCAGTACAATCAGCTCATTTTCTAAAATATTTTGACTTCTGGAGCCAAATGAAGTGTTACACAGTGTCTCCCTGAGAGAAGAGCTCTACAGAGTCACCGGGGACTTGCGTAAAGCAAGCAGTGATTAATTGTGAAAAGTACTAACAGCTTTTCCAGGTATGGATTACAGAAGGTCCTTAAGGAGGTAAAAGCAGCTGGGGCAGCTCCCCTTTGCCCCAGAAACAGCAATTACTGCTTCTGTTCACAGCCTTTATCTTAACTCCTCTTCCTCTTTCCCCACACTCTCACAGCTTCCAGTCCGCCCTGGAAATCCGGAGGTGCCAAAGCACCCAGGAAGCTTTACTGGGAACCATAAGGGAGAAGAGGTGTTGAGCAAAGAAAACTAATATAAATGGTGGCAGACAGCTCAGACTTTTCATTTGAGTCTGAAACAGCTTCTTGTGATTCTGATTACAGATTACAGGGACAGGTACAGTGCACTTGCCATCTGACAAATACTGACAGGTTCAGTCTCATAGCACAGCAAATTCCATATTTATATACAATATTTCTAAGCTGCCTTGATGTTTAAAATGACAACTCTATGCCTACCTAAGAAATGCCAGAGAAAAGCTATTATTTAAATGTTTATGCAACAGTGGTCAGAAAGGCCTTTGCCATGTTTCTTTCATGAAAAATGCTGAAATATGCTGTCATTTTTTAATAAATACCAAACATAGCAAAAAGAGGCGGTGATTGATATTACCACTAACTCAGTCAGACAGATTTCATATGGTATCATGATTTTTGACTACCAACAGAATACTTGTCCTGTAACAAGTCACACTATTTTTTATCTGCTTCCAGAAATGTAATTTAAATTAATTGTGGAGCTCATCATCACTTTCTGCTTAGAGTGCAGAAACAAAGAAGGCCCTGTATGAGGCAGCAAGCAACAGTGCTAAATTCAAAATGGATTTAAGGATGCCACAAGTAATAATTCTGTTGCATAATAGTAGCACAAATGCATATTACATAACCCAAAATGCTTTTATTCATCCTAATTGTATTGTTGGCTTTCCTTTCACACTGTAAAGCTTGCTCAAGCAGTACACAGAAATTAAATTTATACCGAGTCAGGAAATCAGTGTAAACTGCCACTGTATCCAGTGTAAACAACAAGGCAGGAGTGATAAATTACTAATAGTATGAATAGGTGGAAATTAAACCTGTAGGTGAGGAGGGGAGATGACATGCCTTCTGACAGAGGAGAAAATACCTAGCAGAAGACTGATTCATATTTTTAAATAAACTGAACAATGTATTTTTGTGGAACAACAAGTACCCAAGAAATTATGTTACATGTCTCATAATAACTAATTATTATTATTATTAATGTGAGCAATCCCTAATGCCAATTTTTCAAAGCTTTTAAGAAGAAATGGCTTAGAAGTCAGTAACCACTGTTATGACCATAGCATGGAAACATACCTAAACTACGTTATAAACTTCATTTCCATGGCTGTGCTTTTTACTACCCTTTGTTTTGAAACTAAGAGGCCTCTTCAGGGTGGGGTCTGAGTAGAAAAGCAGTAATAGGAAGCTAATGTTTCCTAAAATTAAGTGTTACCAGCTTGAATATTTATTTACATGCTGAAAGAGTCCAAAAATATTAACTCAATCATTAGTCCAGCAAAACTGCATTTTTCCTATATTATCTAGATATCACAAGGGATGAAGCATGGTATCTCCTTGTTTTCCTCTCCTGCACACACACTCCCCTACAGAGCCAGGGAGTGACTGTGTTTGGCCACACGTGTGTCTGCAAGTCATGGCTACATCCTTGTCCCAGCTGTACAGGTACTTTATGAGAAATTCTGCATTTCACAGGACCAACAGAGACTGTGACAACTGAACTACCACACACCTACACAAATGAGTGCATCCTCCTAACTGCAGCACCAGTGGGGAACCCTCCTCTTCTGCCCCAGCACAAGCAGTGTGAGCTGGCCCTGAACCCTCTGCAGATATTTGTGTTTTGGTTTAAGAATGCTGTGTTGCACTTGGACTGAGATCCTTAGGCAATGGACATAAATCAAAACACATAATTATGTGGAAGTATTGAGTCAGAATGCAAAGTAAGCATAGCTTGCAAGTAAGGGGGGGAAAGAAAAAAATGCCATATAATTCAGAAGTTGTCCACATTGGTTTGATTTTTCTTCTTTTTTGAGGGGGTTGTTGTTTAACTACCCACCAGGAGTTAATAGCATACCTCTGCTCTTCTCTGTCCTGTTCTCCCTGACCACCTGATGTTTTCCTGAACAAAGTGCCTGTTTTTGCAGGAAGAATGCAAGCCTCATGCTTTAAGTAAGTGTGCAAGAGTTCATTCACATTTTCTCTGCTCCAGAGAGCCAGGAGCCTGGAGCACAGCCAGAATCAATCCAAAGCACTCCATGGAAGGAATGCAAAGGCCTAAGATCTGCCTTCCAAGTGAAACACGTTGTTGTTACTCATGGGGCATTTCCAACAGCAGCACAATGGGCTGCCATCTCCAAACCAAAGACACCAGCCCTGCCCTAAAGGGTTTCTACTCTAAGAAACACAAAATGCATCAGAAGTACAGCCAGAGATTACTACAAACCAAGCAAACAAAAGCAGAGGAATATCTTCATAATAATTTTCTTGCTGGAAATAATTTGCATGGAATATTAAATGCACCTCAGGAGCATTTAGTTAATTAATTTATTTTGTACTGAAGACAACAGCTAATCCAGATGAGTGCACTGACTTGTTTGCATCCCAACACCAACACATCTCTGAAATGTTGTGAACCTCATCTGACAAGTTCTATCCACAGCAATCCTCTAAACAACTGAAGGACATTGTGCACTCAATTCGAGTCAAAACAAAAACTCCATTTACTCAACACATGCAAGCTTGTGTGGGGCATAAGCTACATTTAGAAAGGAATAAAACCCTTGGTAGCTCTAACATGATGGTCTATTTCTGCTTTAGGATTTATAGATACTAACAGAGAGCCACTGGGATCTGGCAGTCTAATGAGATCTACCACAAGCCTCCAGTTTGAAGCCCAAGGGCTATCTCAAAGCATTCAGTCATTCCATATTGTTCAGTCCTTCTGAGATCTTTCAATGGAAAATGCCACTTAGTAATAAAAACATGCTGTTTTACATGCACAGAGAGGAGCCCATGCACTCCCCAGAAAGGAAAAAACAGCTACTGAATGGAAGAAAGGTTGAGTCTCTGTAGGGAGAAAGGCAGTACAAAGCAGGTGAGGGGGTGGGAGGGGAAAAGAAAATAATCCTTTAAACTGCTTTCAAACCAAAAAAGGTGGGAAGAATATAAGATAAAAAACAGATTAAATACACTACAATAACAGGATTACTCCACAAAAGCATTTGAAATGCCTACACCTCCTTAGTGCCATTGCGGCCCAGGGGCAGAACTGGTGGCTGCTGTCATAGCCATGTGCAGAACAGCCATGGAGGTGGCACAGGAAAAAGTCAGAACTCCATCAGTCTGCAACCCAGAAGAGCAAAAGGTTAGTGAATGCCACCATGCAAAGCGGCACAAAGCTTCACACCTGAGGTGGAGCTGCCAAAATCTCATTTTGATTGCCAAAGCTGCTGAAGGCAAGCTACATTCTAATGTGCAACAGATGGTTTATGCAACTAAATGGAGATAAATGTGAGAGGCCAGAAAAAAAGTCTACTGAAAGTCCTACTCTCAGAGGTCCCACACTGGCATACAGACCTGAGAAAAGACCTGAAGGTTTGCAGTAGGTAGAACATTACATATTTCAGCACAATGCTTGGAAGTGACAACAAAAAGCAAACAAAAAAATGTCTAAGGAGCCCACATGTAGAGCACCCTGCTTTGCTCAAGCTGCCTCATTTTTAAAGCAGCTATTCTGAAGCTGAAAAGGAGAAAGCAAAGGGAAACCCACACAATTCCTACTTTTGCAGAGTCTAAAACTGCACAGATGCAAACTTTTGCTTTACACACATAAAAAAGAACAAGATCTGAGCACCCAGAGTTCTTAAGCAGGAGGAGGTGGCAGGGCTGCTGGAAAACCAGCCCACACCAAAGCCTTGTACCACGTGGCAATATGGCCCTGACACCTCCTGGACATTAAAGTCCTCATGATTCTTTTGATAAGTACCTCTGTTCAATCTTCTTCTCCCTCATTAAACATTTGATGCAAACAAACTGAAACCAGAACTTTATGAACAGCCACACACAATAATTCTAATTTTAAACTAAACTAGCTGTTTTCCCTACTCTAACCAGATGCTATAGAGGAAGGTGAAGAAATAACACACACCATTCTGAATAACAAGTCTAAAGGAAAAGGCTCTTCTCAGCTGCAGGACATGTTTGTTTCATCCCTAAAACACAAAAATTAATGTATTGTGTTTTGAATTTCATGAATTTGTTTTCATTATTTATATAAATGTTCAATCCTTTCTGAATCCTCTTGGACTTGGCTGGACTCAATTACTCTGCCAGCAGCAAGACCCTTCAGGTTAATTACAGTAATGCAAAATCACTAATTTATTTCCCCCCTTACTTTCACAACCACCCTGGAGATAACATGTCCCTTCTCCACTCACTGTTTTGAAGGCTTTTCCTATATCCTCCTATTCATTCCCAGAATGCAGCCTCAGTCCTGTGAGGATTTATTGTAAAACTTGCACATCAACCCCCGTTGCACCAAGACACAAATATAACAGTCCTCACCTTTTTAGAGTCTCCAACCCTCTCCACCTGTGAATCCCCTTTCTAGGTTCTCCTACCTTTGAGATGAGGAGCAAGCACCAGGAACCAGTGAGGAGTTACTGTCATCTCCCTAACTGTATTTTCTGAGCTTCACTTCACTCCCCCCTTCCCTGCTGTAACTTAATATTTGAGCTTCCTTTCACAACTGCTGTTGCATGGGGGGCAAATGCTTCCACAGAACTCTGGACTCTCAGAAGTCCAGGTCTTCTCCCCAGGTGGTTTTAATTAATTCACTTCTGGTCCTAAATTGATTCCAGGTGCTGCTGTGCCTTGCTAAGCAGCTGCTCCTCGCTGCATGTGTCACATGTGAAGAAGATATTCATGTGATTAACAGTGTGAAGCCACTAAATAAATATTACCATGCAGCTCTGACAGCTAATCCATCTCCCCTGACTAATGGTTGAAACCCTCCAGCAGCCTCAAAACCCCAGCCTTTTTGAAGTCACGTTGTCCCAGAAACACTTTTTCCCCCATCTCTTTTCCACCTCCCCAATGAAAGGGGAATCTCCCAAACCCAGGTCACAGCACTGAGGCTGAATTTTAATCCCTAATCAATCCTACTTTTGTGCTGTTTTACATTACAACATCCAACGTAGTCAGTCTAGAGAAAATCTTCAGCCATGCTTTGAAACTTATTTGGGTGAAAGGTGCTGTAAGAATGCAAGACCATTATCTCTTCACTTGGATATGTTTCTTCTTTCCTTGCAGTCCCTAAGTTGTCGCCTGTTGGTGGCATGGTGCTAAACTGAAGTACAGTAGCCAGACATTAGCATGAGTTCAGTTTGGTCCAAGGTAAAATGATTTCCATAAATAGTAAATGGATTTCTACATCCAAAACACAGAATTCCTCACTATGGCTTTAATACTTTATTTAATTTTGAAAAAAAAGAAAAAAATTAAAAGAAACACACATCTTCATAATCAATAAAATTCTTATTTCATTAGGTGTAAAAACTTAACATGGACTATAGTTGAGCCCTACGTGCTAGTGTACCACCCAGGAAGAATTACAAGTCACTTTAGAAGAGCTTGTATGGCCACTAAACATAGTGCCTTTTGGGGTGAATCAAGGGCAAAAGTACTTTTGGGAGACTGCAGGAGCAAACTGACACACCTTCCCAGAGACAACTGCTGATGAGCTGCTCAACCCTTCAGGAATGAGGTTCCAATTCCCTTTAGGAATCGTCTTTCACAGTCTCTGATACTATCTTAATGTGGTATTAACACTAAGACATCACACACCTTTTGCCCCTGCTTTACAAGACACTACACAGTGACTACACAAAGGCAAGGAAGAGCAGGATGCACACCTAGCATTTATTTACCCTGTTACACAAAATAACCCTGCTTTCTCCAAGGGGCTAAGCCATGATGTGGTGGCTAAGCTACCACTTTGTGCTGGCTTCTTCACACGGGTGCACCTTCTTACAGTGCTGGCTAAAGGAAATTATATATTTAAAAAAACAGCAGTAGTAAAAGATGCAAGTTCAAAGCATGCATTTACACACATATTTTTAATTAGCTTTACCAAGGTTAAATTTAAATCCAAGTGTGACTAACGTACATGAAATGTTTCAGCCTGTTCCTTAAATGAAGGCATCAAAACCCCAGCAGTGAAACTAATGGTTTCTCCAGGGCTGTTCTCTGTACAACATCTCAGTCCAGTTCATGTGCTGCAGCTCACAAGCTTTCCGATGACACATAGCCACATTCCTTGCCAACTCTTCCTTAACCCAACAAGTGACCTACATCTAGCATTCAGAGAGAAAGTGCAAGTTCCTTTGCAGAGCAAGCAAAATTTGGGGCTTATTCCTTTCACCTAGAGCTTAAAACAGCAAGCAAGATAACACTCAGTGATGTCAGCAGCAAGGCAGTTAAGGCACTGGAATTTAGGGAGAACCTGTAGCATCCAAGTAGCACAGTTTAAAAAAAACAGTCATCCTGGCTGTCAGAGGAATTCCCAGGGGAAAGCAATTACAGCACAGGATGTCATTCTAATCCTGCATGTCACAGGTAAATGCCAAGGGCAAGTTTTGTCCATGAGCAGGCTGGCTGGGAGATATCCAAAATGCAGATACACACAACCAGTGCAGGAACAGAACAGTCTCCAAGCAGCTTTACTCAAGAGACTCCCTTAACCCTTTTTATTCCACTTCATGTAGGAATCCTTAGCAAGAGGTTCCCCTGCACAGCCCCAGGAAGTCAGGCTGGCCCTGTCTGTCCCTCGTTCCTCATGGCTGTGCCAGGGTATCCCAGCCCTAACTCAGCCTTCGTAGCACCACAGGATTAAAGCACTGCCACCCTGTCAGGCTTTGGCAGATTCGAGTGGGAGGTTTTACACTCAGCTGAGAGCATAACACTGTGCTACAAAGCCAGTCACCCTTCTAATTATGTATTTTGGATTTGGAACTGGCAAAGTAATGGAGAATAATCTTTCAAGCTTCCTTTTTAGAACTCTTAATAGGCTCAGTTTTCATTTTTGAGTGTCTGCTGCACACACAACCAGCTGATGACTGTACCCAAGACTGCTACTGAGGATATCCCTGCAACCTAAACCAGGAAGCCAGGAGAAAATTATTCCATGAGAAGTCATGAATAAGGAGTATGAATGGTACCATCGTACTATTATGCCCACAACTGAAGGAAGGACAGGAGGAAAGAGCTTACTCCAAACCAAAACACAAGCTGAGCAAGATGCCAAAGCTTTCTTCTGCATAACTGAGTACCTGTCTGGAGGTAAAATCATTCTGTTCCTTCAGAATATACTACTTTGTGGGTCTCCAGCACCCAACAGCCATCTTCCCCCAAGCAAACCCAATGTGAGCACACCCCAGCATTCTTCCTTCTCCAAGACAGCTCCTCAGAGACTCTGGAGTGGATGGCAGCACAGCTCAGTTTCATAGGAAGCCTGTCCTCTCCTTGGGAGCTGCTTTTCTGCTTCTGCCAAATATACGGCCAGAACTACACCCAGCCCTTGGTCTGGGCAGTCAGGACAGGCTGAGGGAACCTGATTTAGCAGAGGGAGGCTGCTTTAGCCAAAAGTGACCAACACATGCTCTAAATCAAGAGACAAAACAGCAAGCTGCAGCAAGGACAATGATCAGCCAAGCCCTTGCCTGCTGCTTCCACAGCAAACTGCACTCGACCAGAACATCTGGGATCTAAGGGTAAGATGAAAAAGAAATCACAGAGCTGGCTCAGAAGGGCAAGTGGGAGGGCAGGAGCAGCTCAGAGAAAATGTGAGGTTTTACTTCTTCCTAAATGTTGATGATTCCAGGCACCACTTAAATCTCAACCCATAGTTAGGAGGTCTGTGCTGGAAAGACAGAAATCCAGACTAAAGCTTCTTTCCTGACATATTGAGCAAGTCAAGAGAGATGGTTGTGTCCCAGGTCCCAACTGGGATACAGATTAGTTAGCCACAAGTTTTTGCAATGTTTTTCTGTCTGAACTCTCCAGCACAAACTTCCTGCCAATATATGTGACTGTGGATGTGTTTAGAAGCCAAACTTGTGGTCACATGCAGTTTTCAGTGCAAGGCAATCACTCGCACTAAACAAAAAAAGTAAAAATAAATAAAATTTTTAAGAATTAAAAATTTCTTTTTAAAACACCACAAAATTCCCAGTAAAGGTAATTATTAAATAATACTAGTGCTAAGATTACACACAAATATTAAGTGATAGATTTGCTACTTTTCAGCTTTTTCCTCTCTCAGCATTTTAAGGTACTGAAAAGCACCCTTCTAACAGCAGTTCATTGACAATTTTGGAAGAACATGTTCTGCTATACACCCAGCATTACAATATTAAAGACACTTTAAGACAAGCTATGTTTTGCCTCCATCTCTGCCTGAACAAACTCCAGAGCCAAAAGTTCAGCTGTAGCCAAAAAGATAAAGCAAAAAGTAAAAACCAAGTTTCTAAAATCTCCTCTAGATGTGTAATCCATGCCTAATGAAGCCAGGCAGCCTGTCCCTAAGTGAGCAGACTCTTTATCTGTTATCTGGATATTTAAGACCCAAAGGAAGAGGAGTCCTTGTCATCCATCAGTAAAGCAAGAAACTTGATGGCGAGGATGGACTCTGAAAGCTCAGCAGTCATTTCAGGAGTGGGGAATCAGCACTGAGGCTCGGGGAACTCCAGTTCCTGGCTGCATTTCCTGTGACCCGCCCCACTAAATACTCACACACTGTAGGTCTCTTCCTCACTCCTTCCCAGATGAAGGACTCTGACAGGAAAGCCATTTGCAGGTAATCAGGAGCCCCTCGTCTCTAAGCGGCTCGTTCCTCACCATCCCCTCCTCTCCCAGGGCTGGACAGCGGTGGCCCATCCCTCCCTAGCTCCTGCAAGGGGCAGATAAAGCACTCCAGCTGCTTCACGGGGGGCTCAACAATAGCCACTTCACAGCATTTCAAAACCTCGTGGGCTTTTGTTTTAGTCATCTTGTCCACCCGCCCACACCGCACCCATGCCTCTATTCTTCCTGCACCAGTCTCCCCCCATCTCCCCACGAACTTCTCCACCCGCTGCTCTTTCCCTTCTCTCCAGCTGTTCACTGCTTCCCGCAGGTCACCGGCTGGAGTTCACCTCCCCTGGCACTGTTCACCTCCCCTGGCACTGTCAGCACATTGCTCCTGGCCACAGAAATTCAGGTATTTAGCGGCTGATCTACTCTTACATCCGGAGTTGGGCTGTCCTTTCCTCCCTCTGGCTACAGTATGACTCAGCTCGTCTCTGTCATTGCACGGGTACCTGGCTGTCGGTTCAAGACCAAAGGCCCCCCAACATTTCTCTCTTATGCTTTGGTGCCTTTTCTTCACGGACAACAGCACCATCCTCTTTGACATCCAGCCTCCCTATGGGCGGCATTCACATCCTCAAAGGGAAGCTGAATCCCATTTTTCAGCTTCTTTCTGAAAATAAAGCTTCACAACACAATATTCTCTTTCTAACCACATCATTCAAATTCCTTGCTGTGCTCCCAAACCTTCCCTTCCAGTTACCAATATGCCTTTTTCTCTAGCCTGACATGTCTTTCAAACTGATGACTGTCCACCCCAAATCCTCCTCTTCCCCTCTTCTGTGTGTGCCATCCGTATGTAAAAATCTCTTCTTCTCCATCCTTTTCTCTCACAAAGATGTCAGGCCACGTACCTCAGCTTCCATGGCTTTTGCAGCTTGTTCCTCTCTCTCTAGGATCTTGGAGACACCAAACCCACTTTGTTTTCAAAAAAAAAAAAAAACCACATTCATGCTGGCTCTGGTTGAATTCATTGAGTTTGGGAGGGATTCTCTCTCAGGATTTGTAGAAAAGTACATTTGAGTTTTGAAGCTTTGATACCAATCATCAGCTAAGATGTATGTACAGACAATCCTCTTTTAATATCACATCTGCACATTCTTTTAAGTCAAAACAGTGCTTTTGTGCAGCATCTCTCACAATACTGAGCTCCCACTAGAGCTTTTAATATTCCCCAATACTCTAGTGCTTTAAGTCTTAAGCTTCACTAAATATTTAGTGACTAAGTATGTGGTGACAAACCAGTGGCTATTATTGGCATCCTTTGATGTCTAATATTAAATTTAAAGCTAAAAAATTCAGTGATTATCCAAAAGCTTTACACTACTGAAAGTTTCAGAACTGCTGATGCCTGCTTAAGTCACAGCCTGTTTCTCTTTCTCTTTTGTTAGTTGTAGAAGTTTGAAACACAAGAAAGGCATTTCTGTATTTCAGTAGGCAAGTGTTTATGGTGCTGTAGTTGGAATCTTATGATTGGCCTTTAAACAATCCATTCTCTCATTACAGGGCCAACCATTCAGTGACCCTAAATGGGTTCTTAGGATGGAGACTCTTAAGGAAGGTTTATTAGACTTGACCTGCCACAAGAAGCTCAGTGCTTCAGAAGGGGTCATACTGCTGAGTGGACTTTTACAGGACACAAACTGACAGTGAGAAAAAGTTTTTTAAAGAGTAAATCCAGGCATGCATATGATCAGTAAGTGAGTTACTATGTTTGTTACTGTGAAGGCTCAGTACTTGCTGATGTACAAATAGGTTG
Organism: Serinus canaria; assembly: GCF_022539315.1. NCBI lineage: Eukaryota > Metazoa > Chordata > Aves > Passeriformes > Fringillidae > Serinus > Serinus canaria. Next base: position 23,385,677 of record NC_066322.1, on the reverse strand, counting down.
TTGACCTTGAGTCTTCAACCTAAGCCTGACTTAAAGTACCATGAAAAAATTTAAGACCATCATTGCTAAATCCAACACCTTGTTAATTTAGTGCTAATGAGTTTCAAAGCACAGAAAAAAACCATAAGCCCTTATAAACTCCAGATTAAAAAAAAAACCAAAAAAAAACCAACCAAAAAACAACAAAGTCACCTGATGACAGTTCTAAAAGAGACAATTTGGCTCTTCAAAGCCAAACTGCTGGGGGCAGGGATGGCTCTTCATAAATAATGCTCTGGGTTAGAGGCTATTTATTGATTTCAGGACCACAAAAAAGCCATTAATAAAACAAGATCACAAGAAGAGCTTAAAATACCTTATGTTCTGAAAAGCTTAAGGGAAACAAACAGCCCATATGTTACAAAATATTTTAACGTAATATACACAAGACTTGGGGGTTTTTGCCCATGAAAGAGACTAGTCTGGAAGCCAGAATCACTGATTTATGCCCGGAACAGGTGTGGATTTCTGACACATTATCTCCTTCCCCACAAACATTCTGACCTCAAAAAACCAACAACAGACACAGGAACCTGACAGTCACTGTCCTGACCCTGTAGTCCCTGGTTCTCCTATTGGGATGGGCAGCATCAGCTGTGGGGATGACCACAGGAACGTACAAGCTCCCTTCCTCTGAGAATAGGACCAAGGCCTGGCAAACTCCTTCTATCACAAGGAACAACACAGTCCAAGCAGGCAAAAAAAATCAGACTTTTTTTTTTGTATTCAAAAAGCAGACTTTTCTAAACTATGTTTATGGGACACAGACACACTCAAAATGATCCTCACCTCTTCCACAAAACCAGCTGGGAAAGTTGCAGGAGCTCAAATACACTTGGTAATATTTTTTCTGGTAAAACAGCAGGCAGAAATGGGAAATCTGCCACTCAAAGGAAGCAGATTTGAAATTATCTGTTCTGATTAGTACTCTGTGTACTTCTTGGAAAAACGGGAAGGGGAGAAGGGGAGACTCTAAGCACTATCTGTATGCAGGACAGAATTTGCTTATTTCTCCTGACACTGGTTTCAGCTCTGCTGTATTGCTTCATGTCACAGGAGCTTCACAAGAAAATGACTGGATATAAATCTCAGGGCAGTTTTAAAAGCCTTTAAAATACCAGCATGGATGCTACATCAAGCCAACTTCTTATATTACTGCCTTTGATCCCAAAGGAAAAAAATAAACATAACAAAATACTATGAAAGTTACAGGCATCTCCTGCAGACCTGGCCACAGCTGCAACAGCTGCACTGATTCCAATGAAGTGAGGACATTTTTTATCAGCTGGGGACTTGGCCTGATTAAGGTGAAGGCACTCAGCAGCATGTCAAATCAACTGTGTGCATTTAAGCCCATTTTACTTACCATTAAAGCCTTAGTGCTTTGAAAAATATTACAAAGCTGTAATTCTTGCAGAAAAGCAATTAATTTCTCATCTGGCCAAGAAAGCAATACAGAAATAAGACCCAAACCAACATTCCTTTAAGTTCAGAGGAAGTTCTGCTGACTTTGAGGGACCTTCACCAGTCAAAATAACATAACTACTTGTTTGGAGACCTGAGATAGGTTCCTAACAGCAGAAACGAGCCATAGTCCAGTCTGAAACAACTGTTAAATGTTCAGCTTCTCAGGCCATAAACTGAGATCCTTGTTTCTGCACCAAGAATCACCTGATACGGGGCCACAGCTGGTCAAATTGTTTTTACAGGTCAAGAAAAGAGGAAGAGTCAACATAAGGAAGAGTGTTATTTCAGATGACCCAGGCAGACTAGTTCAATGTTTAGTTTGTTGTTTTTTGTTCTTTTTTTTTTCTTTTTCAAATATAATGAGAGCAGCCAATGCTAGAAGTTAATATTGTAACAATTCCTGTGGAATTCAGCTCCCTGGACGGCTCCGAAGTCCATGAGCAGCCCTCCCCAACGCCTCCGTGCTAGCCTCACTTACCCCCAGCCACCTTGCTCCTTTGTTGGCAGCCTGCTGAATCTGCACTTTTTTAAGGGTGACATTGTAGACAGCTCCGTCTTCTACCTCTTCACCCCCATCCTGAAATGTGGTCTGCCAGGAAAAGGAGAAAGAAAAATAAGATGAAAAGGAACGTTCTCCCCCTTCTGCTGACCACAATCAGTCCCAGGTGCTCTGCTGCTCCAGGCAGAGCAGAGATGGGCAGCACAAAGTAAACACGGCAATCAAAGCAATCCAGGATACCCTTAGGTTGAGGGAACACTGGAGATATTCTTGGCAAGCTGTCCTTTCCTGTGGTATCGAGGTACCCGGACTTTCCATTTAACTGTTTTTCCCAGACTAGCACATATTTTAAATAGTTGCATAAAGTCTTCTAAGGAAAGAGGTTGGTTTTGATTAGCAGCCGTCTATTTCCTTCCCCCCCCCCCTTTTTACGGCAATTAATCTCTTTGGCCTTTCATTGAGAGAAGGATTCGCACTTTTAAAACTGCTGAATTACTTCGGCACTCAGCCTTGAATCTTTGAAGCTACAGAGCATTTAAAACACAACGACATTTTCACTCTCTTGAGAAAGAGGGATCTGAAGCGCTTGTGATTTGCTCTTCCAAAAAGCTTATTATTCAAGAACAAGAAAAAAAAACCGAGCAGCTTTAGAGCCGGGGGAAAGCGGCGGGTGGGGAGGGGGCACAGCATATCCCGGTACCAGGCACGGCCGGCATCGGACACGGCACCCCGGCACCGGGCACAGCATCGCGGGAAGCGGGCACGGCACCGCTGGCACTGAGCATCGCCGGGCAGCGGGACCAGGGCAGGGCAGGGCAGGGGACGGGATGGCCGGTTACCATTTTCGCTCTCCACAGCAGTTTCATCCTCGGTGCCTTGCCGGGCGCCGGGTCGGACGCGCCGCACTTCGCCCGCCGCGGGCCGGGCCGAGCGGAGCCGAGCGGCCCCTGGGCTGCGCGGGAGGGACGGGCCGGGGGAGGGACGGACAGACGGACGGACGGGCAGGGGGAGGCGGCCGCGCCTGGCGCCGCCTCGGCCCGGCCCGCGCAGAGTTTCAGGGTTTCCTGTTGATGGCCCCGGCGGAGCGCCCGGCCCGGCCCGGCCGTGCCTGCGCTGCCCCGGCAGCCCCCGCTCCGCGTCCTGCCCGGCTCCCGGGGAAGCGCCTCCTCCTCATCTCCCTTCCCTTCCCCTCCTTCCCTTCCCTCCCTTCTCTCCTCTGCCGCTGCCCGGGTAGGGCGCCGAGGAGCAGGGGCGATCTTGGGTCAGGTGTCCGGGCTGCCGTAAGGAAGGAATTTTAAGCTGTGCTTAACTGTAAAAACTTACTTCTGCCACTTGGGAAGTAAAGCAATGAAAGGTTTTAGTAAGCCCTGCCCGGCAATCGCCGACTTAGTCCTCACTTTTATTCTGTATCGCTCACAAAGAAGCCCCCATGAGCCCCTGTGTGGATGCTCTAGCTGTAGGCAGCTGCATGCTGACACGACGATCTCAAGACACCCTAAAACCCCACTAACTTCGTTGCCTCCTGAGCTGTCGTTAATTACCTATATTTTTGGGACTTAAAATAAGGATGATTCACGTGCACAAATTCCCGTGCAAGGCAACGAAAGTGCCAATAATTGAAACAGAGCTCAGACCTCGCAAAGCCCCACGCTAACCTCCAGCATGTTCCTGGTTTTATTTCCAGCAGTGTTAGTACCTGAGGAGCATCTCAGGCTCGGGGGCTGTCAGCACTTCTACCTCTTAACATGAGAAACCAAACGGATGCCGGGAACATTATTTTCAGCTACGAAACCAAGACTGAGCTGTGTGGTCACAGGTGCCCTGATCTGGTCACTTGCCAGGCTGTGCTTTTTGTTTACGTGTGTGATCGTGAAGTGGTGGGCAATAAACAGACATCAATAACCTGACTCAAGTGTACTGCACCAAATAATTGAAGCGTAGATCTCCCAGAGTCCTGTGGCTTCTCCTGTAAAACTGCAAAGAACATTCGTAATGCTTTAGATTTTGCAAACCACTCTTCCACATCGTAATTTTAATGTGCAGAAAGCAGAGTGCATTGAACCCCTCGTGGCCAGCCCAGCACGTGTGTGAGTACCTGCAGAGCAAATTGCCATTGAACAGGACCAACATACCAGCATATGCAAATGCATATCCAGCCACAAGAAATGCAACACCAGAGCAAAAAATTTACTCTGAAATAAAAGCTTTTTTTTGGTGAGATTATGTCCTGGTGCTACAGTACATGCACTACCATCACTTTGGATGGCAGTCACAGAGCAATGGCACTCACTCTGATTCTTTACTAAAAGAAAATGCCAGTGAGTTAATACAGTGGGAAGGAGCTCCTCTATTTGATTCAATTTAGCTTCTCGTGAATCACATGTTTTGGACTGGATCCCTACAGAATACCTTATGGACAGACAAGCTCAGGACTTTCCATTCAAGGCAGAGCAAAGCCCTCTCAGAAGGGATGTTCCTGAATCCTCTTGGCCACTGACAAGTGACAGAGAGAACCTCCATGGGGAAGGAGCAGCAGATGACCTCATACAGTTTAGCAAGCAGCAGAAAGCTGCCATTTTTATTCATTGGATTTGCCATTAGTCATGAACAGAGTTAGATTTTCTTCACAGATTATTTTTAGGGAGATACAGTGCCCAGACTTTTAGAAGCATTGAATTGTTTAGATTGGAAACAACCTCTAAAATCACTGAGTCCAGTCATGTCACAGTGAAAGGTTACAGAAGGGGCAGTAATCAGACATTCTATTGATAACTGTCTGCCTTGGGAAAAGGATATTTCAAAGCCCCTAAAAATCTGCCTTATATGCGCAAAACCTGATTCTTTAATACTGGAAAAGACAAAAAGCATATGTAACACTTAATTACATTTAAAGTCCATCATATAGTGTACAACCACTTTTTTTGAGACCAAGAGACAGAGTCTGAATGCACAGGAAAATATGCACAGGAAGACCAACCAGGCTCTGATTAATCTAAAAGATGTTCTGTAAAGATTTCAAGGACAGAAGGAAGCTTGAAAATGAGGAAGAAGAATCTGCAACTCAGTTTAGTAGAACTGCTGGTTTGCTTTTTTAGCAGACTTTAATCACAAAACTGATCTACGCCAATGAACCATGCGGTCAACACTGTGTTAAACATTTGGTACTTTCCAAATCATGTTCACATGCAATAACTACATTCCTGCCATAATCTAGCCCTGTGCCTGCCCTTTTTACCAAAGCAGAATTGTTCCTCTAATATATCTGAGCACTTATTCCCTCCCACTCACAACCAGAGAGAAGCACAAATCCACTTGTGAATGCAACTTTGCACTTCTCACAGTGAAATGTTATATAAGAAAATACTCTGAGGTCTGGAAAGCTCTCAGACTGCAGATCATTGACCACTTACAACCCAACAAGGACTGGCCAACTGTGCATAGAGAAATAAGGTAGCGGCAGAGTGATGATTTTCCCTGGGTTTCAGCTGTTGCTGCAGCTGGCACACAGACGCCTGCATGGGAAGGCAAAGCACAAGATCTATAAAGCAGCTGGAAATAAAGAACAGCTCTGACTGCCCCTGCTCAGGGCCTGACAGGAGGAGAGGAGGAAACAGAAGTCAGATACCCAAATATGGAAAATATTTGGGAGAGCAGAGGAAAAGGAGAAAGCAACAAGGTGATGTAAGAATGATCCCTGATAGCTTCTCCAGCAGAGAAAGAAATCACACAGCCTAAAAGGACAAAGCTATGTATCTGAGGTGTGCATGCAGCTCACTTGCACTGGGCAAGGATGTTCCCTGGGAGCTGGGGGAAAACCACACCACTGTCTCTTTTTTAAGTTAAGCCACAGTTTCAAGGTCCTTTCAAATGGCAGCACCAGGCCAAGCCATTTCCACCCCTTGGTGCTTGAGTAGGCCAGGAGCCAGAACTGGTTGTGTGTTGGTTATGCAAGACACTTCCTAGTAACCATGTCTTTGTAGTCAACACCTCTGTAGTATTACCTTTCTCTCCAAAGCAATGCCACCTTAAGGGTATACCTAACTGTTAAGAGAAGAAGTAAATTCCATGGGACACTCTGTTCATTCCATAGGAGATACAAGAATCCATCATATAGAATAAAGCCTGTCCAAAGTGACACCCCTGCCATGGATAATGCCTTTGAAGTGAGTGCCTACAAAAGAAAATAAATACTGTTTCTATTAAGACTGTCTCATTGATTGTTATTCATCTGGTTTCTTTAAACCATATTTAGTTCTTGGTTCTTGCTTCCTGTTTATGGCACATGCTCTCAGTTTGATAACTAACAGGTGCTGTGGCCTACAGTTCTGGAGACTGAAACTAAAAAAAATCATATGCAGGTGAACCAGAAAAGCTAGATAATGCAGACACTGTAGAAATCCAAACACCAATCAGTTTTATATAGTGTTTCTCTGACAGCCTGCTCTGACATGTGGCTTGGCAGCAAAGAGCTCTCCACCACAGACACAACAGGAGCTTTACCTGGGAGTGTTCCTTTACATTGTGCACACCCAAGTTGCAGCTTCCCACTCCATTACACAGTCAGTTTGTCATTTGCTGCCTTAGAGCTGCTTAATATTCAGTGTACTGCAATCTCCTGAAGGTCCTTTTTGGCACAAAGCACCTCACAGGCACATATCTCACATTTCCATCAGTACAGGCATGCTCTGCATGTGCTGCAAGGTGATGTAGAAGGGAGCAGAGGTGAGCCAGGTCTCCCACCTGCCTCAGCTGGGATTAGTAAACTTGGTTAAATATATTCTTTAAATGACTGAGATGCACTATCATTACACATCAGTCAGTCAGAAAAGTTGTTAGAATCAAACATTGAATTTCTGTTACAAACTACTAACTAATCAAAGTGAACAAAATGCTGCATTACACACTGTATGACTGCTTTTTGACTGTCTGCAACCTTTGCAAGCCTCACCCTGTGCAAAAGGGAAAGCTCTGCTCCCCCTTCACTCTGAAAGACATGACAATGCAGTTGCAGCTCAGTAAAGAACCAGACACACAAGTCCATCATAATCTGTCTTCCTGGACACCAGAGCTAAACAGAAGCCTCCAAGTAATTGCAAATATTAACCAGCTTCATTGTAACATGCCAGAGGAAATGCATCAGAGCTCCCATACATAAAACTAAATTAATGTTTCATAAGGCTGCATAATTAACTATGCTAAGTCAAAAACTGATGTAGTTAAGGAAGCACATCCAGCCATCCCTGACCCTCTGATTTCACATGTGATTGCAGTTAGATAGGCATGCACTGTTTCACAGGCTGTGCTGTCCAAAGAGACATAATCTCAGATCTGGGGGGCATATCTCCTTCAGGAACAGTGAGTCCCTGCACTCCCATTGGGAAAGCCTTCAAAGCAATGCTGGGTGTAAAGCCAGGGGCACATGGCTGGGCAAGTGCAGCCCTGCTGTGTGCTGGGGAGGAACAGCAGTGTACTGTATCCCTGAGCCTCTGCCTCCAGAGGGGTGCAAGTAGTGCCTGTGTGCCTCAGAGTCTGGGTTTAGCTCTGTCCCCACTCACTCTGGGCTCCTTGGAAATGACCTGCAGGAGCAGAGGCTGCAAGTCCTGGAACTCAACTTTCAGTTTCACAGACCACTAAACACCCAGAAACTTTTTGTAAACCGTAAGTGCTTGGAGAGGTCTCATGTTCTTGTTCCATGCCCACATGATCCTGCAGCTTCAGAGCAATATCTTTCCCTAATTTTATGCTGCACAGCTCCTCAGTTGCTCACAGTAAATCCTCTCTGCTGTACATTTCAGCAGCTTTGAAAGAAGAAACAACACCCTGGAGTGCATGCTGAGAACATTGTTTTCTGAGACTCACAACTCAGTCAAATCAAAGCCAAAACTAAGACACTTCATAGTTATGGCTATTTCAATGCCAGATTTTAGCCCACAGGCCTCAGCTACTCACACTGCAGAGCTGCTCAGAAGAAGGCAGCAAAAAGTCTTTATGGACAGGAAAAATAGTTTTCCACTCTCCTCATATTCACAAATGGATGAAATGTTTTCACTCAAACTTTCCAAAAAGTTCACCTTTGAGCAGAGGCCAAGGGCCTTATTTGAACAATTTTAAAACTCTCTGCAAAGAATAAATACTTAATCATATAAAAAGGCACTGCTCAATTACAAATTTGACTGTGGGTAACTCTCCTGACATCAATTTCATTGTCATGGGACCTGAATCAATCTCAGTGCTTACACAGAACTAAAAAAAAAAAAATTATCCCTGCCTTCTCCAACAAAAGTTATGGAAGACTGAGAACAGAAGGCTAATATATCCAGCAATCATTTCATCTATACAAGAACACAACAGTGCCATAACAGAACACACCAAAATGCCTAAGCCAAAATCTTCTTGTCACATATAAAATAAATCAAATTACTCTCACATTGTTACTTGAAAGATTGCCTTCACTGTGTTTCAGATCTCTTCTTCTGCACCTAAGTCAGGTTTAATAATTAAATTGGCCGTTGCACAAACATGTATTGGGTTGATTTAGCACAATGCTGATTTTCCCTCATTGCTCCCTTAGGCTGATTCTCCATAGGCTGATCTCTACACAGGCTGATTCTCATAAGAAGCCTCATACTTTCAATACATTTACAAATTTATCATTTATATTATTGGCTAGTTAGTACTCAATTCTCCTCCTCATTCCCAAATTACTTGCCATGGTTCCTCTTCTTTTTGAGCAAGCTTCAGTTTCCAGAAATGTAAATTTAAGAATTTGATTAAATGTATTCTCAAAACTTCCCTTCTGCCCTGTTTCATTTTGCTTTGATTACAGATATACTACTTTATGCCTTTTATGGCCCTGTTACAGTACGTTTAAACAGGATAAATCTCTGTTGGCTATAAGGATCTTCATCTCCTAATTCTGGCACAGTGTCTTTTTCATTTTTCCTCTTAAAAGAGAAATATTTCCTCCCCTAGAAGCCTGTATCACTCTGGTATTCTTTAGTCCAAGCACTCCCCAGAAGACTCTGGGCTCATTAATGATATAGGAGTGTCTGCTGTTTGGGATACTGGGAGTGCTTCCCCTTCTGTCTGGGGCCCCTGTGCCTCTGAGCAGACCTTTGTCAGTGAGCTCTGTATTTATATCTAACTAGCTCAAAGCCCAAGGACTTGGTCCCTCCCACCCATTGGGTTATAACCAGATGGCAGCATGTCTTAGGTTTGACTCACTCCCTTCATGCACACAATGGGTAAATGAAGAGTTTGAATTTCAGTGCTGTTCCTACAAAAAATCCTACTGCTTGCATTTTCTTGACCTCTAAGATTAAAATAAAAGGGATAAATTAATCATAAAACCATTATGATATTTGCTTTTTAAGTCTAAATGATCCATATTAAATTTAAGAATTATGTCTCCCCTTTATTGTGGGACATGTTTCAGGATACTCAGAAGTTTCTAGACCCCAATTAAGGATCCTGATGAATGCCTGTCATGTCAGAGAGATCTTCTGGATGCTGGAGATGGTTGCACACCATGGACAATTTTCTCAGCCAGATCTAAAACAGTCTTGCAAGCTTTTTACTGACTCAAAATTTTTCCCAGCACTCAGGCAACAGTAAGCCAGAGTTGTCATGCTTTCTCCTCTTCACTGGGCTAAAAGGGAAATAATTGAAGGGAAGCATCAATTCATCTTATCTATAGGTCTCTTGATTTTTTTAATGCTACATTCATTCTATCTGATTTCACCAAATCCTACAAAGATTTTATAGTCCTTCTACAGAGCCCAGGAGGCCCTACTAAATCAGACTCCTGTTAAATTAGAAAGCTTCTCCACAGCTTTCTTTTGAGCGGGGAGGAGCCACAAACAAGAGGATTGTAAACAAATGTGTAACAGATAACTCTATGAATAGATATAGTGGTCCCTTTGCAACATGATGCTTTTTCATCATACATACTCCTCAAACAATTAAAATTGCAGGGTTTTACTTACTACTGCAGCCTTGTACCCTGGAATCTCTAAATCAGAAATTGTATCTTTTGAGTGCAGTGCAATCAATCCAGGTTTGGGGAAACTGAGGGTTGGGGGTTTCAGGTTACTTTTTTCTTTGATTAGTTTTACCTCCTTCATCTCTAAAATATCCTACAGTCACATAAAACAGTCTGTACAACAGTGACTTGCCTTCTTCAGCTTCCATGAATCTTCCTCAGGGGAGTTGTTCTTTCATCATCTAAAAACTCTCCAGCAAGTTCCACCCCTGGAGAAGAAATTCTGTAACTGTTTGAAAACCAGACAAAGGCAGTTTTAAACTGCAGACAGCAACACATTTACTTCTAATTTCTGTTTTTTCTCTCTCTCATGAGACACAGCAGTTGAGTAAAGTCACAACACAGATGAGGAAGAGGCTCAGTCATGTCCATCAGATGCTGTGCCAGCCACACACACCACAGCACTCTGCTTTAATAAATAAGTGCTAAACATGTTTATGGAAGTGGCCTGTTTTGCTTGGGGAGGCAAAAATGCCTTTATCAGCATAAGTCAACTCCCACTTTTTCCCCTTCTGCTGCTGTGACTCTTGTCTTCTACCTACTGCAGACTCTGAGCTTTCCAAAGCTCACATTCCTACCCATTAGATCAGTAAAAATGCAGCATTAAGACTTCCTTTTTCATTCACTTATTTTATACTCACTTTTAAGACCCCTCAAAACTCAATCTCACTTTTTGACTCTCCTTATTTTCATTTTAGAATCTTTTCATCTCTACTGGTGCTTCCTCTCACAGATCAATGCCTACTAGAAGCTCCCCAAGGATAAAGGCATTGTCTATCCTAACACTATATTCTTGGTATCCATTTCAAAATTATACACCCAGCTTTGAGGTGCACCTTTATCCTGATGCCAGAAATGCAACAATGGGACAGAACCAATATTTCCTTTACTAACAGATGTTTAAAAAATGCCCAGCCCTTTTTGAGGCATATCCCTAGTGATTTATAAATACTTGCTTCTGTTGGTATTTACCTTCACACTTTGCCCTACATCCTTCCCCTTGTTTGTTCTGCCTCTGTTCTGCCTTTTGGTTTCCATGCTGTGCTCTGAGACAGACTCCTGCCCACTTGCAGATGTTCCAGGACAGGGCACAAACCCTCCCTATGACCTTTGGGTGCTGTTACAGTGCAAGGACAGATTTTATGATGGATCTCTCAAGTCCAACATCCAACACTCCTGCCACTGGTGCCGCTGGGATGTAGAGTAATAGAGCACAACTCACCTTGAACAAATGATCAACCCTTATAAAAATGTTGTGAATTTCTGGGAGCAGCACCTTCCAGCTAAAAAGAAATCCCTCTTGCTACTTGGCTGCTGCTGCTGTCATCCATCTGTCACTTCCTTGAAGTGCTGCTGGTGACTTCAGCAGATTCACTTGCAAGGGAAAGGTGACAGGATTAGACCCACAGGCTGTAAACACTTCACTCCCCTCTGGGATCACCTGGCTTTATTATTATTGGCACAATGTGCTCAGGCAGCAAAGACATTCATTTAAGGATACTTGTTTCTATTTCCAGCTCTATTACATCTATTTTTGTTTGAACTTATTTAAAGGCAACATTATCAACCCAGGAACAAAAGTCAGGAAGGAGATGGAAGCCCACAATGTTCTAGACAATGACAGGAAACAACCTGTGTTTTGACAGTTCCCCCAATTCTCTTCCAGATGATCTTTACCAGAGAATTAGACAAAGTCCAAAAAGCAAAATAAAACCCAAAACCTTGTGAAGAGGAAATCCTCTTGTATAGGTGCTAACAGAGTGGAAAATTTCAGAGAAAATTCAGGTCTAGCATCTAGCCTAGTGACAACCTACTTAGCAAACTCAAACCCTATCCATTGTACTGGGATGACATACTTGCATTTCTAAGGTTTTACAGAAAGACTTCCTCAACAAAACCCAAGACCTTTAAAACTGGCCAAAGTTGAACACTGTTATGCAAAATTGTAACAAAAGTTGGCGCAGAAGCCACTGTTTTGTTCTGTGGAGATCAGCTGGAAACACAGGAATAAACAGGATGGAAGAGCCTCTTTTCAGGGGCATATTATAAACAGCAAATTAATTGTGCAATATGTTACTATGCTCAGGGAGATGAGCTGGACTGGAAATCAAAACCTAGAGTAGATAATCATAAAATGTGCATTAAAAACCATTAAACCACACACCAAAAAGTCAAAGGAATGTTAAATTCTTTCACTTTGGGTTATAAGATGAACACTGAGAGATCCATGGAGGAACATTTCTGGTAAAGTTACTCCATACTTGTCCATAGCTGAATTGTCAGGACATATATATGCACTAGATAGGCAACTTCTTCAGTCCTGGTGTACCCACACTTGCCTTCTGCATTACAGGGATTTTGCTCAAATCCTCAAAAAAAATGAGCTTAAACATACAGTCTTTCATTCATAAATCAGTTCTGACCTGAAGCCACCTTGCTAGAGAGGCCTATGCAAACTGCAAAGCAAGTCTTTGGCAATAGTGCAAGAACACAAGAAAGAGTCAAATATTACAAAGTAATACAGAAGTACAAATAAAGTGGTCACCAGTGCACTGAGGAATGGAATGAAATATCCAGTGCATTCCCCATCCAGCACCAGACAGCATCAGGTCCCAGAATGTGAGATTTGTCCTGGATTAAACCTGCAACAAGAAGTGAAATGGCTCCACATCTTCCTCTTTCCCCAAATACATGTCAATCATTCTTTATGGATTGTTTTCTAAACCTTTCCTTTGCAAAGCAAAAAGAAAGCAAAGAAGCCACAACCTTATCTTTTTTCCTAAGAAAAAAAGAGAATTTAAGCTCCAGGCGCGCAAGCAGCCAGCCGTGCATTCATCACCACAACGTGGCATGATGTGTCACTTGAGAATCTGGCACCCACTTAAGAAAAGGAATTCTGCTTATTTTTGTTCCACTGGCTAGTCCAAAACCAAGTGCAAAGTTGCATAATCTCTCCAATTCTGTTGGAGAAATAACAGGATAACCAAGATCCACAGAAGAGGGAAGAAAAAAAAAAGGAAAAAAACTCCCAGCCCTCTTTTCTGGATAAGATGTTATAAATTAAGAAGCAAGGGTTCTGTAGAGAACCCTTACTCTCCCAGGCAGGATTCTTGGTCTTCCAGACTTCATGCATTTCTTTCCCTCTCTCCCTTCCTCCCCCAACCCTTGATGACAGTATTTGGCAGGAACTTCTAATTTAAAAAAAAAAAAAAAAAAACAAACACCAGACTGCCTTTGTGCTACCCCAACAAACCTCTCTGGGGAAATGATGTTCTTTGCTCAGCAATTCCTGTTCAGCACAGAATGCTAGCACGAGGAAAGCAGCTGGAGTGACTTCCTATTCTCCATTCAGGCCTGGCAGCCTCAGAACAAAGCCTTACAAAAAGAGAGGCTGAAACCAGCAGAGAATCACTGACAAAGAAGTGCACAAGGAACTCTGGTAAGATGTTATTTCCAGCACTCTCACAGCAACGCAGGACTCAGTAACAACCTGAGCCACCAGAGGCCTGGAAAAGCCAAGGGATGGTTGTGGATAATTCTGTGGCTGCAATCCCAACAGCTGCCATGCAGGCACGTAAGGATATTGTCCAGTTTCATCTGAACACCAAGAGATTTACTGCAAATCCCTTTCCACAAGCAACTCTAACAATGCAGCTATCGCCACATCTCCCAAGCCTTCAAGATTGTTTTGATGGACATCACTTATTTTCCTGAGAAACATAATGTCTGTTTACAAGTGCATGGAAAGCCAAAGCTTAACCCAAGGATTACAGACATTAAATCCTCCTATTCTCAAGCAGACTGCTCCCCAAACTTTAATTTGAAAATCCCTATATTACTTGCTAATTTCCTTATGGTTAAATACCAACATCCAAAGCATCTGAGATCACAGCTGAGTTCTGGAAGAGACCCAAGAGTTAAATCCCCAGGGAAGTAAGGCAAGGCTGATAATTGGGTTCAGACAGGGATATATATTTGGGGTTTTATGACAGTGATACTGGATAACACTCCAGCCTTGCATTTTCCCCTCTTTTTCATCTTCACTAATTTCTTCCTTTTAAGAAAAGGTGACCTTTTGCCTCTCATCACTAATCAGATCTAGATAACACTAAATAACCTTTGCAACAGCCTGGCTACTGAAGGTTTAGTGAGGGGGGAGAAGAGAACAGTGTTGCACCTCCAAGGCAATTTAACTCAAATTTGAAGGTCTGGCCTTTCCTGAGGCTGTGTCACCACAGCACTCTCACGATTGTATCTCCAGACAGGATGGGTCCCCTTCCTCCTCTCCCACCTCCCTTTTCTTTAATCACCATGGATTTCCTTCCCTGTAACCTTGTTGCCAGCTCTTAGCCTACTCAGTGGACAAATGACAGATTCCTCTGGTTCAGGCTGCAGTTGAGGGAGGAGGAAAGCAGTTCCTCTAATAGTATTTAGACAAGAAGGATGGAAAAAAACAATCCAAAGGAACATTCAACTCATTAAATGTTGATTAACATAAAAATACATTAAAGGAATGCCCTGCATGTAACATAGAGGGCATTAATGAACTTGTTCCTACATGTTTAATCAAAAGTCTTAAGAAAATACGTGTATCACATCCATGTTATGACTAGTTCCAGGAGCAGCCCTCACCCAGAGCAATCCTATGGCAGCAAATCCTCTGCCTGTGCTAACCTGCCCTCTCTAATCTCTGTTGGTCTCTGTGCTCATACAAGAACAGAATACACCACCCAGATTAAACACAGATATTAAACAGGTATGCTAAAAAAAGAGAATCCACAGCAAAACTTAATTACTCTCCAGGGGAGGGAGACAGCAGGGACTATGGAATCCCTTCTCAGGACATTATTGTGCTGCTGGAAAAGTATCTAATCTGGGTCACTGTTTTGCCTTTTCCTGCTCAATTATTTGAGGAATTGTTTTACAGTCTCCTTTGAAGTAGGTATTCAGGCCAGCAACAGTGCAAAGTGGGGAAAAGGCTATCTTCAAAAATGGTTAATGAAGACCAAAAGGGAATCTTTGCAGTTTGTCATGTTTTCACTGCAAATAAAGGTGCATTACAGCTGGGAGAGGATCTACACAATGATGGCTCAAAAAGGCTCTCAGATAATGGATTATGAACATACTTTGGTTTTAATCCTCCATCTTTCACCCATAAACCAGAGCAGTAAACCCTGAACCTCAGTACTCCCTGCCCATGGCAGGCAGCTGGAACGACATGACCTTTAAGGTCCCTTCCAACCCAAACCATTCTGTGACCCTCTGACAGTCTGTTTACCTCCTGCAATTACTTTCTTGCTCTTAAGCCAATTTCCAGCAGAAAAATGCCAGCAGTCCCCAAGCTACAGCCACAGCTACAGCTGCATTGCAGCTTCCCAAGCTGAGGCAGCTTTGGTGGAACATGTGACATATCCCAAATTCCTCCTCTGTTGAGGAGGTGGGTGGTCCTGCAGGTAGGGCTGATACAGGAACACATTTTCCCACCTACTGTTTTCCTCACAATAAGGGGGGTGGTGGGTCTAATTTTTGTTTATGTGTGTGTGTCTATTTTTTTTTTCCAAGGGCTGCTATTTTCTATTAAGAGGAACCTCACAAAGCTGTGTCATTTCCTAATTAATAATAGGATAATTATTATCTACACAGGCCAACTTAAAAAAAATATTTATACTTTAGAGCAGTCTTTTCACTTTGTGATTCAGTATCTTTGTTAATCTACAAAAGGTCATGTAGAATGGGGCAAGTGAAATATAGAACATTGCTGCCCAGCAAACAGAGGTTCTTTCATGGAATCATGAAATGGGTTGGAAGGGACATTAAAGATCATCTCATTCCACCCCTGCAGGGACATCATCCCCTATCCCAGGTTGCTCCAAGCCCCATCCAACCTGGCCTTGGACATTTCCAGGGATGAAAGGGATGCAGGAATGGGATATAATCACTTAGAGTCACTTGGAAAGGGGAACATGGGCAGCAGAGAAATACCTGCAAAGCGTTGGCCTGGTTTTTGGTACATAAGCAGCAAGGCAAAATGAAAACTCCAAAACATCCAAATATAACAAACTGTCTGAAGAAAAACATTCATTAATTCAAACACACAGCAACTACTACATATATGTAGGGAAAGGAATACATCTTCCCTTCACCTGTGCAGTCTGACTCCAGACTTCAGAGCAAAGCTGGCAGAAGCAGATCAAACCCAAATTCCATAGTTATGCAAATGAGGATCATACCTGCAGCAGCCATAGAACAGGGGCTGCCAGACCCTCAGCTCCTGGGCAGGACTTGCCCACCATGGGTACTTCATAACTCAGGCAGGTCTGAGAGTCTCCAAATGCCTGAAAATGGGCACATGGAGCTGCCCTACACATATCACAGGAGTTGGAGTGAATTCCCCTCCTCCATACTGGATCCATCACTGTATTCAACCATGCCATAAAAGAAAAAAGTTGGCTTTCCTTCCTCTTAAAAAGGGACATAGCAATACCCTGAAATCACATGGCTTCCAGGCAGCTTCCCAAGCACACTTTATTTTCATTGACTAAAGTAATGCACAACAATGGCAATTGAAAGCAGATTTTCCTACACTATAAAAAGTCGTATTCTATTAGAAAATAGCAGGTCTTAAATCATGTTATTTAGCCAACACCCATCTCTGCATAGTGAAAGAAAATGGGGTATCTAGATAGAAAAATATGAGTAGTGTGGGATGCCCAGGCTCACAGCATCCCCAGCATCTCTGGGTGTTCCCAAAGTACACCAAACTCTGCCTTCTCTTTTTTCTTGACATACAGCCAGCACTTTTCAGTTTGATAGGAATCACCAGGCAGTTGCTCTGGAATCACCTGGCAGTTGGTGGTGTAATTACTGCCCTGGTAATCAGGATTTGCCTGGTTTACTCTGTGAGCAGTCACAGCTCACAGTGGGTTTTCTGCCAGCACAGCTCTCCTCATTCCTAGAGAAGAGCCTGAAGAGACAGGTGGAAATGTGATCAGATTTGGACTGAACATTGGTGCAATATTCTACATGTACAAGGCTCATAGTTCACACCAAAATTAAAAAACCCTTTACTGTCTGTCTCATAGCACTTAGGCCAGTAATTGGTAAAACCTTCCCTGGTCCTGTGCTTCTGGAAACCATCCAAACTCCACTGATCAGCATGGAAGCAAATCTGTGTGCACACTTATCATTTGATCCCAAATCTTAAATTATTTTCTGAACTGATATTTTCTAGGAATAAAATATATCTCTTTGAATCCCAAGAATCATCTTCCTTTTAAAGGAAAAGAAGATGAAGCAGAATATTTTTTTAATATATATGTTACATATGTGTGTGTGTGTGTGAAATCTATATGTTATGTGCAGTATAGGAAAGGTCTCATCTCCTTCCATCTCTAAACTTTCATTTTCTTCCTCCATATTTCCAATCTGTAAACACAGGCTCTTGGCAAGCTCCCTGGCTCTTTCTTAGGGCAAGAGGAAATCTGTCCAATTGTTTGACAAACAAAGCATCCTGATAACATTTTATAATTAATATGTAAGAATTTCTCTGCCTGTAATCTCTGGTGTGGCCACACTCAATAGAATGGGATTATTTTTTTTCTTTTAATAATCAAAATCCTGGGTTATTTCTGTAATTTTTCTTTATGATTTTTGCTGTCCTAAAATTTAACCTGGTTACCCTGTCTATGGCATGTAAATGTCCTTATTTGTCATTTCCCTTAGGGACTGCTTGCTGCTCTATGGGTTTCAATTCTACTCTTAATGGACAGAATTCTACTCTTTTAATTCTACTCTTAAAAGACACAAAAGGGAAAAACACTTCTTTTTAGGCATATAGAAAGGGAAACAATCAAGAAAATGAAGCCCTGGAAAAATCTCTGGAAGTGAGGTGATAATTCCAATAACTTTCAGGCTAAACAAGCCACATGAGGCAAATTTACTGGAATGGTTTTGTGAAGGTCTGACTTTCACAGGAGCTCAAGCAGGAAACATTCCCAGCTCAGGACCTAAAACCTGGCTGATCTTTATGGTCCCTTGGCAGAGTGCAGAGCACCAGGGCCCTGCTCCAGGGCCAGGAGCAGCGCTCTTGTGGCATGAGATACCCCATATCCTCCTGTGTTCAGTGAGCTGGAGAGCAGGCAGTGTGGTTCAAATGGTCTGGATATGGTGGACAGATCTTGCTTCTTCCCTCATATCCTTTGTTTCTTATTTTTTAAACCTTAGGGCTGCACAGGAACGTCAAGTCTCCGGCTCATTACAGGACCATGTGACTGCTCTGGACTTTGAACTCAGATAAACTCCCTTCTGAATGAAAACGTGTAAAATGCTTCCAGCAGAGATTATTTTGCACCAGGCTGTACTAAGAAATGCAGCAGAATTTCAACAGTCATATTTCAGAGGCACGAAAGAGAGGAACCATCCTTGTCCTGAGTGCAGCATTTGGGGGATGCTCCAGAGCACACCTCCCTTTACCCCCACACTCACAGGAACACTTATGCCAGCTTGTGGAAGCAGATCAAGGTTTATTTTGGGGAATAAAACATCCTGATTCCATCTAATCACACATCAGCTTCTGTCTAATCAATGCACACAATTTTGCTTCCAAAAGCCATCTTCAGAAATCCCAAAACCACACATTGACATCAGTAAAATCACATCCAGACTGGCCACGTTGGGATGGATCAGAATTTCTGCATGCTTTTTAGCCTGGAGAGATACCAGAGTTTATCTAATATTTGGATAAAGAAAAAGAAAATCCCAGGCCTGATCATTAGGGTGTTTTTCCCTAGGTGCAGACCATATGGTTTAGACCCTGGCTCACTTTCAGACAGAGTCATTAGAGACTGTTTTCCCTGTGGTTTTCACTGGATAAAGCATTCCTCTTCAGTTCCTCCTGCGAACATTTGTACTTTGTCATGGGGCACTAATCAGTACCTCCTGCCCTCTGCCCCAGACAGGCATTTTAGCAAAAAGTTAAATAATTTCTTAAAGGTAAAATTATATCCCAGTCCCCTCCAAATATAGTTGGGAGGGGCAGAGATAGAATTATAATTTTAAGCATAATTGGAGAAATAGAGAGAGATGAGATAGAGATAGATAAACATGGATCTGTGAACACTCATTTTGAGTTCCTAGGGATCCATCAGACACTATCTCCTGTATCAGAATGGTGGTTCATGGAGGGGAACAGCCTTGGCAAAGGAGCAAAAGGCTGGTGCTGCACATCCAGAAATGCACTTTGGTTGGGGAAACGCTCTTCCAATTAATCCATCCAATGGGGTAGTTTGGGATTTGACTCCCATCCTGTAAGGATGTGATACTGTTGATTGAGGAGATTGAAAATTTGACAGGTTTTGATAAGGGCAAAGCACCAAGCAAAGAAAAAGAGGCAAGTTTCAGGGGGAGATGTAAAATTTCCAGTGCCTCTGGTTGAAAAGCTCTAGAGACACTTAAACGGAGCGGGAGAAGCCATCGGCTCCATCCGGCAGAAAATGACACACCTCCCTGAGGTGCGACATTGCCATCCTGTGGCCATCCCAGCTCTGCAGGAACACCAGCAGGGAAAGGAGGAACCGGAACGTTATCCCACATTCGCAGCTTCTTCAATTGTCTCAGGCACTGGCAGCCTGCAGGAGAGCTGGCGGGGGGTGACCCTCTCTGGACACCCCTGTCCAAAGAAAAACACTCGTTTCTCCAGAGCTGCCCTCCTTTATGCCAGGGAGCAGAGGCATTTTCTATTTCCCGAGGCACAGCACTGCCTGGGTGACACTGCCCTGGACAGAACAGAGCACAACTGACCATCCAAAATGTACAGAAACACCAGAAATGACAAATGGAAATTCCTGGTGTGAGGCAGCCAATCTTTAGGAGAAATCTGAATGAGAACAGCACAATGGGCTGGATCAGGAAGGAACTATAGCACATATATATGCAAAAATATATGAGGACAATATACAGAAGTTAGTATTGCGTCAGGAGTGGAAAGCAAGGCAAATTAATAAAATTATTAATTTCAGGAAAAAAATTAAATATGACAGAGAGCAAAACAGGGTGGAATGCAAAAGTAGCTGTGATAAAATATGCAGATGGCAATGTTTTATAGTGGAGCAGCAACAGAATTAAACTGGATCCAGGAATGATGAGGGGCAACAAGAGCAGCAGTGAAGACAAATAATTTCCTGCTTGAGCCAAAAGCTGTTCATCCACACAATATCTGTGTTTGCCCTCCTCTGGCACCCTGGTACAAATCATGATTCAGCTTACTCACAGAATGGCCCACTGCTTACTGGAAATACAGCCTCAGGGAGGGGGACACAAACTTCCTAAGAAAGGGAAAACCTTGGTGCAGAAGTACAACAGGAGTTTTCTGTCCAGCTGGCGCATCAGGCAGATAAACACACAAATCATTTGGAAAGAAACTCAGCTGGACATTCCTTGGAACACCCAGATTTCAGCTATAACAATCTTGTAGCAAAACTTCACTAATAAAAAAGGGCAATAGTATTACTTGAGAAATGAAAAAAAAATATTGACAGGCACAGAACAGCAGCTCAACTCCCACAGATGCCTGGCCCCACAAAGGCAAATTATTTTTGTGCTCCTGTCTCCCAGAAACTGACAC
Source organism: Serinus canaria (assembly GCF_022539315.1). Lineage (NCBI taxonomy): Eukaryota > Metazoa > Chordata > Aves > Passeriformes > Fringillidae > Serinus > Serinus canaria. Next base: position 23,365,010 of record NC_066322.1, on the reverse strand, counting down.
CAGGAAACATCTAAAAGAACCAGCCTGCTGTCACCATGTCAGCTGGGAAAGATCCTTTTCCACTGAACTGCCTAGACCAGGGAGGAACCTTCTTCTGCACCACAGAATTTGCAAAGAAAGATTGCAACAGTCCTACAGTGGAAAGTTAAAAAGCCACATAAATATTTGCTATTACCCTGAGCTGGACCTGCTGACATGGTAATAATACCTTTAAAAGTTCTTTTTTTTTGATGGTGTTTGCATGGTTCTTTGCCATATTGAATGATGGAATCACCTGTAACAATCCTGAAGTGTGGCTGTTTCTATTGTGCAGTTTACCCTCTCTAGGATGAAAGAGAAATTTTTACTGGTTTTTTTTTTGACAAAAAGGCTGATTTGTGAATAATGCCCCCAGGCTCCAAGAGTTTTGTTCTCTGTATAAACAACCAAGTTTCCATATGCTGCTACAAGTTTCAGTAGCTTCTTGAAGAGACTGTGCACTATTATTTCTGTATAACACATTTTGTGTGTGGCATCACAGGGGCAGCCCCTCGTCACCCAGCTCTGCCAGCAGGTGCACAAAACCAACATCAAATTAACCTAACAGGAATTAAAACATCTCTTAGGACAGCCTTTCCCCAAGGAATGGAGGGGATCCCAGCTGGACAGCAGAATCAGCCAGCCTCCCAACAGCCTTTCCCAGCAGTGGAAGGCAGTCTGCTTCCTCAGATGCCTCCAAGCCAAGGAGGGCTTTCCCCAGGTACATTTCTGCCCTCTCAGAGGGAACAGCTGTACCCCAGACCCAGAAACAGAATAAGGCATTTAAAAATACCAAAGGAATAATTCAGTGGAAGTGGTCATTCTGAAGTGTTTCCCTGTGGCACGCACCTGCTCTGAGGATGGCACAGACCCATCCACTTTTTGGTGTAGAACTGAGATCACAGATGGCAAAAAACACCAATAAAGTCCCCTCCTGCCAAATTTAACCCATGGAATAACCGTGGGTCTCAAATAATGGATTATGAACATACTTTGGTTTTAATCCTCTACCTCGTAAACCAGAGCAGTAAACCCTGAACCTCAGTACTCCCTGCCCATGGCAGGCAGCTGGAACGACATGACCTTTAAGGTCCCTTCCAACCCAAACCATTCTGTGACCCTCTGACAGTCTGTTTACCTCCTGCAATTACTTTCTTGCCCTTAAGCCAATTTCCAGCAGAAAAATGCCAGCAGTCCCCAAGCTACAGCCACAGCTACAGCTGCATTGCAGCTTCCCAAGCTGAGGCAGCTTTGGTGGAACATGTGACATATCCCAAATTCCTCCTCTGTCAAGGAGATGGGTGGTCCTGCAGGTAGGGCTGATACAGGAACACATTTTCCCACCTACTGTTTTCCTCATAACAAGGGGGGTGGTGGGTCTAATATGTGTATATGTGTGTGTGCGTGTGTGTGTGCCTATTTTTTTTTTCCAGGGCTGCTGTTTTCTATTAAGGGGAACTTCACAAAGCTGTGTCATTTCCTGATTAATAATAGGATAATTATTATCTACACAGGCCATGTGTAACTTAAAAAAAAAAAAAAAAAAAAAAAAAAAACCAAAAAAAACACAGTCAGGCTGTGGCTATTTTTTGACTCCAAGGTCACTAGGTGCTGTTGGAGTAGGAGCTGAGCAGTCCGGGGAGGGCAGCTCCGACCTCACCTGGAGCCACACAGGTCCTGCCCAGCCTGGTGCTGTCATGGGGGGGACAGAGGGACCCAGACAAGCTCGGGAAGAGGCTCGTGGGAATCTCATGGAATTTAACAAAGCCAAGTGCTGGTGCTGCACCTGGATCAGGGCAACCCCTGGGGTCAGTCCAGGCTGGGAGGGGCAGATGGAGCAGCCCTGGCAGAAGGACCTGGGGGTGCTGGGGATGAGAGCTGGAGCTGCCCCAGCCCTGAACCCCCTGCCCTGGGCTGAGCCCCCAGCCTGGGCAGCAGGAAAGGGATTGGGATTCTGTCCCTGTGCCCCTGGGCTCAGGTGAGACCCCACCTGCAGAGCTGCCCCAGCACAGGAGGGAGCTGGAACTGCTGGAGAGAGCCCAGGGGAGGCACCAGGATGGGCAGAGGGATGGATGGAGCAGCTCTGCTGGGAGGGAAGGCTGGGAGAGATGGGATTGTTCATCTGGAGCAGCTTTGGGGTGACCTCACAGGGGCCTTGCAGTGCCTGAAGGAGCTGATGGGAATGACAAGGACAACACTATTTACAAGGGCCTGGAGGGACAGAACAAGCAGGAATGGCTTCAAAGTCAATCAGAGCAGGGTGACAGCAACACCAAGGTTGTGATTTCAATTCTGGTATGGGCCATTTACTTAAAAATTGGATTCGATGATGCTTGTTGGTTTTTTTCCAAATCAGAATATTCTGTGAATCTGCGAAACTTCAAACTGAAAGAGAGTAAGTTTAGATTGGCTGCTGGGAAGCAGCTGTTCCCCGTGACTGAGGGCCTGGCACAGGTTTCCCAGAGAAGCCGGCAGTGTCCGAGCCCAGGCCGGACGGAGGCTGGAGCAGCCTGGGCTCGTGGGAGACGTCCCTGGCGTGTCCCTGGCCGTGCAGGGCGCGGTGGGCCGGGCTCTGAGGGCCCTTCCAGCCGCTCGCTGACAGGCTCCGCTCGCTGACAGCGCTGCCGCTGCGCCGGCGCCGCTCGGGCGGGGCGGGCCGGGCCGGCGGCGGCTGCGCGGGGCGGGCGCGGCCATGGCGAAGCACACGGTGTCCTCGGCGCGGTTCCGCCGGGTGGACGTGGACGAGTACGACGAGAACAAGTTCGTGGATGAGGAGGACGGGGGCGACGGGCAAGCGGGCCCTGATGAGGGCGAGGTGGACTCGTGCCTGCGACAATATCCTGAGGGCAGCGGCGGAGGCGGAGCGGGCGCGGCCGCCGCCGGGGCGGCCTTATAGGGGAACATCCGCGAGCGGCACCGCGGCGGGCGGGAAGCTCTGGAACGGGAGAGGGCTGAAGGGAAAAGGGGCTGAAGGGGAAAGGGGCTGGCAGGGCAAGGGACGACGCTGAATGGGGAAGGGGCTGACAGCAGGAAGATGCTAAAGGGGGAAGGGGCTGACAGCAGGAAGAGGCTGACAGCAGGAAGAGGTTGAATGGAGGAGGGGGCTGGCAGAGGGAAGAGGCTGAAGGGGGAAGGAGCTGGCAGCAGGAAGAGGCTGAAGGTGGAAGGAGCTGGCAGAGGGAAGGGGGAAGAGGCTGAAGGGGGAAAGCGCTGGCGGCAGGAAGAAGCTGAATGGAGAAGGGGCTAGCAGAGGGAAGGCGGCCCAGCTCCCTCCCCTGCCCGCAGCAGCCGCAGTTGCCCCAGGGCTGCGCTCGGGGAGGTGTCCCAGGGGATGCAGACAGGGGGTTCCTGTGCTCGGAGACTTTCCCATGCCCACTACCGGAGCTGCCTCGCCCAGCTGGCCCTTGGTCACTTTTCCCTGGGCTGCAGTCCCGGTGGCTGCTGGGGCTCGATGTGACAAGCTGAGACCTGTTCTCGAGGGCTACAGATTGCAGAAGTGATAGGTAGTGGTTTCTTTTGCTTGGATGCTCATTCAGGGAAAGGCCTAGGAAGTATTCAACAGTGCTGGAACTATACAGCTGCTTGTTGATGCTGCTTCCTGCCTCAAATGGCCTGGAAATTGCTGTCTTGGTCTGTAATGTCTTCTTAGCTGGTGAGGGAATCCCTTCATCAGAGTGTTTTCAGTCATGCACAAGCCAGCTACAGATACAGCTGTCCTGGTACTTGATGTCCATGTACTGGTCCTTAACCATCTGGCACAGGGAACATGATGGCTGCACTGCAGGCAGCTCTGAAGAACCCTCCCATCAACACAAAGAACCAGGCAGTGAAGGTAAAATAGCAGCTGCTCGCTCATGGATTACTCCCTAAAAATCCTTTCCTGTCTCTGTTACGCCTGTGCCACTAGTTGTACCTTGAGGAGGCCAGAGGAGCAGAATTTAGGGTATTCCCTGATGTTGAAACATCCATGACCACAAGTGTTTTAATCTTGTTTAAAATACTGAAGCTCAGGTACAGTACTGTCCATGTACCTTAATCTTGGTGCTGGGTCAGGTGGGGTTTTCCTGCCAGTGCTGGTTGTGCTTTGTGTGCCCAGGTGTCACAAGGTGCCTGTGTCTGACTCAGACCAGACACGGCAGCTCACAGATGTAATCGTTGTCTGCTCAGGGAACCAGGGTTGCAGTTCTCACCTCTGACTAATGAAACCACCAGCAGTGAGCCTACAAAAAAGGAAGAATTGCTTTTTGTCACATCCAATCAAAGTGAAGCTCTTAAAACCTCAGGAAAAGCAAGCCCTCCCCGTGTGATAGTGTGGGAGTCTGCTGGGTACGTGCATTTCTGAATATCCCCAGGATGGATCCTGAATAGCTCATGATTGCAGTGGTGGGAGGAACAGGCTGATAAGATATGGGACTGCCCAGCTGGTGAGTGCCTGCAGTCATTTCTGCCTGCCCAAGGAGAGGCCCAGGGGCATGGTTCCAGGCAGAGCTGTTCCTGCAGCCCCAGCCCTTTCCTGAAGGGTTTTACAGAGCTCTGGGAACCAGCTGTTACAAACAGAGCTTTGTCCTCACATTAATGACTTGTTTCCATTAGCCCTCTATTGAAGGATTTAAGAATACACATTGTGGTGGAATTGAAGAGGGCAGAATGATGAACATTAATACCTGCCTTAATTTTTGGTTATTGGGCAGGATATCTGACATCCATAGTTGCTGTAGGGGGAAGGTGCCTGAGGTGTTTGTGTGATGGAATTATTCAAAAGGCCAGCAACCCTGAGACATTCTTCTCTCATCCTGCCTCAGTTAGTGATGGATGAACAGGAGGAGTTGCTCCTTGCTGATGACACGGCTAATTGTCGCTGTAAGAACATCTCACACATTCCCAGGCCTGAAATGACATCCAGATCCAAAGTTATACTTAATATTAATGGCCAGTCTGCATCCAGTGTGCCTGGGACTGCTTGGAAAGCACGTGGCTTCCAGCAGTCATCTCTTCCAGGCTGCCAGTGGCATTTCCCTGGATCGCATTAATGGTTGTGTCACGTTGAGCAGTACAGAGGTATGGAAAAGGCTCTGGTGGGAAGTCGGGCCAGACAAGCACTTGATTGTTATAATTATTTTGGAACTTGATAGATCTTGAACTTCCATATGGGCATTTACCATTTAGCCATAATTAAGGAGTGCAGAATTACAAACACTAACAGAGGCAGAAAAACTAAAGCAGGGCAAATGTGTTAAACTCTTACCTTGTTTATCCTTGGGAGGACGTGTCTGTTATACCTTACTATGACAAGCTCTTAACACACCGTCCTCTTCAGAGGTGTTAAAGATAAAAATGCTCTAAAGCAGTTTGTTTGAGAGAGAAGCAGTGTTTGGCTGTGGCTCACAGCAGGATGGTTGTGTCTGTGCCTGCCTGTTGACAGGACCGTGCTGAGAGCATCGTGCTGAAGGTGCTCATCTCCTTCAAAGCCAACGACATCGAGAAGGCGGTGCAGTCGCTGGACAAGAACGGGGTGGACCTGCTCATGAAGTACATCTACAAGGGCTTTGAGAGCCCCTCTGACAACAGCAGTGCTGTGCTGCTGCAGTGGCACGAGAAGGTGAGTGCGTGGGGACAGCTCCTGCCAGAGTGCCCAGGCCCTGAGCCTGGCTAGAACCCCCTTCCTGGCTGGTGAGACTCAAGTGCCAGATTCAGGCTGTGAATCTGGAGCTCACAGCTGAGTTACACCTCCTGCCCACTGCTGTTTCCTTGAGTAAACACCCAACAGTCAAAAGTTGGGTTTCTCTTAGACTAAGGCAAACAAAATAGTTTCATCCAGCGATTCAAGGAGAATTTCTTTCCTGGAGGGAAGCAAAATTTGCAGCTGGTTATGCAGGGAAATTAAAGCTTAATTAAAGTTAAAAAGCTTTCTTAAAATGGAGTGTGATTATCATACCCTGGCACCCTGGCTGTTGGTGTTTTGTGGAGGGCAGACAGATACTCATGTGCAATATAAATGTGATCCATGTAATTTCATAGACTCCCAAAATGGTTTTGGTTGAAAGGGACCTTGAAGCTTATCTTATTCCATAGGCAGGGACACCTTCCACTAGCCCAGGTTGGTCCAAGCCCTGTTCAACCTGGCCTTGGACATTTCCAGAGATAGACCAGCCACAGCTTCTCTGGCAAATCTGTACAAGGGCCTCCCCACCCTCACAGGGAAAGTTTTCTTCCTGATACCTACCCCTACTCCCTGTCAGTTTGAAGCCTTTCCCCCTTGTTCTGTCACTCCAGGCCATGTCCAAAGTCTCTCTGCATCGTCCTTGTCAGCCTGTTGAGGTGCTGGAAGGGAGCTCCAGGCTGCAGCTGCCCTGGCCTGCTGTTCACTGCCATGTTCCCTCTGCAGGCGCTGGCTGCTGGAGGCGTTGGGTCCATTGTGCGTGTTCTGACTGCCAGGAAGACAGTGTGACTCCAGCAGGGAGTGTCGGTGTGACTCCAGCAGGGAGCACCAGCCCTGACCCCCTCCCGGCACGGCCACCCCCGCTGGGGGCAGCTCTGCCTCCCAGCTTTGCCTTCGCCCTGCTGCTTCTGTCATACCCCACCAATGATGCATCGTGATCTCCTCTGCAGTTCAATCCTGGAAAATTATGAAGGTGGAATTTTACTTCTAACAGGAATCTTTGGTACTCGCCAGCCTTTCAGTGACATATTCAGTGATGTAAACAATTTGGTGTTTAGAGTGATTTGCATTTGTGTGTAATTGTGGCAGATTTGGACCTGACTCTCTAAGCAAGTGCTAAGGGACACAGGGCAATGTCTTAATTTTTTGCTAGCCAAGCAGCATTTTGAGCTAAAATCTTGTATTTGAGAAGTGGGGCAGCTATTATTAACACAGGTAACTGGACCATATTGCCTTTGGTCAATCTCTGACCCTACATCTGTGAATAGGAGAGAAAAAAGGCTCTTTTCCAACCCCAATTATCATTCCAGAGAGCTGAGTATTTTCCTTAACCTGCTCAGGTTCCTTGCCATCCGTCTGATGCTGGGTCCACAGTGGGAAGGTCACAGTGGGATGGAGTTGTCCATCATGCGGTTTGGAAAAAAGGTTAATGGTCCATTTACACTGGAGCCCAGCCCAGTGAACTCTTCTTATTTTGGGGAGCAAAGCTTCTGAGGAGAAGAAGAAAAAGCAGCTTTTACACAGCAAATCACCTTTCAGCAATTGGAAAGTGATTTGGTTTTGTCAAGCACAACTAAATCGCTGCTTGGGGTAATCTGAGAAACATATCCTGGTATCTACACCATCCTTGCAGAGTCTCCCCTGTTTTTGTTTTCTGGTTGTTTAGGGTCTGTAAGGACACCAGACAGTTCACATTCCTGTTGCATTGTGCCTCATCATGTTAGCTATTGGGCCAGTCAGGTTCCCAAATAGAGAATTTTAAAGAATTAGGAAAGCCCAGGGCATGCCAGACCACGGATCACCGTAGAAGGTTTAGGGCCAGGACTGAAATATGTGTGTTTTAATTTCACTATTTTACTACAGTTCAGTTGTGTAAAACCGTTGGGGACCTTGTGAAATCTTTGCTGTTTTTTGATATCTGCTTTGTTTTTGTAATAATAATAAAGACCAGACAATAAATCATCACTGAATATTTGCTCACTGTGTCTGACATGCCTTCAGTGGAGACAGGAACCAGCAGGGTTGCCCCTAAACCATTCAGTGCCTCCCTGATTCTCTTCCTAGGATGCTTCTGCTTGCTCACTGCCCAGAACACAGGCACAACCACAGGAGGCACTGAGATCGCCAGGTGGGAGGCTCAGCCTTGCTACAGAAAGTGTCCAGGTTTCACCCATAGATCTGTACAGAAATTCTGGTCATGCAGCCAGGGTTCTGTCCTTACAGCTGCCAGGGACTGTGATTGGCTCCTCTGGTTCTTTCTGCTTGCCCAGATCTGCATTAAGACATCTATGAACCTCATTTGAAAAGAATAAGCTGTAATCCCAGAGAAGTGGGAAAGTATTTTCCAAAGCAATTGATGCCAAAGCACATCAGCTGCCTCTAGATGGCATTAGATAAATGAAGTGAATAAATGGAGTGGTCTTAAGGTTCTGCAGATCCCCTTGGGTGAGGCTGTGATGGATTTAGGAACATTTACAGAACACGTACATCAGTGTTTCTGTTCAGGGATGTGCTAAAACACACATTGCTATGGGGATGGGGCAGGATTTGCAGGGGCAGCTCTGCTGGTAATGAGTGACAGGAAGGGAAAAAGTAAATCTAGTCTTAAAAAACAGTCTCTTTCCTCAAAATCCTGCCTTGCTTGCATTGGTGGATGGTATGAATACCTGACAGGGGTTCAGATTCCTGTTAGGAGAAGGAAGCCTTCAATGGAGAAGCTCATGCAGGTCAGACTGGGAAGGGTGACAAGGTTTGCACCCTTCCTCAGCTCTGCTGTCTTCAGCTTTAGCCAGAACACATGGCCATGACACCTTCTCATCAGATCCTGCTTTTGTGCTAGTTGAGACCTGCTGCTGTCCTCACATCCAGCTCAGTGTCTGCCTCCATTTGGGAAAAGAGCTAAAACCCTCAGATCCTGTGTAGAGGATCCAACCTGCCTTCCTGGGAATGAGCTGGACGTGCTCCTCCACTTCTCCTGCCCAATAAAACTGCTCACAAAAGATCTTCCCTTGTGCATAATGGGGGGGTTCTTTGTTTCTGAATCTTTTTTTGACACTTCAGGAATTATAAACTGGTACATATTGTAGCTGTAAAAAGTCAAAACCTGTGCAATGCACCCCAGCTGGATTTTGGACATTTCTCTGTTTCTGACCCACCTATTGGCAATTTGGGTTTGCTGGATTCCAAGAGTCTTCCACAGGAAATGTCACCATGTCTGTTACTCATTTCCTGTTGGATGTTATCATAAAAGAAATAAGTTTACCTACTGAGTCAGCTTTGGGCAGAGAAAGAGGAACAAGAGACTCACTCTTGCTGCAAGGACTGTTTATCACAGCTCTGAAATCTCACTGTTAAGTCACAAATACCCAGGCAGAAGGACAGCTGCTGTGAGCATTACAATGGGGGTGATCTCTCATACTCCTCCAGCTCCTCTTGTACTGCTTTTGGGATAAACCTGACTGAGCAGCACACCTATTCAGATAATTAAATGAGCAGGAAATTAAGCCTCCAATAAGGTGAATCATTCGCTGCTCCATGGGGTCTCCCATCCCTCACAGGAATCAGAAAAGGCACCTAGAGGGGTGTTTTTACACTCACCATGTTGTCATTCCTGCCCTTTTTACCTGGGCATCACTTCAGCTTGTTGCATCTCCCTCTGCTTTCCTGGAGATCAGTCTTCCATGCTCCCGTGGGAAGCCCATAGGAGGCAGGGGGGATGCTGAGGGCACACATACAGCTGGAGAACCAGACAGCCCCAGGCTCAGAGTCCTGTTTGGTCCTACTTTGGATTAAAACCCCAGTCTTTGCTGCTCAGGGCCACAGGTTTCTCCATCAGCAGTACCCAGAAGTCACCTCCCCAGCCTCCCTCCCACTGCTGGAGTTATGTAATTTGCTAGGGAAGTTTTGGTAAAGGCTCAAGAGCTGAGTCTTGCTGACATATTTTAAGCTCTTACAAAATATATATCACATTTTTGGTAGGTGGGGCAGAGGCAAAGTACTTCCAAAAATGCTTAAAAACCATGTGCTCCAAACCTGTGAGTCAGCAGTAGGTCAGAATCCTGCTATCACCGCGTGCCCGTGCTCATCTCTTGGCGCTGTGCTCCCAGCAGTGCTCCAGAGCCAGTTATGCTTCCTTGGCCCTAAACCACCTGGACAGAAGCAGGGACCCTAGGGACATGGTGCAGCACGGCCACTGCCCCGGGAACCTCATCCATGGGCAGCTCCATGGGCCCTTAGCAGGGAACTCCAGACAGGGACAACACGGTGGGGTCGGGAAGGACCGAGGGGGTGCCTTGGGCTCTACTTCACCTCCCCACTCGGGCCGACAGGGGAGCCCAGCCCAGCCAGGAATCGTCTGCAGGAACCGCTCGGCAATGATGAGGCTGCGCTCTGCAGGGCACTGAGGCGCCCGCAGCCCAGCAGCAGCACCAGCAGCCCAGCGCTCATCCTGGGATTTTGCAACCTGAAATTTAACCTAATGAACTACCCAGCTGACAAAATCCATGGCTTTTAATCTAAAAACGGGAAGATCAAAACCCGAGTGGGCGAGGAGTGGCTGCCCGAGAGGAGCAGGGATGCCCCCCATGGACACCCGCTGTGTCAGAGGCAGCCCCTGCCTCACTTCCCCATGCCGGGGCTGATGCGAGCGAGGCTACTTCCTGCCGGGTTTGTGACACGGCGGGGGAAGGCAGAAGCACGGGCAGAGGGCAGCCAGAGAGGCCGAGCTGCGCCACAAGGAAGGACAGACACAGGGCGAGACGACACGGGGATCGTACATCCCTCTCCCACCACGCCATGTCCCTGGTGGAGACGATCCGGCTGTGGCAAGAAGGGGTGTGTGCAGCGGACAGGAAGGAGTGGAGCGCTGCCCTGGATGCCTTCACGGCCGTCCAGAACCCCTCAGCCAAAATCTGCTTTAACATCGGCTGCATCCAGCTTGTCCTGGGGAAGCTGGCGGAGGCGGAGGAGGTAAGATACAGCCCCTAGGGCCGCTCATCCTCTCCTCTCTGGGACTTGCCCAGGTACATGGACATGGTGGGGAAGGAAGGAATTAAAAGGATCACGGTCTAAGGGATGGATTCAGAGCCTTTTAAAGCTGTGAGGAAGGGGACAGCCCTAGGCTGCCAAACGTGTTCTGCCAGTGACCCCGAGGTGAGGCAGCAGCAGTGATACACGGCTCACTGCTCACTCTCCCTCTCTCCAGGAGATGACCATGCTGGCAGATGGTTCAAAAAAACCCAGGAGCCTGGTCCAGGCTCTTCCCCATCCAATGCCCAGTGCTGCAGGGAGACACAGCCCACAGAGCCCAGCTTGGGCAGCTCGGCTAAGGCTCGGCTAAGGCAGGATAGGTACAACTGCTCTATGTCCTCAGGTTTTTTTAGATTTCCCCTTTTCACCCCCCCCCCCCCCCCCGCCCCCTTTGCCCCACTCCTACCTCTGCAGGCGTTCACCCGGAGCATCGGCTGTGACAAGCACCTGGCTGTGGCTTATTTCCAGCGGGGGACCGTGTTTTACCGGAGCCAGAAGTGAGTGGAAGAGTTTCAAGTTTCATTTTTGCCACTTAGAGAGATGCAAGCATTCACCTGAGGATGGCCCCAGGCAGGTTGGTGCCCCAGAGCCCAGACTGAAACCTGTCAAGGTCAAACAGGCTCCTACTCTTCAGCACTGCAGTCCTGGGATTAACTTTCAAAACTTCTCTCCTCCCCTGAGGTGTCTGAAACACTGCAAGGATAGAGGGGAGACCCTGAACTCACCAAGTCTGAGTACAGGCTTAGAGGCAGGCAGGTTGCCACCAGGAGCTGGTGACACCTTTGTTCTCTGCTCCCCAGCCACGGAAAGGCCATTGAGGATTTCAAAGAGGCGCTGGCTCAGCTGCGAGGCAACCAACTCATTGACTACAAGATCCTGGGGCTGCGCTACCGGCTCTTTGCCTGCGAGGTGAGACACACCTGGCCACCAGCTGGATCCCAAAGCTCTGCTCTCCTGCATCCTCCAGCAGGAGAAATCTAAAGAGGAGACAGCCAGCCTCTTTTGTACCTTGCAAAAACCAAGCAAGTGGGTGCAGTGCCACTTGTCCTTTCCTTTCCTTTCCTGGCAGCTCTGGCTGCTCCAAGAGCTCTTTCCCTTGCTCCCATCCCTCCAGCAGATTCTCTACAACATTGCACTGGTGTACGCCACAACAGAGAACTGGGAGAAGGCTGAGGAGCACCTGACCCTGGCCATGAGCATGAAGAGTGAGCCCCAGCACAACAAGATAGACAGGGCAATGGAAGCCATCCTGGTATGGAGGAGCAGGTCTCACAGCCCCTCAGGGAGGGAGGGAGGGAAATCCCACTGATGGCACATCCAGCTTTTGGCAGGATTAAAATGCTGTGGCAATGGATATTGTAGTGGGACACAAGTCTGTGGGAAGAGCTTTGGGTAACTGGGGAGGCAGGGATGGGAAGATGGGATTCCATGGACTGTACCCAGGCTGGGATTGGGCTGTCATGGTGGTGGTCTGGAGCAGCCCCCAAGCCCAGAGCAGAAGGGACATTCATCAGTCCCTGCTCTCGCCTCCAAAGTCTCCATGACTTGTCTGTGCCACAGAAGCAGAAGCTCTGTGAGCTGGTGGCCATTCCTGCAGGGAAGCTGTTCAGGCCAAATGAGAAGCAAGTGGCCCAGCTGGAGAAGAAGGACTACCTGGGAAAGGCAATGGTAAGATCTATACTATTTATTCAGGCCAAGCCTGTGGGCTGAGAAGAGCTGTTGACTGCCTTATCATCCCTCTGGGCTGCTGTCTGCTGCCTGGTAGACAGCCAGAGACAGGGAGCTGGCCTCTGCCTCAGGGATCCCCCAGGCACGAAGAGAGGGATGGCACACAGGGATCTCATGCGAAACAGAGAGACTGCAAGAATACAAGAGCTAAAAGCATGTTCCTGCTGAGCATGGCTTATTTCTAGTTTGTCTCCTTAGTGAGACATGAGGGATTGTCATTCCAATGAGCTGGAATGATCCCACTGGAGCTTCAACTCAGGCCAACATTTGACACCCACAACCAACCTACAGCTCTTCCACTGCTCTGTTTGGAAAGGACTTTTCAGCTCAGATAAACAAGCAAGGTTTCTCCTGTGAGTGTGCAAAATCCACTCACTGGGATACCACCTCTGGGTTCAGGCTCTGGAAGGCAGCACTCATCCAGAAAAGGAACCAGGCACTGGGGAATCAGACAGCCAAGAGCCAGGCATGTCCTTGAGTGCCAGAAATATGCACAAAAATATGTATCAACTTTCTAAATTACATTTAAGGTCACCTGTAGGAGCTATGGGCTTGAGCTGAACATGGTGGCTCCCTTCAACATTTGTGATTAAAACAGAATGGGAAACTTTTAGGTTTTAATGCCTCAAACCACAGAAACAGCCAGGCTAAGAGCAGAAAACTTACCACAGCTGAGAGGGAAGCTCTGGTACCAGAAGCACTCAGCCTTTAGTCCAAGATGCTTAGCCTAAAATCATCTCCTGAGCTTAAAGCATCCTGAGCAGCTTGGCTTGGCTAACAGCAAAGGAGGAGGGTGGACATCAGAGGTTCGAGAGGGGTCTATGGGCACCAAGTCACTATTTGTCTCTGGCCCTAGGTGGTGGCCTCTGTGGTGGACAAGGACGATTTTTCAGGATTCGCTCCCCTGCAGCCACAGGTAAGACTCTGTCAGTGAACAGCATGAACAGCATGCTCAGGGCAGGGTGACATGGGGGGCTGTCATCCACACTGGGGAGCAAGCAGCACCCTTACCACCCTGAACTCTGTGCCACCGCCGTGGGGAGGAGGCGGGCACTGCTTCCACAGATCAGCTGCTCCCTCCACCATCAGGGAGCTCATCCCAAACCCACCCACAGCTGGGGCTGAGGTTAAGCTGGTTCCCTGCATGGGGAAGTAGTGGGTGGGGTGATGGCTCTCTGCAGGGAGCCGTCCCTGACCCTCCCCAAAGGATTCATTAGGGATCCTCTGCCTAAGCCCGAGTGGAGAAACAATCGCAGTTTTGTTTTCACTTTGCACCCTCCTGCCCATTCCACAACTCCTTTGCGTTTCCCATGCCATTTTCCAGATGATGTAATGGCATCTTCCCATTCCTAAACATTGCAAGAGTTTTTCCAGGAGGTTTTTGGGTGGATATGGAGAAACACAGCACAGCACCACTGCACAAGATAAATGACAACCTTCTCAATGCAGACAGTGTTGACAATTTCAATCATCTGTGAACTGAAACTAAAATCAGGAGTGAAAAGAGGATCATGCCTCTGAAAACCAACTGTAGGTTGAAGAATGTGGAAACTCTTCCTTAGAAGGAACAAAGCCAGTGATATTCCTCATGGCACTTAAGACAGCTGCATGTGGAGGAAGGAACAGTGCTGGGGTGAGGGCATGGTAAAAGGCTGCAGGACATTTCTGCAAAGCAAACAAAATCCTCTGGGTTACTGGTATTTTCCTTTTTCTCTTCCTATTGGCAGGCCTCTGGTCCTCCACCCAGGCCCAAGACCCCAGAAATCCTCAGGTAAGTTGGATGAAAGATGGATAACCCATGCAGCCAGGCACAACCCCATCTTGCACTCACACAGCTGAGCATCCAGCTGGCACCCAGAACTCAGGAGGAATGGGGAATGTACAAACATGGAGGCAGAGGTCTGGATTCTCCCTACAATGTAAAACAGCATTGCCAATATTCCTGACCTGTGCACTGCTCCCACACCCAGGGCCCTCAGAGGGCAGCCACACCGTGTCATGTTCGAGTTCATTCCTGAGACTGAGGAGGAGCTGCAGGTCCTGCCAGGAAACATTGTCTTTGTCCTGAAGAAAGAGAAGGACAATTGGGCTACAGTGATGTTCAATGGAAAGGTATTCCAGGAGTGTGCTAGACAGGAGGGGCAGACAGCAGATTATGGCTGATCTTCTGCAGAGGCAGAGGCCTGCCAACAGTAATTAAATAAATTTCTGACCAAAGTGTCTAATGTCCACCCTGGCTTAGGCCACGGGATTCAGTGAAATCCGCCCAACCTGCAGAAGCTAAACTGCAAGCCTCAGGAACCCTCCTGGATACTGGGGAGGGTGAGGACACATCCAGTTGTGTCCTCCAGCAGTGGGCTGCCTTCTTGCCAAGCAATCACTACTCATCCTCTCTCCTTCCCCTGCAGAAAGGGATTGTCCCCTGCAACTTCCTCGAGCCTGTGGAGCTCCAGAATAAGCTGCATATCCAGGTGAGGTGGCCCAGGAGGAAATGGTGTCCTGGGGAGAGCAGATCTCAAAATATTCACCCAACACCTGCTTCCCACTAGGACCCATATATGTGACTCCCTCCCCCTCATGATGCTGGGCTTGGTTCTTCTGGCTCACGGTCACCTTATCATGAGCTCAGAGACCTGCAAAATCTGTGTTGGTGGCACCCTAGCAGTAGTTGGCAATGCTGGGGAGATAATGGATCTAGCTAAGTCACCCCTCCCAGTTCAAGACCCAAACAGACTTGGGGAAAAGCAGGTTGGAGGGGGGCTGCACAAGGCAGCAGCACCCCAGCCCCTCAGTAAGGGTGGGACTGACAGCACTGTCTTCTTCCCATGGCACAGGAAGAAACCCCTGTGGAAGCTGAGATCCCTGAGTCACCCACCTGCAGTGTGCCCGAGAAGCCGCGGCGGCTGGCACCAGGTCAGTGTGGGCAGCTGAGGGGATGGGGGGCACAGGGTGACATCACCCACAGCAGGCTGAGAGACATTACAACAGGAGAGAGAGACAGCAACTGCAGTGCTGAGGATGGAGTAAAACAGTGTCTGTGGGGTGCCTGAGGAAAGCAAGTCCCTCTGTGCTTTTAATTTGCACAGGAGTAATGAGGAAAAGGGCCTGGAGATAGGAATGGGGCAATGACCAGTTTGGAGTCAAGGATATCCATGATAGTTTCAGTGCTGCTTGAGCTGAGCTAGGCTTAAAGGAGCTGTGTGGAAGGGATTCCTGGCTGGTTCCTGGATTCCTACCCAGAGTTCCACATCTCAAGCTCATGTCCCCAACAGAGCAGCCTTGTGGAGCTGTCACAAAAGGCTGTGGCTCTTGGAATTAAGGACAAACACCTCATGGACACAACAACCCCAATGATCATCTTTATGGCACCAAAAGCCATCTCAGATCTATTAGTGGGACCATGTTCAACAATGTAGCTTGGGCTCTTCCTGGAATGAGCATAGTTGTGCCAAAGCACTGCCAAAATGTAAATCAGATCCTCATGAAGAGGCTCCCACAAAGCTCCATGAATCGCCCTGCCTGGAGTCCTGAATTTAGCTTTACAGCCTCACTGAAGGACAGGGATTGCCTTCAGTTTTCAGGATGGACCTAGGGAGATCAGAAGAGCAAAGACAATAAAACCAGCAGCTCTGTGATGATATTTTTTGAATCCACGCATGAAAGATATCCCACCCCTCACGCTCCCATCTCTGCAAGAGGGAAGGCACAGAGCCAAAGCCTCTGCTCAGTGATTATATCTAGACCTTACAGAAGAATGCCTATGGCAGAGGCTGTATCCATTCAAGGGACCGCTGCTGGCTCCAGGCTGGTTGGTATAGCTGGAGATCATGATGGGCTGCAGGAGGTCTGGCTGTGTGTTTAGACATTTATCCCATCCAACCTCCTGAGCCACCTTTTTCCTCCTCCCCAGACTACGTTCCTGCTACCGTGGCGCAGCCAAGAGACACAGCAAAGGTAACGTCCTGCGAGCACACCCCGAGGTCCTGCTGTCATACCAACCTGCATTTACCAGGAGACTTAGGGCTGCTTTTTGGGAGTTCTCCAGGCCCCAGGTGAGGGGGCCACTGGATGACTCTCATCTTAGTCAACCTGAGACACTTGAGAAGGGAGAAACAGGAGAAAGCTTGACTGGAATGCACATGCTCCTGGGCATGGTCAGCACATCAGAAGGTCACACGGGGAAGAGATGGGAAAATACAGCAATTCCAAGTTTAAAAAAAAAAAAAAAAAAAAAAAAAAGGGGCTTGGAGGGTGGGCACAGCTCTAATTTGATCACCCCAAAGCCACAGTTTGCTGCCAAGTTCCTAATCTATTACTGAGCTCTCTCCTGGGACAAGCCTGGGTCTGCCAGCCAATGTCCAAGCACAGCTTGGGAGGCACAATCTAACTCAGGCAACCACAGTTTCAACATCCCTGTGCTTGCCAAGCCACAGAAGGTGACATCCCATTTCCTGCCTGCAGGAGGCTGAACCAACTGTCCTCAAGGTGCATTACAAATTCACAGTGGCCCTGAGAGTCGATCAGGGCCACTCCTACAGGGAGCTCCTGGAGCTGGTTTGCAAGAAGCTGGAGCTGCAGCCCGAGCACACGGAGCTGAGGTGAGGCACTGCCAGCCCCAGTGAGCCAGGGCTGTGTTCCAGCACTCCTCACCTGCATCCCCTGCAGGTACAAGCCTGTGGAAGGCCAGGAGCTGGTGACTCTGAGTGCAGAGAATGTGGAGGCAGCCTGGAGCCAGAGCAAGGACAACTGCCTGACAGTCTGGTGCAATGGCACAGAGGTCAGTGACAGCTACAGAGGGCAGCCACCTTCTCTTCCCTCCTGCCTTTCTTTTCCTTGCCACCAGAATGGGCTTGTGGCTTTCAACAGAAGCCAGCAACCTAATGAAAGGCAGAGGAGCAAAGACTGAGTGGAGAGGAGAAGCAGAGCTCATGTCTCTTGCCCTGCTACAGAGAAAGAAAACCAAGAGGCTGTGTCCTCACCAGCTTGTTTCCTGCCTAGGGAGAGGGGTTTGTACCAGACAGCAAACCAGAGGAGTCACTGCAGGAGGCAACACCTGGGGAGACAGGACCAAACCATGTTGTAGCTCAGTACAGTTATGAAGCCACCCAACCTGAAGACCTGGAGTTTCAGGCAGGAGACATGATCCTTGTTTTATCCAAAGGTAATTGTGCTCCTCCTGGGACAGGAGTGGGGAGGGACCCCCAGCTCTGGTGAGAGGGAGGGTGGTGTGGCAGCAGCAGAGCCCCTCCGTCTCTGCCCTGAGATTCCACATCCCCGTTACACACCCTTCTGCCAACAGATTTTCATCAATCCCGTTTCCACCACAGCCCTACCAAGCATCTATTCAGGAGTTACACTTGGACTGTATTTAAGCTTATTGATCACAGTGGATTCTTTCAAGGAGATGCCTCATTTTAGCTGCCATCCCCACAATGGGAGCAGGCTCTCACTCTCATTCCTTCCACCTGGAACCTTTTTTTATCTCCTTTTCTTGTTAAGAGTACAATCTTTCTTTAGTAGTTCAATATTAGCCCTTAGTGTTTCTATGGGAATTGAGGCTTGAGTACAGACTAAATCTCAGGAAGATCAATGAAGAATTATATACACAGGGCACACTCCCCATCTTATTTGAGCCTCTGAGTGAAATCAAGCCATCAGGAAATAGTTGTAAAGGCAAAACCTCCTTATATTTAGCTATCTGTAGTTAAGTCACTAATTTCTGGTGGCTGGCAGGCTTTGGCAGTAATACACAATCAGTCCCCCATCTAACCTTTGACAGGTTAGATTTTGTACCAGGCAATACTGATGACCCCCTCCACCCCAAAATCCTACCTTCCCCTTCATTGCTGAGCTAAATATTTCCCAGTACAAAGCTGGTTCCCCCACAGCAAAACTGCCAGAGCTCCTTGGCTTTTCTTACCCAGGGTAAGGGGTTTTGGGGAGCTGTTTTAGGGTTTTTATGTGAACATGAGAAATAGCTGACAAAACACTTCAGGTGTAACCTGAAGAGGACAGACCAAGTATCAGATAATTTCCTCACTCTCCACACTCACTTTGTTTCCACTCAAGGCAGTTTCCAAGCCCCCTGGTCTCTATTTTGATCCAGTTTCCCAGCCCCATTTGATATTCCTTCTTACCTTAGCACTTTACTCTCTTCCTCATTTCTCCCTTTCCTCCACATTCCACTCCCTGCTGGGTCTGCACAACTCCAAGTTTTATCAGCAGAAACACCATAAAACACTGATCTCAGGCCTGTCTGCATTATGCTCCTCTATATTCCTAGGGTCATAAGAACTGTGTCAATTTTCCCTTCCAGTGAATGAAGACTGGTTTGAAGGCAAGTGCAAGGGGAGGACTGGCATCTTCCCATCTGCATTTGTTCAACAGCCCAACACTGAACACCCAGAGAAGTGATCACAGAAAAGCTTGAAGTTGTGGAGAGAAATTAAGAATTCAACTGTTGCCATTATGTAGTCTGCATATTAATCCCTGCATCTGAAAATGAACTTTAAATGTTATTGCTACTTGTATTAAAAGCTTTATATTTTATCTTGCATCTTTTGCGTTCTCTTAAAAAGGAACTTGTTAAGAAGTTGCTAATTCCTGTTAGGAATACGTTCTTTCCTAAATCCTGTGCTTGCCAAGAGACTTGCCATGTTCCCCCATCCTTAAAAAAGCTTTTCTACAGACATGCCAGAAGCTGGGAACACCCACAAGAGGGTGGTGCAACCTGCATTTACAGCCCAAGAACTTAGAAGACAACACATAGCCTCACCCTGCTCCAACTCAATTCAAATTCACAAGGACTTTAAAACTCCCACCAATAAAAGCAGATACATTTTCTTCGGGGCTGGGACCTGTGCTTCAAAATTTTTCCTGATCAGTCAGAAGATACAGTAACTTCGAAAGACACAGCCTGGAATCCCAGAGCTTTACTCCAAAGCTGTTAAGGGGGCAGGGGCTGCCACACTCTGGATTCTATCACAGAAGTCCAGAAAACCCCACTGCCCCAATAACCTAAATATCACATTTCTTTTTAAAGGAACTTATTCTGGAGACAATAAACACCTGTAATTTCTAAACCAGAACATCTCTGGAGTTTCTTGTCACATACCTGGAAGCATGGAAACAGTGAGCACTCTGGTCTGCAGGCAAGTCATTGGCAGAAGGATCTCTGCCCTCCCTCTGCACACTACACACACTCTACCAGGATGAGTCTGCAACTAGGGAGGAGTTTTGCAAGCTGCTCCCATCCTACATATTTAGTTAAGTACGTAAAACACTACACAGGCAACATGAAACCACAACCAAATTATCTGTACCAAGCCCAAGCCAGAATCGCTGTGATTCACTTAGGTCTGTTTCAAATTAAAAAAAAAAAATCAACTTCAAACATTCTTCTGGCTTCTACAGAAAAGTAATGCATTTTTAAAGGCCTGAAGCCAAGTCACACAGGAAATAAATGCTACACACAGACCTGGATGGAGAGAACATGGTTTAATTAAAGGCAAAGCTGATTTCGGCAGCTGCAGTTCTTGCACAGACAGACAGAAAACACAAAAAAAGCTTACAACACAAACCAGTTTCTGTTGGGGGCCCCTTGCCTTGCTCCTCCAGGTGCTGGAGGGCGGGCGGGCTCAGATGCATTCCCGAAGCCGGGTGCTCATGCACAAGTGGAACGGTGCAGCTGGGACCTGGCCCGGCCGGGAGTGAGATGGTGCTCCTGGTCTGGGGTGCAAGAGTCAGTGACGGTGCAACACGGGAATGCCGCAGCTGCCTGGGCGCACAGCTTGGACACACAGCGGGAGGGCTGGAGGGGACACACAGGGTGGGCTGGATTACCACCGGGTGGGAACTTCACTGTTTGGACTTGTTAAAGGAAATACAGCTTTGAAATGCAACACAGAACAGTGATGTTGCTCAGGTGGAGCTCGCAGGGAGCTTCTCGCACCCCCGAGGGTATTGGGTCTCCTCCGCCTTCCCTTTTTGTATTCTCTGGGGCTGCCCAGACTCCAGCGTCACTTCGGCTCCTGCATGTGCTTTGTTCTGCAGCTGAATTCTAGCCCAGAGATCCTGAATCATCACACAAACCCCTACTGCTAAAAACAGCAAATGGACATTGAGTCTGTTTCTGTAACTTCCCTGGGAAATCTAACAAAAACGCTGTACTTTTCTTTAACAAAACTTCCAGTCTTCCTTCCCCCTAATAAATAGCAAATAAAACGTTTTTTTTTCCTTTTCCCTTCTGCACCTTTTCGTCTATGAACAGCACTGTGCTGTTTCCGTGTGTCCATGGGTGCCTTGGATTTGTTTCTGGCACTGAAAGCCTGGGGCTGCAGCTGGGACAGGTTTCTGCAGAGCTGACCTGTGCCTCACCGGGCGTGCGGATGCCCCATGCTGTCTGGGCTGGCTGTCGGATTCACCCAGCCCTGCTGGACCCCTGATTATTTTCTGCCATGGTAATGAAACTACCAGCGTTCAGCGAAGATGGGAGGATGGAAAGAGAAAAAACGAAACCAAACCGAAACAAAACAAACAAACAAAAAAAAAATCCATTGAAAGCTTTCTACCTACCTATTAAAATGAGTCAGGCTGTGAATGCACAGACTAGCCTGCCCTTTGTGGGGCTAGCCACTATGCTACAGTAAAATGTACAGGAATCACACATTAATTTAAAACCCCATAGCAGTTAACTTGCTTTTCAGCAGAGTGCTGTGAGGCCCCATGTCACCCCTTATAGCTCAAACACCTACTCAGAGAAGGACATTTCATGCTGGAGTCTCTAACCCACCCAAAGCCTCTGGGTGAAGCAATGCCAAGTGCCAGACTCTCTTTCATGAAACTCCTTTGCTAGTCCGGGATACAGAGCCCCACCTCATCACCACCCACTGTGACTGGAGCAGCAACTGGGGCTTTCATTGCTACACACTGACTATGAAGCACGTCTGTGTACAGAATTCAGTGTGATCTTACTACTGAGATAGTAATAAAGATGTTTAGGAGTAATTTCAACTACATTCTCAGTCAGCGAAGCAATCATTAATGGATTCCTATTTTATCTCCCCAAAGAGAAGAAAAGGATTGAGAAGTTCTCATTGGCTTCTCCCATCTGCCCTTTGCTCTCAGCTCCTACTTCCCATGTGGCTGGGGACATGCACAATGGAGAAGGTGAGAGGCGGTGATATTGGGTTACTGAGTGAGCCAAACAGCAGTTCCTCTCTCCCTCCGAAGGGCCCGGGGGATGGGAGAGTTCCTGATGTTGTTTGCTTGCACTGCAGACATTTTGTGCACACTCAGTGGGTTGGTGGAGCACTTACGCCCTCCTGACAGCAAGGAACAGAAGAGAGGGCTGCCACCTGCACAGGACTGTGTGTGCCAGTCCCACAGACCCAACATGCCATGGTTTATGGAGCCGTCGTTGGAAGGGTTGTCTCCTCTGTCTCAATGCGGCGGATTCATGGCACCTTGTCCGCGCTGCTGCTTCTGCTTCTGCTGCATCAACAGCTGCTCCAGGGCCGAGGGGCCGGGGTGCATCATGGAACTGGACCAGATGGACTAAAAACAAACAGCCAACACTAGCACCTCCTTGCATTACACAGCCCCTCTGCCAAATGGGAAAGCAGACACCATGTTGTATATGCTCCCTCTTTATCACTCATACCTGGCTTATCACAAAAGTTAACCAGCTTCAAAGAAGACCTAAAAAGAGGCTCCCTGGAAGAATTTTATCCTCCTCCAGAATCCTCATTACCATAAAAATTCATCCCACATTAACTATTACTAATTTCAGACTAGTCAAAGCTAATGTTAGAATTTCTTCCAGTTCTGCCAGCCTGGGCTTGTTCCACAAAATCTCAAAACCAGCAAGAACTGTAAATTTGTGACATCTTCCTGCATTGCTGACACCTCCCACACTGCCTCGTGTAAGTGAATCTACAGGAAAAACTCTGGCTTCTGGCACTGAACTCTGAGACTTCCAACAGGCTAATGCCCATCACTTGATCATCCAGCCTGCAGACCCATCCCTGAGCACAGTCCCAGCCAAACCCACCTTCAGGCTCTCCATAAGCACAGCTGAGGAGTCCTCCATGGCAGGAGGGCCTTGGACTGCCCAGGTACCACTGGGAGCACTGGACTGGTGCCAGCTGCTCTCCGAAGAGGACGATGTTGTTGGGAGATAGTCCAGACCAAACCCTCCCATTGCTAAAATGGCAGAAAGACAAGTTCAAAGTGAGATGGCAAAACCAGTGCAAAACCAGCATAATCAGGATGGTGACTGACAGCTCCATCCAAACTGGAACCCAGCACTTGCCTGGCTTATCTGTTTTCCAGCGGTCTGCGACTCTCCGGTCTCTGTTGTCTGGAGTCCCAATGGGTCCAAAGTTAGAGAAAGGAACAGAATTGTGGTTATGGGTTGGAGGGGAGCTTGGCAAGCTGCTGGGGTTGGAGGAGTGAGGAGACTGGCTGGCTGGTGTTGAATGATCTAGGGATTACAAGGGAAGAGGAAAAAAGGTCAGCAGAGACAGCAGGAGCCTCCCAGTTTTGAATATCTTAGTGCTGATGCTAATTTTGCCATCACCCAGTTTGCTACAATACCGAAGGTCAGTTTTTATTCCCTCCATTACATGAATGTAATGTAAATTCCTAAATTCTGAACGAAAAATTTACATGAACAGAACGACTGTGTTTAATGCTTCCAAGAAAAACAAAATCCAGGACACCTCACGAGGGCTGGCTAGGCAAAGCCAGTTTCCCCCATGTCTCTTGAAGAACTTGTGTCAAACTAAATGAATACCTGTCTCCAAGTTTGACAAACCAATAGAAAAATTAGATTAGACCTTGAGGAGTTTGCAAGTTTACAACT